>NC_083637.1:15603506-15951006 GCF_963576545.1 Limanda limanda | reverse complement strand
TGAAACAATGGCGTCGATCGATCCGTGTCGTTAAGAGCATCTCCACGCGGCTCTTTAATCACGCCAAGTGACAGCGTTCCTGCCGTAAAGCTGCTCGATAATTTGAACACAAAAGCAGTCGATACGAACTCATAATTCTTCAATAATGTTTCAATTCTAACAACCGCACACACTTATTGAATTCACCTCCTCATTGCAATTGCTCACCTCACTCTCGGAGCGCACGGCTGCATCGCCACAGCAGGATCAGGAAACACACAAGAGCGGAAGCAAAGGTCATTTTGACTGATATGAAGTCTGGACTATGCCCATGTGGTGTCACCGGAAACATATTGCTTTTCATTGTGTGCCGCGGCAGCATCGCGCAGTATCGCCTTACGTATTCTGTACGTCCATAGCTGTAGGATGCAGGAGACAATTCGTCAGCTCATTTATTTTTAGGTAGTAAATAAGCTATCACGTTATGAGCAAACAGGATGAGGTGACTTCATTTGATCACATAAACAGTGATATTAGACGGTGGTATTGATCTCGCATTGAGTATCATATATCTGCCTGTCCAGTGCGGTAGAGTTGTTTTTTCCCTGAGAGCTTCTATTGTGTTTTCTAAAGTTAATCTTCCGTGAAAACACATCATTATCTTTTTTTTTTAATGCCAGAGTTATTATTATAACAATTCAATAGACAACCAACCAGAGCTGCTTTAAGCCACTTAAGGAATTCCATAAATCTGGCTTTTAATTGTGACATTCAGTTGCCCATGAGGGTCACCCAATCCTATTTCTGGCATGAAAATAATCACAGACAAAAAAAAACAAAAAACATTGATGCTTTGCTTGGCATCAAATATCATGTGTCCAGTTGCTGAAAAAATCGCCAGTCAAGGACGACGGTTTGGGAAATTAACATGCAAAGCTACATCCGCTCAGTCTGCGTTGGGCACATTTCAGTTGTCTGGAGGCAGATGTTGCAAATAGGATGTGAGGTGTCAGCTTGATTGACATCTTTCCCACTTCTGAAAAAACTTAAACCACCTCAAAGGCGGGGGGGGGGGGGGGGGGACTGCTTTTCCACCTTTCAGTTGTGTTTCTCTCTTTTTCTAGCACAGTAATAAATGCAAGCCCGCAGCACGGCGGTGGAAAGCCAGAGCGAGAAGTCAGGGAAGACAGAAACATCATCCATCGCTAGTGAAGCCGGCCAACGTGCCGTCACACCAGCTAACGGCATCCTAACTGAGGAACATTTGTAAAGTCTCAGAACATATCATCCCTCATCCTCAGTCATTATAAGATATAAATCCACTCTGCCACAGTCGGCCACATTGTTAATAAACAAAAAGCAAGCAGGCACGAAAAAAGGCATCTTTTATGTAATTAAAATCTAAGAGGTGTTGAGCCCAAATGTAATTATTGAACAGCCTCTATCAATTAATTTGTCTGTTTCCACTCGATTAAATATCAATTCAAGAGCAAAAACGCTGCGGTACACTATCATTGTATATTGATCTTCAATCATTCTGGTATCAGTCTTTCGTATCAGTCAACCTCCAATTATGTTTTGGTGCAGAAGATGAATAATTAAGAGTTTATTCATCATGTGTGTCTTCTGTATGCTGAATCATTAGAGTAATGTATACGCTGTGGTGTATCTAAAGCAGGGTTAGGGTTCAGGAGCTATGCACTGTGCTCAGTTATGGATTATGCATGACATCCTGTCTCTGCTGGCAAGCAACGTGACTTGGAGTTTAGAGAATGGATGAACAAATTATAAGGGCCACAGCAGGATTCTGACCTCCAATCTGAGGGTTGTTATGAAGGAAATGCTCATTGTGTATGGATGAGCATCTAAAGAGTCAAATGCATGTATATATATATATATATATAACAAGCTGATAAATAATGAATCCAACCATTACATGGTGGTTCCCTGTACCTATGATGTCGAACATAAATGAGAATAGAGTTTAGAGCCAAAGGGAGAAAGTGGCTGTAGTCTTACAACGATATTTGTAGTTTTGGTTTATGCATAAGCTGCATCCTGTCGATTCATTATGCAGACCAGAGTGTAGCAGGGCATAGTCAAACACACGTCAACACACACACACACACACACACACACACACGCACATAC
Organism: Limanda limanda; assembly: GCF_963576545.1. Taxonomy (NCBI): domain Eukaryota; kingdom Metazoa; phylum Chordata; class Actinopteri; order Pleuronectiformes; family Pleuronectidae; genus Limanda; species Limanda limanda. The sequence continues at coordinate 15,948,876 of NC_083637.1, read as the reverse complement.
ACACACAGAGTGAGATGTGCAAATGATGCACACAACAACACAAAAACACACGTGTTGAATATGCAGACACATGTAACGAGAAGAGAGGGAGACTGTTAATTAACTAGAGCTCGTTAATTCTCTTTGAACCGACAGTGAGGAGGTTTACACACTAATTACCTTGATGACTAAGCCAACCTGTGCACATGCACACGCATGCACATCCTCACACTGCAAACACACACACACACACACACATACACACACGGATTCTCACAGGCTGACATAACACATCTTGCAGGCTTTGAAAGTCCCACACTCATGCACTGCCGTAAAACACAAACATAAAGGTGTGAAGTCTCAGAAGTCTGAGCATATGCACGCACACACACACACACACACACAAACACACACACACGTGCACCGCTGCACAAGCTTGCCCTGGAATAAAAACTATATTAGGAACAAATTTTTTCCAGCTTCCTCAGAGCTGCAAGATTCAGATGGTTACATTTATTCTGAGTTCAGACCCATCATCCGTCTGTTTGATTCTCTCTGATCAGCCAGAAATAACTTAACAATGACTTCCATACACAGTATCAGGACACATGCGTTCAATGCACATTGAAGACACATAAACACCCTCGCACTCAAACACACTCGCTGCGCCGTGCAGATGAGTGCAGCTCCCATGTCAGTATTGAACTGTAATGGCCCGTGTCAGATTAAAGGGAAGGTTTTTTATGTCCTTCGTCAAACTCAATTAATATTCCATCAGGCATGAATTCATAGGCCACACTGGTCCTGAGCCAATTTATTCGTATGCGTATGTGTCCACATGTATGAATGTGTGTGTCGGCATTCATTAGATATTTGGCATATTTAATAGTCAGTCCGTATTGCATTTGCTCAGCCAAATAATAGAAAGCATGCCCAAATACACTCGTACACACACAATGTACACAAACAAGCTTTTGTGCTTTCTGAGTCAGGCTGCAAAACATCAAGGAGTGCGGTGCATGTTTTTTTTAGAGAGAGGTAGAAGCTGGTAAAGCAGGAAGGAAATGAAAAGGGATAAATTGAAGGTATGAGCAGAGAAGAAAGAGGTGTAAAAAGCTTTAAAAAGACAGCCTTGACAGGAAAAATGTTCGAACGGCGAGGCAGTAGCAGGGGAAAAAATGAAAATGGAATGAAAATGTAAGGCTGATTCTGGGAAGAGGCGAGACAACAATAATAAGACGCGAGAGAGACGGGGGCAGATTGTGTAGTGTGTACAATTAGTAGAATTTAATGACTAAAAGGTGCCAAAATATGGGATTTGGCAAAGGAATAGAAGAGAGGTTTGTCACTGAGCAAAAGACTTCTGGGATAGAGTAGACAGAAGATGAGCAGAGGAAAACAAACAGGGGAAAGGGGGTTAGGGAGAGATGTTGTGGGTCAATAAAGCCTGCTGTGTGGACGAGGAGAGGGACTCATAACGAGGTCAAGGACACATCATCGATCGCCACATCATAAAGCTGACTGGCAATGGGAAGAAGGGATGGAGGGGAGGGGGAGGGAGTGAGAGGGAGAGTTACAGCTGCACGGGGAAAGCAAAGTTGACTGCATGGTCGGCTGAAGGGAGGAGGGAAGGAGGAAAGAAAGGATGGAGGAAGTCCACAAATAAGATGATCAAGCTGAAGGAATGGAAGGGGGCAGCTCTGGTCAGAAAGAGGTTTAGAGGGAAATTGAATTAGATGGAATCACAGCTGAACACATTCATTCTGTAATAGAAGACACACAGAGACACACACACACACACACACACACACACACACACACACACACACACACACACACAACCAGCACTGGGTTTCCAATAGTACTAATGCTCTTTGTCTGTCAATCACCCCCTGCCCTGTGGCAGGAGGTGGATTTCTACACTCATAAAGTAATCCCAGCCAGCCTATCATTACATCTCAGTCATAGAGCCCAGCCTGTGGTGGATGTTCAGACATTCATGGTCCCCAGAGGATGAGACCCGATGACTCAAATATCAAATATCTTAAAGAATATTTTGATGGATCGCCCTGAAATCTGTTGCACACATTCAGGTCCGATTTAGGGTTAGTTATAGCAATTGTTTTGATTAGTTACCTTTTCATCTAGCGCCCTTCAACTGCTTCACAGGGTTTAACTTAAAGAATCTCTAAGTACAGGCTCAGAGAGAGAGAGCTTCTAGCTGCTAGCACGGCTGTAGACCTCCAGAAGTCTTGTTTATCAACACTATCCACTGTTCTGGGGTCTTTCCAGGATCCTCATAGACTCCTCTCACCATCTGGATGAAAAAAAATGTCCTCCCATCTGTGCACAACAAACAGAATGTCTTCATCGGGCTATTTCTGAATGTATTTCCTTAATTCTGCTTGCTGGAAATGACAAACTAAGTGAGTGTCCTGGCTGTTTTTATAAAACACAATCCAAAATATTGAAGTATTGTTTTTTATGAAATCATGAAATATTCAAAGTGAAGTCAGTATTCGCTTTTTAACAGTTTACGGCTCAGATTTTTTCGATTTGAGCATCAAACAATGGAGCAGTTTAGAGAGACAGATGAGGACAAGTAGAAAAGCGTTTGAGGATCCTGGAAACACCTTCACAACATCACTGAGCAATGTGAAACAACCCTCTGGGTTTTTTGAAGAGAATTTATTTAGTCAGATAATGGGATGTCTTAAAAAAGATAATTGGATGCGGGCGCCTTTTCTTTCTGAAACTGTAAAAGTCACCTTTAGTAATTGAGCCGCAGCGAGTAAAGACAGATTGCAGGACCAATGCTGCATAAAAGAGCTGTGCACGTGTTTATTCAAAGCTGATGAAGGTCAACTGAGTACACAGAGCCCCAAACTGGAGGGTCAGATGTTATATAAGTGGCCATAGTCACGAATGCATGGTTGTTTTAGATTAGTGATTCAAACAAACATATTTACCATCGTGAGATCACATGATTAGTTTTCTGTTTTAACGGTTCCCCACTCAGCCTATTAGTCTTTCACCCACTTTCCCCTCCCTGTGCCCCTCGTCTGAAGGAGGTTGGACGTCTTCATCCACACTAATGCTCTCAAAATACATTGCTCTCTCTCTCTCTCTCTCTCTCTCTCTCTCTCTCTCTCTGTGGAGAGTTCGGATGAAGCCACTGAGATTCCGGGGCACTGTTACTTTTCCTTAAGCCTCTAACGTGTCTTCTTCTCCCTCGGTCCTCCTCGCACTCGCCGTCCCCGCTCTCCGTCCCTTTCATCTAAACCTTGTGAGGAAACGGCAGAAGAAACAAATGCTCTGTTTATTTCCCCCATCTTCTGCTTAATTAATTTTTCTCCGCTCGTCTTGCATGTTCATTAGGTGGAAAGTACAAATGTTCCTTTTTTCCTTGGGTGTTTGGAAGAAGAAGAAAAATAAACGAATTGAGGCAGTTTGGGCTTTTATCCCAGCCGTCCATCAACCCCCCCCCCCCCCCCCCCCCAGATTATCCTGAGGCAACGTTCTGAGCTTTAAGTTTTTTCCTGCCTAATCTGCCTCACCCCTCTGTTCCCTCACTTCCGCCCTGTGTGCCGCGTGTTTCAAAGCAGATCTAATTTGAAAGGGTGGTAATTTTGCAAGCAGATAAATGAGTATGAGAGGAGATAGGAGGGGTGTAGTACGGAAACGGGCTTCCTGGTGCAGAGTGATCCCCCCAGGCCAAACAGAGTCATTTAACTCTCTCTGATATTCTCTCAGCATGGACTTATTACAATCTTTTTTTCACGCTCTGAAGTGAAAGCCTGTCCGCTAAATAGACTGGGGTGATTTGTGTGTTGAAATCGCGGCAGGTGTGATGCACAGTTTGAGTGAATGACATGAATCGCCACCACATTCACGGCAGGATGGGGAGATTTCTCACTGGAGGTAGATTGCCCACTGGTTCTTACTCATATCTACGGCTGCAGTCTACTTTTGAAAGCCCCATGGTTGGATTTAAAGCTTTCACAAGTGGAAATCATGCGTCATTTCATTCATTCCTCAAGCAATCACAGAGTGGAATCAAAAAGCCAGAACAAACATCAAAAAACAAGTTGATTTACTTGACGTGCTAAACATTTTAAATTAAACACTGAAAACAAAGCAAAATGAATCTATCTAAAAACTAGTATGGCAGTAGAGTGGATACCTCTGCCAAGAGAGAACAATCCCACACATGAGTCTCTGGTCGTGGGATAAAAAAGAGAAAAAAAAGTTAAAGAGTGAAAAGTAAGTGAAAATCTTGAATTTGGCGAAAGACTAAAAGGATGAGGCTGATAATCTTCTGTATTTTTACCTCCCTCCGCCAAGGAGGTTATGTTTTCACACCTGTCCGTTTGTTTCTTTGTGAGCAAGATTACACACAAAAAACAACTGAACATGATTTTCACAATTCTGGAAAGATGTGGACGTTTTTCAACCTTTTCCTTGATTTCTCATAGAAAAACAAAAAACAGACATAGTATCTGTGAGTGTGTGAAATTTGGTGCAGCTTGATCAAATTTAAAGGAACAGTTGGGCCTTGGCGGAGGAATGTGATCTTTTAAGTGACATTCTAGTTGTTCCCCCGAACAAATCTAACGAAAAGAACAAAACCAACTATCCTTACATCCACCATTTGATCCATCAGTAGATTTTAAAGGCAGTCAAAATATATAATTTCATTTATTAAAAAGGTCATCATTTCCACTGAAGATTTAAGCAAACCTACCTCAAACAGGAGTAAATTGGGCCATAGCTGTGTACTACTTCCAACCATGTATAAATACACATTGTGTAAGCTAATTTGTATTTATTCACAGAACCATCCTGCACACAGAGAGACGGTGTAGGTGGGACTGAACTAAAATAAAATAAATAAAACCCCAGGGGCCGTGCTATTTGTTAAGGAGGAAGATGTGACCCAGTGTACAGTATATGTGGCGTTCACTATGTTTTTAATTGTCTCTGCCTAAGAGGAAGAAGTCATATGAGGCTTTGGAAACACGCAAGACTTTTAATGAGAAAAGTGCATCACTGGTTTAGTTTTTTCAATGTGGATTGTTGACTCTAACAAAAATACAGGAACAGATTTATCATTTAATCCTTCAATTGTTTTAACAGAGCACAAAGTAAGTGCTTTTGAGATGGGGCTCTATATTATCCAGCTGCTGCTACTACTGGGCGCCACTCCAGATGAAAATTAAGTGTCTCCGGGCGGCACAGAGGTTTGTAAACATCAGAATTGTCCAGCAGCTTTAATCTAAACTGGGATTAAAAGCCGACTGAAAACTTTGCAAGGCCGTCGTGATTGGTTGATGACTATTACCCAGCATTGTAGCGGCTAAGCCCATAATCAAGGCGAACACATTCAGATAATCTGAATATGTCTTTGCAGACCCGTGCACACCACCAACTTAATCCCCAGATTTAGAGTCTAAGATTAGGAATCCTGTATGATTAATCCCATATTGTGTGTGTTTATGTTCTCTGCAGGGGACCCTTCGACGGGTGACCTTCTCGGTAGTCAGCCAGCCCCAGGACGGCGGTTGCTATGACAGTGGCCTGGAGGACTCCGAGACGCCGAGCAGCAAGGGTTCGTCTGGGCCGCGACTGGGCGCCCTGCCGCTGCCGGAGGAAGGCTACGAGCGGACCACGCCGGAGGGCAGTGTGGGGGAGGAGGAGCATCTGGAAAACGGTCAGAGCAACCACACACACACGTGCACGCACACAAACAAATCATGAAGAAAGCAGCCCATCAGATTCACTGAAGTTTAGAAATTGGGGTCGAGAGGCTACCAGAGTAATTTACCTGTATTCTTTTTGTCACTCAAGGCTGTATGTGCTGTGTTCTCTAAAAAGCTTTGAAATGTTTTTTATCGTACATTCAACACACACAGTTTTTATTGAAACCTTGACTGAGGAGAGTTTCTTTTTCCTCATGTGATGAGAATGTGTTTTACAGTGTGAAGCGGGCGCCTTGTGTTTGTTTGCATGTGCTCCACACATTTTGTGTGAGCCCTTGTGTGTGACATGTTGAAGAGCTTTTTAGAAAAAACAACAATATGTGGTCGTTTGTAGAGCACGAGGCTCGTCCGTGGCCTTGCTGTCAGTCAACAGCCCAAATATTCCCTTTCAACAAGAACATTTTATTTTTACCCTTTTTTTCTTATTACCAGGTCTGTGTCAAGGATGGAGACAGACAAAAAAAATAAGATTTTGTATTTTACTATCTTTTTTTCCTCGTTTCTCTGTATATGCTCATGCCAGAGCTGAAACAACAGCGACAACAGGGTACACTATAGCCAAGGTCACTGCAACCTTGGTGACTGCCTGCACTTCTAAAGCTGTGTATGAGCTTTCAGTTTAATGCTGCGTTTTTCACCCACACGTGAAATCTTGCAAGTGAAATGACTTTCCGTCGCGGTCGATGGAGACAGGAATTGAACAGCAAATCTGGAAATACTTTTCAGAAAGCAACAGAAATATCAAATTTCTTGTGATTAATTCACAATAAGTTGAAATTAGAGAATCAAACTCAAAAGATTGAATGTGTACTTACTTTATTATGATCTGTATCTGTAACTTCATCTGTCATCACTAGAGTTCTTGTCTCCGTTCAACCTGATGTCAATATTGATTCCTATATGACGAACTGTAACCTTTGACACTTCCCTCCCAGCATCAGTCTCTGGTGCCTCACTAACCTTTTGAACAAGCACTCATAGAATGTTCGACGTCTCATTTATGTAACACACTCTGTTTAGATTTGTCATCCAAATCTCTCATAATTACCTCCTCTAATATTTGTTTGCTGTGACCTCACCTGACCTCTCACCTTTCATGTAACGCTGAGTACGTCAGCAGTTTTCATTTTGCTTTAACAGCATTTTTTTATAGCTTCCTTCCCATTCCGTCCCCTCCCTCATAACCTTTGTCGCCTGTTTTTTTATATGACACGTTTGTCTTTCTCCCGTTTTTCTCAATGGTCAACAATTATTTTTTTTAGAATAATGTTAGTGTTCCCTCAGAATATGATTTACAACATCGTCATTGAATTCCAGGTGCACATCTGTATCCGTCTAGTTGTAAACATTTCGATATGAAAATTCAGCAAGAACCATGTGTGTCAGAGACTGGTCAAGATAAACTCAGTGCAGAATGCCTGTCGGACGCAGTTCAGGCTCGGTTAGTTTTGTCTCGTAAAGGTTTAGACGGGAAAATAAGTCCTGAGCCGCACTTTACAACATATGGCTCAGAAGGAAAAGAAGACATAAAAGAACTGCAAGGTAAACTAATGCAAAAGTATAGTGGGGAAAGGCCAAAGTATTGGGAGAGGACACAAAACATTTTACAAGCTAGTAAGATGTATTGCGAGATAATGCAGTATGACGACGGAATGCACAAATATAGCGAGAAGTCGCAAAACATATTATGTGGCAACGAAATAAGTATCATATTGTCTTGTTCTCAGCTTCAAACACTTTGGAGTTTTGGTCTCTTTTTTCACACCATCTTTTGTCCTTTTTCTGTTTCCAGATGCCAGACAGTTGCCAGACGTAGCTCTGACAGGAAAGTGCACCAGGGAGTGTGATGAATTCGGCCACTCTGACACTTGTTGGATGCCCGTCCGCCCCACAACACGCCAGCGTCACGGCAGCGACCCCCCACGGCTCTCCACCTTCGCCCCGGGAGATGATAACAACAATCTCCGTGGCCACGATCATGAGAGTGACAGCGAGAGTGCCGGCAGCGCAGGGAGCTCGGAACCCGGCATGGTCGTCGGTGGAGAAGGTCAGAGATTACCCCTAGCCAATGGGGATCCTCTCGGCACCCTGGGTAGTGGAGACCGCAACAGGAACATGGGCGATCACAACCGTAACCTTCTGAACCGCAAGATGACTTCAGCATCCTACGACACATTTAGCAGCGCAGGCTTTGGGAGGCGCCAGCCAGAGGAGGAAGGAAGAGAAGGCCAGAACGCACCCGAGGTGATACCACTGACGAGGACAGGAGGTGACTACAAGACCACGTCCTGTCTCACCCTGTCACGCCGGGAGGTCTACCTGTGACAGCCCGGCACCGGAGCACAACTCCCTGCTCTGAAAGAGAGGGAGGGCTGAAACTTTACTGGAGGGCCTTTTAAACCTGTGAAGATGTGAAAATGTCAAGGAAGATGTTTTCCAAAAGCTGTGCATCAAATCGGAACTTTTGGATTCTGACTAATATTTATAGGCACTTAAACTTTAGCAAGTGATGGAAAAACCCTTCAGCGAGCTCTGACCGCAAGAACTTTCTCAAAAAAATTGTTTTTTTTTAAAGTACTAGCAAAAGTTGCCTCCAGGCAAAGTTCGTATTATGTCCTTGTGGAGGAGGACAGCTACATCTCCTCTTCTTACCTGAATCTAAAGCATGCCTGGCCTTCTGCCACAGAGGGATGTGTGTGAAGAAGAGGGAGACTGATACTGAATAAATCCTGATGTTGTAAATGCACATTAAAAACTTTCTCTGAGGCTATAGCGGAACAGATTTGGACTCAACTGATGAACCATCTCCTGAAAAAACCACTGAGGTCTTAAAATCGTTGAAAAGAGGTAGCAGGTCTTTGATACTTGGATTAATTCAAACCAATCAAGCTTTCTAATGCCTAATCAACTCTATCGTAACCCAAGACAGGAATATTAATCAATGAAACTCGTGACCGTGACTCGAGTTCCGACAAAAGTGTGGTCGCTGTACAGTTACACAATAGAAAAAAAGTTCTGATCTTGAAAATATCAGGTACTGTTCTTTAAAAAAAACACATAAATGATTGAAAACAAACTGCAACTTTTTTTAACAGTAATCAAATGTAACCATTTAGAATTCAAGGTTCTCACTGTAGTGCCACAGTTTCTCTGGCTCATGTTAAAATGTGTTAATTATTTTTGCCTTCACATCGAGTATGTATATATCGTATGTGTGTATTTGATAAAAAAAAACGGCAGCGTCCCCTCTGCCGCTGCTGTTCGCCATTTCAGAGTAGACTGATGCGCTGGGGCCTCGACGCGACTCCAGCGTCCCCGAACAGTGTCCATGTATCATAACAGGTTCCTTCAGACACATGAACACACACACGTACGCATGCACGCACTGACACATACAGACGTTAGCATGTGAACACAGACTCAACCAGTGCATTAACAGAATGTGAACATGCATCGCGCCGGAGTTTACGACGAGACTCAGTGGCAGTGTAACATAAAGTATATAATAACTTTGCATTAACTTTCATACAGAACAACATGATACACACATGCAGACACACACACATAGCATATTTAAACATAAGTAGAAACACAAACCATATTAAGAAGTTTTGCAATTCGCAAAATTCATACGCACTATGTGTGTATGTCTTAATCATCATTTTTTATCATATTTCCTCTCATTGAAAATAGCTGTAGCATTTTGCCTGCTCCTCTCCAGCAAGTATTTAAAAATTAAATGTATTTAAATAATTACTCATCTCTCTGACTGATGTCTGGGGCTTCATCAAGGGGAACTTCAATGACATCTACTGTATGTATTGATAAATAATGTAGGGGAATATGAGATACTCTGCATACTGTAAGTAGGACTCATAGAAAAACCAAAATTTCTGTAGTTTCTGTAAGAAAAAAAAAAGGAAAAAGAAAAGAATCTGCATGAAAGAAAGATAAAGCTAACTTCTTTTCTCTCTTTTTTTAAAACCACACGCCTTTTTGGATACCATGCCTATTTGGATACATCTGTACTCTAAATGCGTGTGCTCAGCGGGAAATGGGAGATAATGATGGCAGCGAAGGGAGTCAGCTGCAGCGGATTAGACTGTTGCTCCTTTATCGTGACTCGAGCTATTTGGGCTAACCTTGGGCCTTTCCTCTCAGTTTCCGCAGCCCAGAGTTGGCACGAACGGTGCCACAGGCTGCACCAGAAAAATATCACAATGCAGTGGGAGTGCAGAGTGCCCGCGACCCTTTTCACCGCACAGTGCCGACCTCAACACGCCCAAACTGCTGTGCTGAGCCGTGCCGATAACAAACTCCTTCACACTTGTCCTCTCCAGGAGCTGCTGCACGACTCCAGACACACTCTGCTGCACTTGGGCTGACGAGGGGGTGTGGATGAAGGCCGGCACATCTTAATTCTCATCATCAGTGTGTGGTTCGGCGGTGTGATAGGGATAATAGGGTTAGGTCGTCCCTGCGGTCTTAATGAGTTTCCTTTCACCGCTCTCCTCCTCCCTTGATGTGCAGAGATCTCATTAACGTTTGGATTGGCGTATGTAAAACGCTGCTGGAAAATGAGAGCGAGTGTGACTCTTCATTTTTTGGGCTGCTTTGGACTAAATGAGGCGAAAGGGACGTTCTTGTTAAAGGACAACTTAGTTTATTAGGTCCCTGTAGAGCTCAGAGTCAGAAAGAAGAATAACACTCAGGTAAGACGCACAATAGTGTTTAAACTTTTAACTACTTGTAGTAACAGTATCACGACTTGTGCTTTGATTTTTCACTACGAATCGGGCTGAGAAATGGGTACAATCTACTTGTGTGATTACACTTCATATACCTGAACAATTCTTCAACTTCACAACTCTCTGTAGCTAGTTTTGGGTCACTGCTGCACTTACTCCCTGAGCCTTCGTTACCCCTAATTCCGCAACATGGCTGTTTACTAAGCTCTGTTATCGATGGACTATGCTGAAGATGTTACGCAATTTATGGAGTGACTGCTCATCTGGAGTTCACACTGAAAACAGGATTTGTGAAAACAATCACAACATCCTGCAGGGTACAAACACTGAGGCAGGTGAGCACTCTGTGGGATCAACGTGTCTTAACCCCTTGGACGCTACACAAAAGTCTTTTAGAACTTGCGTCCCAGTTTGTGAGTTGCAGAAAGAGACTCTGGACACCTTGCCTCATCACACTGGCGTATATTTTCCTCAAAACTGCTGTTTTATGGCAGCTCCATTATGGCACCTTTCAAACCCTCCAGTCTGGATCTTAAGGGAACTTGCTGTACATGAATCTGTGTGGATGTGTATCTTTTTTTATATTGCACGTTTAAAAAAAAAACATGAATATGTTTCAATCTACTGCAAAACAGAGGGGGGAGAACGACAGAGCTAGTACGTCTGAGACCCGTCACCCACTACTCAAGACTATTTTTTAAACGGGCGCTTAAGCGGACATCACGTACCTGTCTTCCCCCTCGTGCTGTTATCCTTATAGCCATGTACAGATAGAAATTACACTGTAGAACATACAACTCGAATCCATTACAGACAATGGCATGCTTAAGGTCTTAAAATCTGCACTTGAGATACAGAAAAAATGAGAAAAAAAAAATGTTTTTTTTTATTTTTCCTCTTTCCTCTGTTTTCTTTTCTTATGGGGCTGGCTCTGTTTTTTTTTGCTGCTCCCTTCCTGTAATTACATAACGAACTAATTGCATTTGCTATGAGGAGGAGGAAGAGGAGCTGTCGACGAATGGTTTGGTATGAAGATGAATCATGTAAAAGTTTGACTTTGACATTAAAAACTTCAAACACTCTCGTTTGCCTGTTTACTCTTGTTTACTCTAAAACTCTTTGTCTAACAGTAACTGTGAGATGGAACAACGAAAAAAGTTTTTTCAATAAACCTTTTTAATATTAAATTGGCTAAAAATGAAAGTAGTAACTTTATAATGGGGCAGCATCCATAACGTGTCTATAAGATGTACTACATGGTTTTATTAATGATATACTAACAATTACTTTGGCCCTGTAGAGACCTCTAATCTATTCATAACTATGTTTCGGTTGCCAGGTTGTAGAAAATCCTCCTCCAGCATCAAACTCACTCTTCAATTAGTTAACCTTATATTAATTATCCATCCAGTGGACTAAGTAGCCTCTGGCCAAAATCTTAAAGTAACATATTTTAATTTATTTTACAATTTATTTTTATTTTTTTATTTTATTAGCTGTCTATTAACATTTATAATTGTGGGTGACTAACAAACTTTGGATGATGGCATGTTAAAAAGTGAGAAATGTTGCCAACTTTGTTCATATAATTAGCTTTTTACTTCTTCCAAAGAGGTTGTATTCACCCCTGTCCGTTGTTTGTTTGTCCGTAAGTTTACACAAAAAGAACTGAATAGATTGCCATGAAACTTGGTGAAGGGTGTGTTATGGGTCACAGAAGAAATTTTGGTGCAGAATCAGGATTTCTTTGTCTTCTCTTCCTTTTTACATTGCGTTACGTTTTTCAACCCTTTTTGGGGGGGGCCTTGGCGGAGGAATATACTCAACTGAGTGCCATCAGAGTAAGGGCCATTAATCAAAAACTAATGAACTCAGAAACGTGTCTTATTCAAATGGTGCCACATTTTTTAACTGTTGACAAAACAATCTCCATTCAAGGTCCATTTACCAACTCATTCAGGAGCTTTTGCCTGTAGACATTTGTTACACCCCACCTCCCCCTCTTGTTTTTCTCCTCCTACTCCTCTTTTTCTCATTTTCTTTTTCCTCTCTCAGGAGCGTGTGAAGAGCGTAATTTGGTGGAGGGGGATTGAAGGGATGCAGGAGAGGAGGAGCTCTCTCTCTGTTATTCTCTCCACCATTTAAGTTGCAGCAGCCTTCGTCATTATGGCACAGTTCTTATCGTTCGTTTCCTTTTGATTTGAGGGTCTGACATCTTGTTTATTGTTATTGTTCTAATGTAGTTATTTTCATTTCGGTATAGACAGGAGAAGTTTCTGGTTGCAACTCTGGCATTGAGCCAGAGTTGCAACCAAGTAAACTTTTGAGGTTTGGGCCCTAACAACATTCAAACTCAATTAAAAAACAAATCAGCAAACATCGTCCGCTGATGAAGACCATGTGGTGTGGTCAAAAGCTACAGAACAAGCGAGTTTCATGATCTGCTGTCTCCAAGGTCAACTGTCATCACGTCAAACCAGAAGAAGCACAACCCTCCCATTTGGCAGAATACGTCTCAATGCTCTTATTTTAATGTGCAATGTCAATTTAGAGCTGGCTCAAGCCCAAATACAATGTATTTTCTAGTATATCATTACAGTGTGGAACCATCCATCTAGTTTATCTTTGAAAGTTGAATTTTCTAAACTGGGTACTACTGCAGAAAGACTCAAACTGCGGAGGGCAATTTGGACTTAGACTTATCAGAAAATGCTTCGGAGGTGTTAACTGCAGCAAAGATTAGTGTGAAGGACTCAAAATGTCAGAAAAATCCTGCATTCTGTTTCTTTTTGTCTCATATACAACACTGCCACCATGTGGCCATGCATTTCGGTTACTTACTGGTTGTGTGGGAAAACATATCATTTTGTAATGAGGATTAAATAAATAAAGGTACAAAATCTGTTTCTATAAAAACACATCATAAAGTACAAACAATAATAAATAGCTACAGACACACTTATTTGCATACTCTGGTTAAAAGCCAGTTCTTTAGAATCGGCAGCAATAGAAGCCACCACAGCTTCCAGATAAATGTATGACTGACAATGTGAATCACATTGCTATAGAAGATTGTTAAGACATTCAGTGTGAGGTAGTCTGGGAAATGATCATGTATGAGTCTAAGGCTCTTCACAATTTGTGTCATATCAGGTATAAAATAGATAATGGATGGATAAGACATTTTCTTTGGTTGTGAATTACACATGTAAATCGGCATGAAGATCTGTGGCATTGTCAATGGTTTGAGTGTTATATCCCACAACCATATACAGTGATTAAGAACTGTGGGATTCTCCAGTAGGATTTCTCTTTGTCTCTCTGTTGTTGGAGAGGCGGTGGACTAGTGGCAGAAAACTTGGACTACTGGCAGAGAAGGGGTCTCTGGTTCGATGCTGGTTCGACTCCACGGTTCGTCTCCTCGGAGTTTCGGCGGAAACTTGCCTGGATGGTGTAACGAACCTGGACCTGTCCAAAGTTCAAAAAGACTCTTCTCCCTACCCTGTCTAGTGCCCCTGAGCAAGGCACCTTACTCCCCCAACATCTGCTCCCCGGGCGCCGTACCTGGCAGCCCACTGCTCTGCTCTGCAGTGTGTCCTGCACCAGATGGGTGAAATGCATGAGTGTGTCTTTGCATGTTTGTGCATGTGTGTGGGATTAATAAAAGTGTATCTTCTTCTTATCTTCTTCTTCTTCTTGTCATTTAGCTTGTCATCTCAGCACTATGATGTTTGTTAACCCACCTAAATCCCTTTAGCCAGGGGAGTTACAAAACAGGCGATAGCCTGGGGCCCAGAGCTGTGAGCAGGCCCCGAAGAACACCCTTAAATTCTGATGTCAGCTACTGACAGGAAAGTGCAACGACAGAAACCCCTAAACATCCAACCCTTCACCAATGATTCATCACACACTACTTATTAATATCAAATGCACTGTAGCCTCCTTGCCATCACGTTACATTATGGTTGAGTTGTTTTCTTGGAAAAGTGTCTGAATTTCTTTTGCAACTCCTACAGCTGTCGATGTTTCTCAAACAACAACTTGCCTAGCCTGTGGCTATCAAAAGCTGATGCTTTGCGGCACCTTCTACAGGCAGCAAAGCCACTGAGAACATATCCACCTCTCATAATTTCTGCCTTAATGTGATCCTATTTCATTTACTAGCTAGTTTGATGGTAGTGATGGAATTTGTCAAAGGTGGTGTCATGGGCTTTCATTATTAGTCTGGCTTCTCCAACTCAACTGGGCATACTGGCCCTTCTCTTTAATCAAACTCGCTCATTTGTGAACAACTGACCTCAGTTGTGTGCGTTCAGAAAAGAGCAGTTTAGATGTTACCTTCCCCAGCGGAGCGACTGTTCTTCAGCCTGCCATAAAGTCATAAAAAACACATAAAAGAAAAAAATCATTAAACCGCACAGCGAAATGTATTAACAAGTGTCTTAGCAACATCAGAAGCATCAGGTATCATATCAATCAACTTGTAAGTCAGCTCACATAAGTGGCAACCGTAAAAGACTTTTCAACGCTATAAATCAGCAGATAAACGGAGCAGGAGTTGTCTGCGCTGCAAAAAAAGGAAGTCAGTATCTTTGAACTCTTAATTAAATTCCAGGAATAGACCCAATGGAGTATTTTATTGATTTTATAAAGATAGAGGAAAAGTATTGTGAGGGAGGTACCTGATGAAGTAAACCCCAGAATGTTAACCTCCTCACACATTGTCTGGTTTATCAAATGGTTTTCAGGGTTGTCAGAGGCCTTCAGGGGCATAAGCACATTCTCCTTTTTCCGAATCAAGGCGAGCTGAAGCGAATTGCCTTTTACATGCAGAGACAAAGTACCGTAGCTTTGTGGCTTGAAAGTGGAAAAGACGTTATCGTGTAAAATGTTGAAATTTTCCCGTCTAGTTCATTTGTGCTCATCCCGCCGGGACGAAATCTGTTTTGATGTCCAGTGAGTTGACATGTATAGCTGGGTGCTGCAACCCCCCGGCAGCAGAGAAACATTCAACATGAGTACAGCTGAGCATAAAGCATTGCAGATGTGATAAATCCTGTCAGAGTGCAGTGTTCCTCTGTTCAGGAAAGCCTTGCAGCAGAGCTGTAAACACTCTTTCTCGCTGATACGCCAGGCAGCTGATGCGAGATCTGATCCTCCCCGTGTTCCTCCGTAGGCTGTCATTTATGTCTCTTCATCTTTTCACGGACACATCAGCCTGTACTCATCAAAGCCGTGCCAGCTGTGCATTCTTGGTGGAATAGTAGGAAACAACACATACAACACACTTCCATATGAAAGCAGATTGTTTAGCAGAATGAGAACTGCATGCATCAGCTGTCAACTACACATAACAAGAACTTTATTGAAAAGAACTAAGTTGTGTTGATAATAATATATTTATTATAAGCCAATATAATAATCAGAGATTAGAATACTAATCTCATTTTAAACTAGTCTGTAATCCTAGTATCATAATTGTATCATGACAAATTACCTTTTAGAGTGTTGTTATATAATATACAATTTACAAAATTAAACAAATTAAAAAACAAATTATCAATTTGTCATTCAAAAGAAGATTTGATAGAGTGAAACCATTGGATGAATTTTAATACAAGCATTCAATTCTCTCCCTTCCCTGAGTCACATTAGTATTGCTCACCGTAAACCCGATGGAGGTTAATGAGACCGGTCCAGACTGCCATATGTGCTGGCTCTGTTGTTTTATATAATGGTCCTGGGACTTCAGGACAATAAGAGTTGATGGTCATAAAATTCACCCTTTCTACACTAAATATGAGACAATTATTTTAACAGGGCAGTTAAATATCAATGTGAAATTGAAAGTGTGGAGTTTTACAATCTCAAACTAAAAGAACTTGTCGGTTTTTCATTTCTGTCTCCTGCGTCTTCACAGATACCTTTGTAGACCATGGTCCTCAGAAGGTAACATATACTCATATGTGTGTGTGATGACTTGAGGGTGGTGTTTTGGTATTTTGTGTTTGGAGTGATTGCAGAGGTGTGTTTCCTCCTCTGATTGGCCGATCGTTGACGGCTTGTAGGCTTCTAAAAGCTCAGACACAAAAACTCTTGTTGGATTTCTAATGATGTTGCTCAGCCCCTCAGCTGTTGCATGCTTTACCTACTAATAATTTAACTTTCAAGCGTGTGTGTGGATAATTGACAACTCCGAGCTGTAGTTGTGAAAGCAAAAATATGTGAGTAGCTGTTAGGAAGCTCAGGGCTGTAATTTAAAAACATATAATTATGTTTGTATGTTAGTAAATTATTGAACACTCTAACAATATTATACGTGATAATACTATTAGTGGCAGTAGTGGGGGAGAAGCTTTTTTTTTTTTTTTTCAGTGATTAGGAGTTTTGTTGATTTGTTGAATAGCATTGCTGTTCACTTCATCCATCAAAGTTGCCTCCTTAAACCATGAATGTTATATCCTTAGAAGCAGGGCTGTTCTAACGGACTTTGGGGGCTCAGGCAAAAAGGACACGGGGGCCTATCCTCGTACCAGACCGAACCGGACCCACAGGCAAATTCTTCTTATTGAACTTAAAATGAATGTACAAACATCTAAAAGCCAGCCTGAGGAGCAACTTTGACCTTGTAACATAGCTCAATATGGGCGCCAGCTGGTCAAAAGGTGGCATTACACCCTGATCAAATACTGTACGTTTGAGGTCCCACGTTAAGTAAATTTATTAGCTCCATAATTATAGCAATTGTCGTTCACGCCCAGCTGCTACTTATACATTGTTAGAGCAATTTTAAAATTTAAATAAAAAAGAAAGTAAAAGAACTTAATATTAAAAGTATACTTTTCAATAAAACTATATACATTCAAGGAAGCAAGTGTAAAGCCAAAGTGGCAAGAGAAAACTGTATATGTTTCTATAAGGGATAAATCATCCGCCAAGGCTCAACAGTCCCCACATGAAACCAATTGTAAAATCACAACATTTGTATTTTAATTACTGTATTTTATCTGCACCAACCAAAATGTTAAAAAATACACATTTCTGACCATATTCATACCAAAATGTAAAGGCTTCTTCCCTGTTCTACTCATACCACACTTACACGCCATTCTAGGAGTTTTTGCATTATCCCGCTTACTAATTAACAAAAAAACAAATGCAAATGAAAACATAGTGTCCTTGCTGGAGTGAAATATATATTGTCTATCCAAAAATGAAGCTCTCCTGAATTTTTACCTTATTTTGGGGCCGTTATTGCTCCTCGTTTACAATCTGGTCGTATTCAGAGAGATAAAGCATATTTTTGTTAATTGCACAGCTCAGAAATGTGCAGCAGGGACCAGAGGGACCATCAGTGGTAGAAGAGCAGCACAGCTGGCTCAGTAATGTGCCTGGATGCGGTTGATTCCCTGTTATTCTCAAACAGCGGTCCATACACTTTCAAGGGACAAGGAGTCCCTGTATAGTTATGGCACCTTTTCAGATGCTTGCACACCCAACACACACTCCACACACACACACACATGGAACAACTGTTTTCAATTCAGGTGATTTTCCGACCTGCTGCAGGGAAGAAAGACAGAAAGAAAAACTTTGCATAATTCCACTCTCACAAGCTCAATATTGCATCCCTTTGGTTTGCTCCCTGAGCAGATGGCAGCGGCAGCATGCAGGTCTCTGCTGGTCTCTGTGAAGGTGATGTTATCTGGATTCAGTTCATCTGCAGCAAAAGCCAGAAAATGTTCGATTCATATACGCAGTCTGTGGGTTATAAATAAAAATATGTGAGGCCAGTAGAACTCGAGGAGAAGCGAGGATCACAAATGTCAAAATGTGTGTGTGCGTCACCATCTGCTGCAAATAACAAATGCGCAAATAATCTATTTTGGTTATGATCTGTCCCTACACTGTACTTTAAAGAAGAAAACGATCTTAGCTTATTATTTCCCGTTGTGTTCTAACATTTACTACCTTAATTGTGTGTCTGCTTTTTTACTTTCTGTCCTTGTCTTATTTACCACCTCTGTGATTGTGAGGCCTCGCTGTAATTTCACCTGTGTCAAATTATACACTGCTGCATCCTCTGTGTATTTACTCTCCGTGCTCCCAGTCCGCTTTGTTGGTTTGTGTGTTGAGCTCCCCGGTTTGACCCTGTGTCTCTGTTTGTCTCCCTGGTCCTGTTTGCTACTCCAGTTTTATTCCTGTGCGTTCTCCTTTGTACCGGTGCCTGTTTGGACTTATATTTGCCTGTTCTAGCCCTAACTGGGTTCCTATGATATCCTCTGAGTGTAAGATTATTTAACTTTTTGTAAGTTTCCCTTTATTTATTTATCTTTCAGCATTGTTTTCTTGTTTGCATTTTAACAATCTGATTGATCATAAATATTTCTCTGTTTGTCTGAAGTGTTTGGCTTGATTTTCCCCCTTACAGCTTTGTTTGGGATTCTTCCAGCGGGAAGTCCACTATCACATGCCCAGTCTGATAAAGTAGCATATGCTAGTCTTTTTAGATGGATCATCTTGCTCATTTTATTATTTTACTCAAGCTACAGTCATTGGGTCAATGACTTATTAGGTTGCCTCAGGCTGGAGAAACTAAAGTTCAACTCCCCTGAAAAACCTGAATGTTTTTACCCAACCTGGTTTTGTTCTGGGCCAAGGAAATGGGATCTCTGGTCCTGGTCAACACCTGGGATGTGGAGTTTTGGTTCGAGTGGACAGTCGAGTGTTGCAGTGCGTAAAGCCTGCTTGAAATGAAAGCTCCCTCCATGTTGAATATGTTAAAGAGTGGTTTCATGCATCAACAGTCTCTCTCTCTGAACTTATTGAGCAAAGTGTTTTTACAGTACTTTGAAGTATCCTAAAATGATCTATTTTCTACAGTGAAAATCTTGAAATGATGTATTCCACAGTGAAAATGTTGGACTTTACTTTGAAAAATGTCCAAATCTATCTAGTAAAAACGTTTGCTATTCAGTATGATACATAATATTCCCACGGAGATTGATGAAAATGTCTCTCACACACACACAGAGGGAGAAACAACGAGCTGTGTGTGCAGCATACAGTGTCTCATGTGTGTAATGTTTGTTCCTATAGGAACCAGATCAGGTTGTCAACATGGCACGTTCAATCTTCATTGAAGCCTAATCTCCTGAAGCAAAGTCTGGGGAAATGTTACAATTATCACGACCAACATGTTTCCAAGGGCCTCCTGTCTTTTCGTTTCCCAGACAGTTTGATTTGATCAGTTTATTTTCCATTCACCCTTAAACCTGTTATTTTGTCATAGAAAGTTAGATTTGCATCGATCTGTGTGTGCGCAGCTCAATTGCTGAACTGTCGTCAGAAGGTCTTAATGGGACCTTTTTGAATCAAAGGGACACGAGTCTTCATCCATTATGGAGCAGGAAAGTTCTCATTCAGCACCAGTCTGAAAAGCAGTGTTTTGCTGCCCCCTGTGGTTGAAGCTCTCAGGCCTGTTTCTCCACTAACCCAACACAGCATCACTGGCAGGTAGGGTTGCACAGTGTACAAAACAGTGATGTTACAGGGTCATGTAGGTTAGTAGTTGAACCCCTAGGGGTCCGTAAAAACAGATTTCCAGGGGGCTGTCAGGCTCCAGATCCGGCCAATCATCCCATTCCCTGTTACATGACCAACACAAGCACCTGCCCACATGTTCTATTTTCCTTGAAGTATTTATACCAGCTATTTTCCTCAGGCTTTTCCCTGTGTACCCAGTTAGCTTTTTTTTTTACTTAAGCTGATCTGTCTTTATCCCTTTGCTTCAGTTTCTCTGCTGGATGTTACCAGGTCTTCACTTTCTTTAACATAGTGAGACAGAACATTTTCCAATATTTTTGTGGATTTCTCAGAATAATTCATGGATCTTGATGAAAGTAATCAGATATGTTTTGGGGACTGATATTTATAGATGTGTGCATGGTGCAGATCCAAATCAAAGTCCAGATCTACTGGGCCTTGGTGGAGGAAATTCCCTCAGGTCCATTCCAGTTTTTCATGTGTCCATTATATACTAGTATTGGGGCCAGTAGCTCTGTCAGACATTCATACTTGAAAATGTCAATATTTCATGAAAATAAGCCCCAAAAATTGTCAAATTGAAGTTTGACTAACAAGTGAATTATCATAAAATACTGAGAAATATAATCTTGTTACAGAACGTATTGCTTACAGTTTAATGTGCTATGTCTGAAAAGGATGTGAATAAAGAATGTGTCCCTAAATTCAATATTTGTAATCTGGTAGAAGATTTCAACCTGGTTCTACAGCAGAACTTCAGCCTCAAACCACTTCCATTTTTTGTAATGGAGGAAAGAATCGAGGTTTTGTGCCTCTGTCGACCTTATTCTTTTACTTCCAAAAACGAAAACCACTGATTTGTTGAACCCACATTGTCTTATTGGATCAATTAAACTTGAACAAAATGATCCGTTACAAATTGATTGGACTAGATTCAGCAGACACAGACCTGGCATCAGAAACCATAGCATCTAGAGTAGGTGCCGCCCCTAATGTTAACATAATTAGTATTAAACATAGAGGCATGTTGTTTTTTAACAACAGTCAAGTCTTTATTGATCATTAGTTGTTCCATTGGAGACACCAGATGACAGCAACCAAAACAGAGCAGCATAAAAACACTAAAAACATCCAGAATCAATACAATAAATTACTCAAATAAAAACAGCTTAAGATGATTGTCGGTGTGGTTTTGTGGTGATGCAGGAGGTGGAGCCCTTTTTACAGCGGTGAGTTCAACATGTCATTACAACAAATCCATCTGTGGCAGGAGTGACTTGCAGGAAACTAGCACACACATGTCATAACTTCTTTACTATGAAAGCCTAAATATGCAGGTAAAGCCATCAGAAAAGTCAAAAGTCAGCAGCACACGACTGTTTTTGTGTTTCAACGGCTCATCTAGTTATAGTATAACACTCAAGAGTAACATATTGCATATTTTATCTGATCAAGTGGAAGTTGCATTGCTTTTCTTGAAGTTCACAGTTATGTTTTGGACCTGGTAAAAGCTGGATCTATACCCACAGTTAAGTTAATGTACTTATGTTCAATAAGCATACGTTAAACAATATGAGAATACTGGACGTTTGTGCTGTTACTTACAAATGTGCCTGGAGTACAATTCTAAGTACAAGTAGTGCAAACTCTACAGACGCGTCCATGCAATACGTACTGAAGCCTATAACTGATCCACTTGAGTCACATTGAAACAGATATTGCCACTATTTGAAAAAGAAAATCGGATGCAGGAGAAAACTGTTGTTTCTTCAGCCGTCCACCAAAGTGGGTGAAGAGGAGGAGCACCATGTCTGAGCAGACTCACACAGCAAGACATGGAAAGTGAGGAGGAGTACGGAGGAAGTCATGCTCACGGGGGAGAGGAGACAAGAACGTTATTATGTCAAAGTGGGGTCACGTTTAGGTGCTTGGAGGGTGTTTTAACACCAGGTGTGTCTGAGTGTGTGTGAGTGTGTGTGTGTGTGTGTGTGTGTGTGTGTGTGTGTGTGTGCCCTGATTGTGAGTTACTCATGTTTCTGATTGAATTGGCTGATTAAAAATCACTCTCTTATTTGATTTGTAGTGCAAATGCATTTCTTCTCAGCGTCTGAAGGCAAATTGATTAAATCATAATAGTCTAAACAGAGTGTGTCACCATTGTAGTAGAACCAAAAATACAATGGTGTTCATTCATGCTTGTGTGCTCACACTCGCGGCCATACACACACACACACATACACAAACACTACAACACACTTTCTGCACAGTCACACATTCAACAGAGGTTGGTGATGTTGGAGCGACCACCGGGGGGCACCATAATACGGTGGCCGGAGCGACGTGGGATTTTGTCATCAAGCTGAGATCCTGAGAGATAAAGACAAAATTCAATTATGAGATTTATTCATTTCAGAATAAACTAGTAAACAGTATTTCTTTTGTAATTTAACATTTTTACCTTCCATCTAACATGATGAATCAGTGGATTTTAGAACATACAATGTCAGGTACCTGATAGGCTGAAGTTGGACTGGTGGAGATTGCGTACTGGTGGTGGGTGGGTCGAGGTGGGTGATGTTCTTGCTGACGGAGAAGGAGTGATATATTTGGGTGCAGGAACGACATCATGCACAGGACCATCGTACATCCCACGAGTAACACCCTGCTTCGCCTTCACCTAGATAAAAAACAAACATCTATTAATCATCTCTTCATAAACAAAATAGTTTTTAATGAAACATTTGTATTACTGTGAAATATACTTGGTAAAATCAGTACGGCTGCATAAGACAGTGTAACCAGTATATGTTGCTTGTGCTGTTATATTATATTGTTTCATACCTTTTATAATTAGGACTGACCTACATTTACAGTATCTTATACCAGTGGTTCCCAAATTAGGGATGGGGACCCCTTGGGGAAATTGCGAGTCACAGAAAGGGGCTTGTGAAAGGATTAAATTAAATACCATTAAAAACCAATTTAAAATAGCATATTTTAGCCATACTTGTTACAAAAGATTAAATATATGTTCAAATTTGCATTTTTTTGTCATTTTGTTGAATTCCATCCTCATTTACTCTGACCTAGCAACATCTATAATGAAGTGTTAATTTTATATAGATACCAAGATTATTTAAATAGACCCTGTAGTTGCAGATATATATACATCATTCATTTCGAGCAGGGGTCTGCTGAGAGGGCAGGTATTAGGGGTTTAGATCAAACCAATAAAAAGGAATCCAACAATCTTTTCTTTAACCCATGAGGTGATAATGACAGATTAGTCGTCACATCAGCTGCGGAAGGTTAATTTATAGCATTTGATACGTTACAACATGTGGAGAACACAGGGAGAACCAGCTCAAATCAATGTACTCTGGGAGAATACAGGTCATAAGTCTGGCATCGTTATTTTGTGGGTGTAAAGGTTGGGAACAACTGTGCTATACTGTAAATTCAGGTAAATGCTGAACCCTAACACTAACCCTGGAATACTGTTAGTAAGCCAAATAAAGTGAATGTTTGAAATGTATTAGTGCAATGCATCTACACTGGGTGTGGATGTGTTATCTAATCTAATCTTGAAAGTGGAACTCTTTTACATTACCTATTTTTCATTCTGCTTTTTTGTTTTAAACGTCAGTGTTCTCTACCTGGTCCCTGAACTTGACGCGCTGGTAAGCCTGGTCCGAGAAGGGCTTGCAGGGGATGAAACGGCCGGTGCCCTGCTGAGCCTGCAGCTTCCCATCCTCACAAACCACCCGACCATGACTCAGCACCAGCGCTGGACCTCCACGACACTCCAGACCCTCAAAGATATTGTATTCTGAAGCCTGTGAGCGAGCAGGGACAAAAATATACGAGACAGAGAAAGTGAAAAAAAAGGGAAAGACAAAGATTTGTCTCCACCACCACCACAATTTAGAACAGCAAAACCTTTCACTGTGCTATTACAGCAGGCTTTGTATTGTAGCTTAACAGATGCAGCAAAATGCCACAGAAGATTGGGGGTGAATAAGTGACAGAGGCAGTGTGAATCCAGGGGGATGGTGGAGAGCTGTACCACAGAATGGGTGAGGGGTGAAGGGGGATTAGAACCTAAAGCCGGCAGCAGTCTGGATTAGAGGGTTTGACAGTGGCAGAGCAGACGGAATACATTAACCACTGTGTCACATCTCCACTGTATTGTGTCACATTGCTCGAGGCAAATTTTCCCCTCTGAGGCCGGGCAGTCTCCTGCACTTAAATACATCGTTTGGTGTGGAAGTTTAAAGGGTCAGTTTATTCTTTTCCTCTTCATCAGTTTGCACGAAAAAAGTTTATCAATGTCCTCTGGTGGCAGCTTATTGTGCAGAGAGTTTTGCTTTTATCCGTCCAGGTTTTTAAGACAACCATCAGTATCTGCTGCCACCCCAATGCAAAGGGGGTGAGCGGAGTTTAAATCGTGGAGCTCAAAGGATTAAAGCCCTGCAGCCCTCAGTGAGGGCACAAATTGTCACATTTATCGTTAGTATTATCAGTGATGACTGACAGGACAGGGGCACTTCATGGGTTAATCAGATTTTAGCTGTGGCCAGTGCTCCTGGAGACACCATGACCTTGGGGTGAGGAGAATCTTCAGATATCTACAGATATGAGAAAGTCCAGTCCTGTTTTCTTTTTGTCCTCACCGACTGCTGGACTCTGGCTGAGATGGTTTTGGTGCTGTTAGGGTCCCAGATGACGATGTCGGCGTCGGAGCCCACCGCTATCCGGCCCTTACGTGGGTACAGGTTGAAGATTTTAGCCGCGTTGGTGGATGTGACGGCCACAAACTGGTTCTCGTCCATCTTCCCCATGGCCTGAGAGACAAATAAAATAAAGTCACACTCAAAGCTACACACTAGATACACACACACATACACATACACACGGCCATTCACTCACCACACCCTTGTCCCAGACAACAACCATTCTCTCCTCCACGCCATTGACTCCCTCGGGGATGAGGGTGAAGTCATCTTTACCAATGGCTTTCTGAGACGTGCTGTAGGCGCAGTGAGCACTGCCCACCACCTGGAGGTCCCCACTGTACACAGGCACAAAAAGGACAGAAAAGGATCAGCATAGTCTTAACACTGTAGTTATTAAGCTGTCAAACATTATATTTTACCAGCAGATGTTTGAAAAAAAACAAATTTCACACACTCACAGATATCAGCCCCTTAAAATGCCTGATATTTTTTAAGGATAGATGGATAGATGATAGATGATAGATGATAGATGATAGATGATAGATGATAGATGATAGATGATAGATGATAGATGATAGATGATAGATGATAGATGATAGATGATAGATGATAGATGATAGAGGATAGAGGATAGATGGATAGATGGATAGATGGATCGATGGATAGATGGATAGATGGATAGATGGATAGATGGATAGATGGGCTTCATTGATCCCACACTGGGAAATTCCAGAAGAGGTGAAAACATAACCTCATTGGTGTAATTTCTCCTGTTAGCCACCAGCTGTCCTCAGTGAGCACACTAGTTAAAGTACAAGTCATGTTGTGGCCTGGGGCAAGAAACAAAAAACAGCCAGTGGAACTAGACAGACTGGTGCATCGCAGCTGGAGCACTGGTCCCTCAAGTATTAACTAGAGCACATAAAGACTGTTTTATCAAAAACATTATCACCACATGCTTCCCCTCCTGGTACGCAAGAGGCTGAATGTGACTGATAAAGACCAGACACTATCATCACGTCTCAACCAGGCCCTTTTAATTATTTGTTAATTACTGTCATGAGCTGTCTGTTCATTGCCACGATGCAGAGAGACTGCCTATTATGGAAATAGCTGGGTTTGGTGAGGGAGAAAGAGTTGCGCTATTGTACGCATCACTGAAAAAGCAGTGGGGTGACAGCATGGACCCGCCTTGAGAAGCTGGAGTTGCAGACAAAGGGCGGAGGAGCAGCAAGGAGGAGGAGGAGGAGGAGAGGGAGGAGGAGGAGCAGGGAGGTACTTGGTAGCCAAGGCAACAGATGATGAAGGATTCTAGCTCCTGTGCTATTTATGGAATCTGGGACAGTTAAATGTGTACAGCAGGAGTTTCTGTGCATTTTGTATGTGTGTGAATGTGTGTCAGAGGTGAGTTTGGTCTGGAGTATTTAATCCTCACAAACCACAACTTAACTCGCCATTTTCACGTATTTTACATGAGACGCTTCATCCATTATTAAGTCTCTGTCATCTCCCTCCTCCTTTCTGCCCACCTCCTCCTCATGCATATTGGTACACCTTCCCCCCATCTGTTTTCTCTCTCTCACTGAAGCTGCTGTGACACTGTGCATGGCACCAGCTGCCTGTTTGTGGCTGGAATAGCAAGAGAACGTCTCGGGGCAAACAGATGGAGTTAGATCCTTGCCGGTGTCTCCTTTGGTGTCATCCAGCTGATTTGCATTTCACTTTGTGCAGAGGTTATAGCTAAATGAATCCCTTTGTCTTTACTCAGTATTGAAGTTTGTAGTCTAGTGTTTTGGGAAACACACTTTAGGCTGAGACCTCAGTACACACACGTACTTTGCATCCTGTGCATTGACTTGCTGAGAAGGTTTGGGAACTTACCAAGCCAGCAGTGTTTGGAGATGGTCTGGAGTTGTGGGATCAGTACTCAGAGGAGGAGACGTCACATAAGCTGCTGCTTTGGCCCAATTCTTGCTCCAGTAGTGAGAACCGTCAGTGGCCAGGCTGGCTGTGATCGGCTCGCCAAAAACTACAGAACCTGGAGAGGAAGATGTGCCGATTATATTCAGACTGTAAACATAAAGATCATTTTCAGGTTCATTATTTAAACTTGGGTTTACAGGCTCTGATGCTCAGAAAACATCACTTTCCTCCAACTGTCCATTGCTGCTGCTCCTCTTTTCAGCCTCTGTATGAAATGCTTGGTTAAAGCTCCTCTTTCGAAGGCCCCACCTCCTGATAAAGCCCATTCGCTCTGATTGCCAGGTAGCCCACTCTGTTGTGATTGGTCAATTGCTTCCATCATACATCATATTATCTCCTATAATCCTTCAACACCTGATGTAACATGTGTGTTTGTCCCTTTAAGACCAGGAGTGATGTTTCTCTGCTGAGCTGCTACATGTTTGAGGAAGAGGAGGAAGGTGATGATTCTGGCGAGTAAGAGGCCACAGATGTAAAGACTGACACATGTTAATTCACAGCCTCTGAAGCAGAAACGGGAAATAAATACACTCGAGAGTTGAAAATGTTGAAGGTTTTAATCATTTTAATTTTTTGCTCTAAAGGCAGAGAAATAAAGGTTTCACTGACAAACCCCTCAGGCTTGAGGAGGTTGCTTTGAGACTTTGTTGAAGTTGTAGATGACGCCTCAGGTCTTAAAGGGTTCAAATATATTCACTGATTAAAACTTAAATCAAAATCAAAGGAATAAATTTAATAAAACAAAGTGGCTGACCTTTCCTCCTGGCCTGGGCGATGGTGTCAGCTGCACTCTTGCTCATCACCTTGGTGATGTAGACAGGACAGTTCACGCGGTTACCAAGAGTGATGGCACGGAACACTGCCTCGGCCTCCAGCTGCACAGGGGGGGGGGAGTAAGGAAGTGTTAAAACCTGCACAGTGATGGATGGCTGCTCAGACAGTGCGGTGCATGAGACTCACCTCTTCAGGACGACTCAGAGGATGGCCTTCAGGTCCAGTGATTCCCATCCCGAGGATTTTTCTCTGTTCCTAAAGAGCACAACAAAAAAGAAAAAACAGTTTCAAAATGATCTGCAGACGCACCACAATGCCTGTCAAGTCACGTTTTACCCACAGTGCTTGCTCTTTTGTTCCGTTTGCTGTTATCTCATGACTGTCAAATTAAAATCTCATGCGCTGTCATACCATCAAAGAAGATATAGTGTTCGTTGTAATCGTAGAAAGCCAGCGCTCGGTGGGACGCTGGCTTCTGTTCCTGTTCATCTGACAGTCAAATCAAACAGAAAACCAACCCCCACCCTCTCTTCCTTGATTTTAACTCTATACACTGCGTTTCATTATTATGCATCAGAGCCCCTTTATCATTCATTACCCTCACATACATCATGGTTCTCAACATAAATCCCCCCCCGTTAATCAGGACCATCATCATTCCCTTAATCATGGCTTTTATCGTCATTATCAGCACCTTCGCTCCCACCATCGTAATCACCGTTGCATCATCATCATTAGTACAATAACTGTCAAAAGATAAAACTGTCACTCTCAGCTGCAGCAGCAAAAATAAATCCTGTCCCTCCCCGAGACCTGCATGTTACGCAACAAGATTATTTTTCAGTGACAGTGAAGGAGTACACACGTAGAGGATTGGCGGTGATACAGTTCAGCCAATCTACTGTTTGTTGTTAAATATGTCACCACAGTAAACTACTTAAGGTTGTGATGGTGCCGCGACTCATGTAGACACAATGAGCTCTACATAACTTAATTTCCTGTTTTATTTTGTTAAGTCTTCTCCTCGTGCATTTGTGTCAATTCTACTTCCTGCCAGTTTTTCCATTCACCTGTTAACAATTATCCAGTCTCAATTCCTTGTTTTTAAACCCCCTGTGGTTCACTTCCTGTTTGCCACATTGTCTTTGGTCTCCTGTCCTGCAAGCTCTGTGTATGACCTCTGCCTGTTCTGCACCTTGATTACTGCCTCCTCCTCTGAGTTGTGACGCTTTGTGAGTTTTAGTTTTGTGAGTTTTTCTAAACTTTCTAGGAATTTTTATCCATTTATTAACCTGCTGATCCTCTGCCTTGCTGGGCCGTCACTTTTTGTTCATTGCGTTATTTTAAAATAAACTTTGGCACAGTGGAACTTCCTTTTATTGTTTTGCGTGACCCCCAATCAGGTTTTGTGTTTTGGCCATCATGGTCACCATTTGCCACTAAGGGACAGAGGAGATTATGGAGCTGTATCAGCTGTTATCGGCGATGTATGCTTTTCATTCTGTATTATTCTTTATCCCGACAGGATGCCTATCAACATCTGGCAAAGGGACTGCTGATGAAAAGTAGCCTGTCAGTGAACATATGTATTTAATTTGTGGGAGGCTGTGGCTCAGGAGACAGAGCGGGTCGACCACGACCCAGAAGGTCCCAGTCTCTCCCATTCCACGTGCTACAGCATCCTCAGGCAAGATTCTGACCAACATTGCTCCTGACGACTGTGCTGGCAATTTATGAGTTATGTATAATAAAGTGCTGAGTGGTCGGTTAGACTAGAAAGTACTATATAAATACAGAATGTTGATCAATGTACATTTTCCTTTATCAAATAAATAAATGCACAAAAACAAATAAACCCACCTGAGCAATCAGGTCTCCGTTCTCAGCATGAACTAACACCACAGCACCGAGCTGCTTCAGGAAGGAGAACGCCTCGTAGAGCTGAGAGAGTCCAGAGAACCCAGAAGAGGAAAGTCACAGATTAACATGAGGAAATAAGTGCAGTATGTGATAAATTCTACCAATGATTTACTGAAACATACCTGTGAATCTGACATCTGGTACAGACCCTTATAAGCCATGTACACCTGGAACGAGTTGACACCTGAGAGGAATGGGAGCAAAGAATGTATTCATGACAGGAAGGTGACGGAGGGAAAATCAGAGGCGAGAAGAAAATGTCTGCGAGTGCAGCCAAAAACATTTATCACAAAATATAAATAATAAAATCCAAACCGCGATGGACAAGCTCGTCTGGCATGCAGTCCATGTTATTACAACTCAATTTTAAATCTGAGGGAAATTGCTCACACAAGCAGCAGAAGAAGCCTTGGCTCCGTTACGACAATATTTTGTCGCTGCCCCCAAAGGAAAAGTGATCTGTTACTTAAAACAGATTACAAGCTAAATCGAGACACTGCCACCCTGTCAGAACCGCAACCAGAACAATGGCTGTAGGCCGAGCCTTCGCTGTAAGAAGATTCAGCGCTGGGCCAAATTGTTTCTAAATCTGTTCCTATTGTTGTTGTGAAATGGCTCCAAGAACAAGCACGAACTTAGAAGTGAAGTGGGAATTACAGCACTGACCACAGCTCTGAGATATCATAGAATAACTAAGGACTTCATGAGGTACCTTTATCTTGCACCAGCAGCTCCAACTCATCTGTGACAGTCTCATTCCACTGGGGGATGTCTACGTGCAGGGAGTAGTCACAGCAGGCCTTCTTATCCGCAGCCTCCTGCCAGCGCTCAAACGCCTCCAGCAGTCTGTCCCCGGGCTGGGGGGTCACATGGTCAACTGAGAGGTGAGGAGGGGTCAAAGGTTAAGAAGGAAAGAGTGCAAAAGACGTTCCATCCATCATCTATACCACTTATCCTTCGAGGGTTGTGGATGTGTACTGGAGCCAAACCCAGTTGGCATTGGTGCAAGAGGCGGGGTTCATCCTGGAAAGGTGGACAGCGAATCACAAGGCCAATAGAGACAAACAACCATCCACACTCACGTTCACACCAGTGGTCAATTTAGAGTCTCCAATTAACCTAACCCTAGTCTGAATGTCTTTGGACTTTTGGGAGGAAACCACAGAAAACCCATGAAAACACAAAGAGAACATGTCATCTACACACAGAAAGGCCAAACTGGATTTGAATCTAGCTGTGAGATGTATTTGATTTGGTCACAGACTGAATTCCACACTCACTGATCATGGTAGTGCCTCCAGCAAGTGCAGCCTTGGTGCCTTGGAGGAAACCATCGACAGGCTGGGTGCCCAGGAAGGGCTTCATCAGACAGGTGTTGACATCTATTCCCCCTGGTATCACCATGCGGCCGTTCGCCTCGATCACCTCCACTCCCCCCGGGACCACCAGATTCTCCCCCACCTGCCTGCCGAGGGTCAGGAGGATGAGATGGAGGCACGAAGTATGAAGGGGTGAAGAGATGATAGGAGAAGTGTGGATGTGGATGTGGATGTGGATGTAGATGTGGATGTGGATGTGGATGGGGATGACATGTAGGTCGTGGTGGATGGAAGAGTGGAAAAGAAAGAGAATAAAGAAGGGAAATCATTATCATTAAAGAAGTAAACATTCTTAAACTTGTACTTTATGCCTAGGGTGTTTAGTTCCTGATATACGCACTTGATGACCCCGTCCTCAATGTAGACGTCTGCATAGAAAGACTGGTCATCGTTGACGACCCGCCCTCCTTTGATCAGCAGCTTCTCACTCTGCAGGGGAGGGATACAGAGAGAGAGAGGGAGGGAGGGAGGGAGGGAGGGAGAGGTGCAGGAGGGGTTGAATTCAATGACATCTTGATACACAATCACGTACGTAATCCATGGCTTTATAGCGATATTATGACTCGGTGCAGTAGAAATAGATAAGTGGAAAGAAATGCATGGTCCAACTGGTGCTGTTCATGGGTTGGGTCCAATACAAATATTAACTATTTAGCATTTATCATAGATTTAAAAACAATCAAACACTGAGTATTAAAAGGCCTGGTGTTAAAACAAGCACGATTTCATCAGACTATCATGTGCCCACACTTTCTACCAACATGACTGCCAACAGCATCAGGGAGGAGGTTAGGTCTCCATGGTAACCAGTGATCATCCATGGTTCCAGATGACAGCAGTCAGGACCCTTACAAGAGGAAATATGTGACTGCAGTGAGATGAAATGCACTGCGATGCAATAGTATTTCTTTGTATTCACTTTTCATTTAATATTTGGCTCATCTGGTATTTGAATAGAGGTTCTCTGCACAATGCGTCCTGACAAGAGGAAGCATCTTTGCTCAGATCCAGCCTCACACCTCTGAGTTGTTCTACAGGAGCCGTTGATCGCGTGTGACTCCAGACTCAAGTCGACTGAGTTAATCCCTCTGACAAACATTGAGATTACACAACCCTGTCCCAACCTGAGCAAGGGTACGCGCTCGACTTGACGCCGGGACACTTGACAATTGTCACTTCAGCGTCGTGGCTTTGCTGTTTGACACAGGAGATCCAGCACCGTGGAGGGGCCTTCTGATCTTTGCTGCCTCGCTAAGAATTTAATCCCCCCCCCCCCCCCCCGTCTCTCTGCCGGCTCTGGCGGCAGGGATTTGCATACACAAGCGGAGAGAGAGAGAGAGCTTCACCGGCCAGGCCGCCGGGTCTCTTACCGTCAGGTGGGAGATGCTGTTCTTCCCGTGGTAGCAGTTCCCAGACATTGCTTTCTCCGTGCAGCTCTGCCCCCGGGACACTCAACCCAGTACCGTGCTGCCCTGCGCTACAACTCCGCTCCCCTTTTATCTTCCTCTAGGGATTGTTGCTTTTTGTTTGCGTGTGTGTTTGTGTGTGTGGGAGGGAGAGGGAGAGGGAGGGGGGAGAGACGAATCCTCCGCCGTACGGCTGCGCAAATGATGCGTACAGCGTGAAGCGTGCTGCGTTCATGGCACCGACAAAGACGGTGTAGACGCGAGCTCCCTCACACCCCCTTCTTGCTCAGACACACACAGAAAAACACACACATACACACACATACACACACACATTTCGTCATTCTGCATAAAGCGCTCCCTAGTTCACAACTAAATCCAACCCTAACCTAATTCTAACTATAACCCTGATGCAAGTCTTAACACAAAAACAGCCATATGAAAGTAACTCAGAAAGTGAGGACCGACCAAAATGTTATATGACATTCCAAATCATTCTTCACTCCATGAGGTCTAGGCTCAACATTGTTCCTACAAACACGTCTAGACAAGTACACACATAGTCACGTCTCTATGACTTCAAAGGACATTATATTGACTTACAAGGATTTTGACGAGACTTACTCTAATCTTACAATGTGCCAAACCTAAACCAAACTTAAACTTAAACCTAAACCCAATCTAACATAACATAAACAGAATGTCAAGATAACCCTAAATAACCTTAAAATGTAATGATTTTCAATTTAGTAATTGGGGCCACTGAACATAAGTAATACCTCTCACACACACACACACACACACACATGTGAGGACACAACAACAACACAGCTCGGCTCAGTCTGTCGCTGTCCACTTCAGCACCACACTCGTCACTGAGCCTCTCCACGCACCCGTGTGTTTTTTTTTTACAGTTTTCTTTGAGCTCAGAAGACCCGTAAACTAAAATCACCGAACTGCAATGCAGCACAAAAGTTCATCAGTTATGCAGAATGATTTTTTTCCTTCAGAGC
This sequence comes from Limanda limanda, assembly GCF_963576545.1. Classification (NCBI taxonomy): domain Eukaryota; kingdom Metazoa; phylum Chordata; class Actinopteri; order Pleuronectiformes; family Pleuronectidae; genus Limanda; species Limanda limanda. The sequence goes on along the minus strand of NC_083637.1, from coordinate 15,915,633 downwards.
TGCTGTCTATAAGCCATCAGGACAAATCCTGACAGACAGCAGTTCTAGTTTTCCAAAATGAGGCCCACAGCATCTTTTGTTTAATTATTTAAAGATATTTACATGCTACTTTCATCCAACATAAATAATACTCTTTGTTCTTTCTCCAAGTGGAGCAATAGTTCTCCTCCAGGCCTACATCGGTTTGTTCCTACAATAAACTATTTATTGGGAAGCCTTTACATAAATTACATCCAACTTTGCAACCATAAACCCCAGACAGACGCAGAGAGAAAATGCCAAGAAGTAAAACTATCATCCATACCTTTCCATCAGGGGTTTCCTTCCCCGTTGAGAATCTGACCTCGACACCGGGGTGTGAGTCGTCGCGCTCCCCGGGCGAGTTGCCACTGGACCCCTCCTGGGCCTGGTTGCTGTCGGGCGTCTTCCCGGTGGCTTCATCACCGGTGTCCAGGAGCCTCTCCCGGCTGCCGCTCCTCGGGGTGCGGCTCCCTCTCCTCCCCACCGCCAAGTTATCGAAGTCGATGGTCTTGCTCTCGAACGCTCCCTCCACGGAGCTGAACATGCCGTAGGATTTCCGATGGTTCTGCCCGGTGGGGGTCGGTCCCGCCAGGTAGACCGGCAGCTCATCCTCCCGGTTCCACTCTCTCCTGCAGTCAGACATATTGTGTCTTCACCCCCGCCCCCCTAAGCTGTAACGATGGAGACAGCAGCCTGGCTGGTTTTATATCTGTAACCGGGTCAGGGTCCCTCCTCCCGGGCGCTCATTCGATGCTGTCAACTGTGAAAAGCATGCAGTTGTCTACATGCTACCTAAGAACCCCGCCTCTTAATACACGCACACACACACACACACACACACACACACACACGCACACACACACACACACACACACACACACACAAATGAGCACACACACGAACACTAGTGAAATGATGCAGTGCTCCAGTTTTGAGTGCTGGTATGTGGAAAGCTTTACCTCTGCAAAGGCCCATTTATTGACCATATAGTTCACACATATACAAATAAAATAAATGCATGGCTTTCTACCCCCCACCTCTTTGTCTTTGTCTCTGTCACCCCTCTCTCCTTTTAAATGTGGGGGCTGTGCATGAGCAGATCAGCGGATTAGCAGCCCGTGTCATCTCTTAACCCACATCTGCAGGGACAGACAGATTGGAAAAAGGACTGGGTGCCATCAGAGTTAACCAAGGAGCCAGTCTATAGGCCCTTATCCCATTAGACACACACCGTGACCGTCTGCATAACACACACACTCACAACTTATTGACTATTGTTTATCAAAGTGCCACTAAAACTATTCCTCATCCCATCAACAGACAGCAGATTTACATGTTTCTTTACACACTATCACTGAATGTTAGATGCACTTAGGTTCCCCCCAGATTTAAGACGTCAATGAAATGTTTTATCTATAAACACTATTTTGTACCTTATACACTTAAATACTCACTGAGAAGCTCTGATCAGACCCTCTTTATTGTCCCCTTTGTAAGCAAGGTGGTAAAAAAATACATTTAAAACATCTTGTTTTTTCTTGCCTATATGTTTTCCGTAATGATGTCACTGTTTTATTTTTTTATTATTTATTGTATTTCTTTTGTTCCTTATTTATATAGATATCAACATAATAATCTGTCTTTTAATTGAGTCTAGTTGTGTAACTTGCTATCTTTTATTCTGTCTGTTCTTACTTAGATCTGTTATTTTCTGTGTTTTTTTGTTAAGTCCCAAACTATGACTCTTGTCCTGCTGTTTCCCATTTGTATGTGTCGAACCTGCCTCATTTCAGTTGAAGACATGACCATGTGACAGAGAGCCAGCATGCACCTGCACACTGACACTGAGGCATCGTTCACTTTATTTACATCTCCACTTTACCTACTGTGACATGTTAAACATGTCTGCTGTGTAAAACGGTCTATTGGGCAGCACTGGCAGAGAATGAGTGCACCATGTGGCTCGAGCTCACTGTGAGGCTCTGACCTGCAGCAGGTGCTTTTATCTTGACTGACCCCGAAACCAGTGACCTGAACACTCATGGGACGATGGCTGGTGTGCGCCATCAGGGAGAATTTAAATCTTGTTCCAGGCAGCGACAGTCGTTCTCATGGCCCATGGGGGATACACAGCATTTGTATACACTTTACAATATGGGTAAATCCTGTTTAATTAATACATAACTAATGTTGTAATTTAGGATTAATCAACGGTTCCTGCATCAACTGATCTCACAGTCCAGCTACTTGGCATCAAATCTTCTGAATTACATAAAAAAAAGGATAGGCTACAATTTCGCTTTTATTAATCAAACTGGTGCTTCAGAACTAAACCTCCTTCAGGCTGTCATAGACTTTCATGCAGGTCTATGACCCAACTGTGAGTTAATATTCTGACGGTCAAAGAACTCAAAGCAAATTTAAATCACAACACAAAACCTTAACTTATATTTCATTATAATCCACACAGGTCTCTGGTCAATCAGTGTAAACAGTTCTGGCACTATGTAGAGTACATATATAGGATAAGGTCTATATCATATAAATATACTGTATATGTTGCTTAAATAACCTAAAATCAGCTGAAATCCAATAAAAAGGACAAATCCTTCCCACGCATTATCAACCTTTATGAAAACAGGATAGACTTCATGTTAATACATATAAAATTAGATAACAGACATAAAAAGCAGTATTTTATCAAACTGTTCTTCACATGTAAACATCTCTATGCTGCTGCACTACAAAATCAGCTTCATACGTGCATTAAATGTTAATGTATCGTAACTGTGAGTCAGTGTTCATCAGCTGATGATCCAGGAACTCAAAGTGACTCCATTAAATACAGTGAGGTGATCATTTCGTGACAACGAGCAACTTTTCACCTGCATTATTGATACGTTAAATCATACGTTCCTTAAAGGGACTCTTACCTTTGTTGCATTTTTACACTTTTTGTGGATAAGGTTAAATTGGTATTAATAAGGTAATGACACTCTAAAATGCAAGACAGACCCACCAGGAGTTAAAACAAACAATTATTTCACTCTCGTAATATTTAGTGAAAACTTCAACCAATAAAATTCCTCGGACCGAAGGACCTTATTGGCCGACAGACCTGTCTGTTTGCTGCATGGAAACAGACAGGAAGCCCGTCTGCTTCTTGTGGCGCATTCGGGCCCGCGTCATCAAGGCGCGTCTTCAACTATATGGTTTGTTTTGATTCCACGGCAGACAGGAGCGAGTAGCGACCGTATCGACCGTAGCGACTGACGATGGCAGACCAAAGTGGTCCACGGCGTACTGAAACAGCCGCTCCCAGGGGGAAAAACAAAAGTTTAAAACACCGCGGAAGGGAACGAGGGTGTGGGGCATTGGAGGAAGGCGGGATGATTTGAATGTGCTGTAATTCTCAAATGCAACAAAGGTAAGAGTCCCTTTAAGCAGTCGATGTATTATGAATTATTAGTCATTGTCTTTTCCAGCTTTTTTGAAAACATCTTGTTTTAGACAGAGATCATGGGTAAAAGACAAACTCAATTAAAGATTTATACAATACATTTTAATCTGGATGATGTCAAAATTCTGATGAAATAACTGCACATAGCCTCTCTAAATATGAATGGACAATTATCTATAAATTCATGTTTTTATACGAGATTAAATCTCTTTTCATTCTTCATTATTCTATAATTGTTCAGTTATGATTTCCCCCAAACAGTAGAATAGATTATAAGTGACGTAATTGAGCAAACGCTTGAAGGGGTGACAGAAATTGTTAAAATCCTTTGGCTGTCCCAGGATCAAGGAACAAGAAGGATAACGAACCAATCAGATGCTTTGACTATTTGATAGGCGTTTACTTCCCCCTATTAGAGGCGAGTCTATTTTAAAGAAGGACGGTGCTAAAGTTGCGGGGATGTTTATAGACCAGAGACTTGGGATCAGCCAGTGCGGGTCTCTGGTTTCACTGGTGTAAGTGGAGCGGACCGAAGCTGTGCACCATGGAGAGCAGACACCACATTTAAACTCGGGAGAACATTTCCCTTGATGTGCTGAAGAAATCTGCTCATTCACACAAGTAAGATTTGTTCACACCATGTTGTTTTACTTTGTGTTTATTTCTTCGCAGGTTTAGTGTTGATTATGTACTTGGCATGAAGTTTGCGTAAACTGGGGCAATGACTGAGTTTGGGTTTGCAGGAACAAGCTGAGTAACTGCAGTATAGGCCTGTAATCAAAAGAGATTCAAATGTACCCATCCATATTTTCATTTCACTGTCAGGCAATTTAAAAACCTGCCTTCATGTGCCACTTGGTTTAGTTTTATTGTGAGATATTGCAGCAGATATTCCATTAATGGCTTTTATCATATTTCTTCTCACAAAGTTGATTCACACTGAGTAGCAAAGAGTCCGTTTGTTTTGTTTGTTTGTTTGTTTGTTTGTTTGTTTGTTTGTTTGTTTGTTTAAAATGGAAGGTGTTGGGCTTTATATTAGTCGTAAATTATCCAGTGGAAATGTTCCTCTGAAAAGTTCTCAGTTCACAGACTCCACTGCTTATCTGTGCATTTCTGCAATGTATAGACTAACAACAGCAACAACAGCAAGAATAAGAAGTATAAATCTATAACAATAACAATAAATGTGTTTGATTTATGGGTGCAAGTCACAGCCGAAAGTTCTAGACCACATACAGGATAAGCGGGCAGAAGGAGCTGGAAGAGTACGACTTGGTGGTATAGGTGCTATAGGTTATGACAGCCTTAAAAGTAAGATGGATAATTTTTTCATCAATGCAGTGTTTGATAAGAAACCAGTGTAGTTATCACAGGGGTGATGTGTTCTCTGCAGTTGAAGTTTATGCAGAAGCTTGAGAGGCCATCCAGGAGGGAGAGCGTTGGGATTGCAGTGCAGGATATTTACCTGGATGTCTGTGCTGTTTGGTGGGAGTTTCGCGCGGTTGTCGTCATGTATTTAATTACCTTTGCTTATTCTCTCACAGGAAAGATGGAGAAGGATTCCCCATCAACGCCCACTTCTGTCAAAGCTCAGGGGTCATGCTCTGTCGAGGATGGACCCTCTCGTCCCTCCACCGTACAGATGCCTCCCTCACCTGTCTCCAACAACCTCTCTGCCACAGACCAATCTCCAGCCTCCACAGAAACAAAGACAGAACCCTCATATTCTGCGCCACGAACACCTCAAGTCGTGTCGAAATCAACGGACTCCCCTTCTCCGGCTGAAGGGTCAAAGCCTTCCTCTTCTGCTGTGTCCTCGACACCCGCTTCTAAAATTGTCTCCACCAACCCATCCTCTCCTGCTCCACACAAAACACCCCTCGTTACTTTTCTTAACCACCCGAGCCCTCAAATCTCAAAAATGTCCCCCGTCTCCAAACTCGCCTCTCCCTCCGCTGCTTCAGCCGGTGTGACCTGTACGACTGTGACAGATTCCCCTCCATCGTCCTCCAGCACTGCTTCCACCGCAGCGCCTGCAGCGTCTTCCACCCCTCCAGCGAAACGCACCTTTGCCTCCATGGCCAAGCAGGTCATAATACAGGAAAGACTCAGGAAAGCAGAGGAAGAGGATGCCGTTGACGATGAAGATGGTAAGAATGTCCTAATTTGGAGTTTGGGATTAAATCACACATTGTGAGTTTTAATGACACTGTACTAAATGTGCAGATCAAAGACCTATTGTTGTTTTTTTAGGTGATATGTCTAGTTTGCTATATTTTATTGATATATCTTTCCATGGGCACCAGGGTAACGCTACACTTTGGTAAACACTTCTCCAAGATTTTGAAGAAAATAGTTGACACATTAGCAGAAAGATCAGGGAAGCACTTTAGCTTAATTGAATTGAAGGGGACTGTTGGTCACTGTTAGTCCGTGGTGGAGGTACAGTATGCGTATAATCTTGGGTTGTAAAGCTGAGGAGCATTTTTGCTCACAATGTTGCAGTGTGGCTTGGGCTGCATTTTTGCCTAAAAGGTGCCAAAGTTAGATGCTGTCTAATTTATCTGAAAAAAGATCCATGCTGTCCAATATATGCTAGAAAATGTCTTGTTTGGTTTATACTGACTTTAAAGACCACCTATTGATTCCAAACCTTGGAATTCATCACAAAACGAATTATTTGTTTGGACTGTGTCTAATCAAAGTGAAGGAAAGCAGATCCTCTGTGTACGTCACCTCTCTGCCTCACTGTGTTTACCGTGTGACGAGTTGAACACGCACACACAGCTCTGCAGCCACAGTTTTTGCCTTCTCAACATTACCGCGCCACATGGCTCTATTCATAGTATGTGGGTGTGATGTACCAGTCTAGCAATGTCACAATGAAACATCTCGACAAGTGAGAGTCACGGTCCCCAATCTGAGCAAAGCCCTGACATGTCCTCTCGCTTAATTTTGGCTTTGAGTGGAATGTCTTAGCAGCTATTGGCTGCATCGCCTATTAGTCTGTCACAGACATTCAGGGTGCCCAGATGATGAATCCTAAGAACTTTGGGGATCCTCTGACCTTTCCTTTAGTGCCACATTGAGGTTCACATTTCTTGTTTGGCCTGGATTGATTGCCATGATATCTGATTTGCGAATGAAGGCCCATGCACTTCAGGTTGAACCGTTTCAACACATGGGATCCTCTCAGTCCTCAAGAATCAACTTGTCATAATGGCCGTCACCAGGTCAATGTTTAAAGATTTAGTTTTTGTGAACTTAACTAATATATAAAACTGAGTGGATGACCAGTGTGAATTATATGTAGTGAGCAGTTTGTTAGCTTCTTTATCTTTATTTCCACATGGTGATGTTAGCATTTAGCTCAAAGCTTCTATCATGGCTGTAGACTCGGCCTCTACATGCTAAACTTTTGTCAACAGCACATGATTATTAACATTATAAAGATTTTATGGAGAATGTGATAATCACAAAATTTAAACTAGCATCTGTTATAGTTTATTAAATATATACTGGTAGTGAAACCACACTTGTTACACCAACAGGAGATTTAGCTGAGCCATGGAATATAGACTTTGGCATTTGAAACTGAAGATACTGAACCCGTTTCTTTTAGACTCTATGCTATCGACTTGTATCAGTGTGACAGAGGAGCTTGGCAGGGTGTTGATGGAGCTGTGTCCCAAGCAGAGGTGTCAAGTAACGAGGAACAAATACTTTGTTACCTTACTTAAGTAGAAAATTTGGGTATCTATACTTTACTGGAGTATTTATTTTTCAGACGACTTTTTACTTCTACTCCTTACATTTTCACGCAAATATCTGTACTTTCTACTCCTTACATTTTTAAAATAGCCTCGTTACTCTGATTTAATTTTGGCACACAACCGCACCGGAGGGTTCCGAAAAAGGAGGAGAGCAAAGCCAGAGCTGCGCGCGGCGTGCGCCACCCGCCTCCCCCCCGCCCCCGCTGACGCGACTCGCTGTCGGTTCCGTCGGAGCAGGCCGGCAAAGGAGCACGGAGTCGGGGTTCAGAAGAGAAGGAGGCACCGCATGGTCGTGGATAGGGCTCAGACAAAGTGGAGGAGACAGAAAAAGCGAGGGGGGAGGAGGGGGGGGGGGCACTCGCGGGCCAACCCACACACACTGACACCCCGGCCTCGGGAGACACGCTGGCCAGAGTCGAATCAGGTTGTACCGGTAATGATCCTTCCGCAGGTTCAACTACGGAAACCTTGTTACGACCTTTACTTCCTCTCGATCAGGGGTGTCCAAACTACGGCCCGCGGGCCAACTGCGGCCCGCCATCGATTTTTAATTGGCCCGCATCAAAAAAATAAATAAATGATAATAAATATGACCCGCGCTTACTGGGAATTCCTCGTTCATGGGAAATAATTGCAATCCCCAATCCCTATCACGAGTGGGGTTCAGCGGGTTACCCGCGCCTCTCGGCGAAGGGTAGACACACGCTGATCCAGTCAGTGTGGCGCGCGTGCAGCCCTGTTATTGCTCAATCTCGTGTGGCTAAATTGGCTGAGAATCACGTCATTAAGGACTCAAGGTCTCTTCCAATAAAGGTTATTGATAACATTCCATTGAAGTTTGACTTTTTGCATTATTACAATACTTATTGGCAACTAGTTATCATGTCTTCTGCGCCATGAAACGCACGTTAATGCACACATATGGCACTTTAATGTATTTGCATTGTTATACAATGTGATAATTTTCAATGGGCATATATGCAGCTGAAACAGGTAGCCTAGTGCATCCCACATTTTTCAAAACAACATTTTAATATAACATTATAGTCATAATGGCCTTTAGAAAACTGTTTTTTTTGGAGGAGGTGGGGTAGTGCACTATAGGCCCCTGGCTTAAGAGTTTGTCCTTAATGGAGAAAATGTTTCCCTTACATTACTTTTACTTTTATACTTTAAGTAGTTTTGAAACCAGTACTTTTACACTTTTACTTAAGTAAAAAGTTTGAGTTGATACTTCAACTTCTACAAAAGTATTTTTAAACCCTAGTATCTATACTTCTACTTGAGTAATGAATGTGAATACTTTTGACACCTCTGGTCCCAAGATATCTGCAAAAACAGATGCAGACAGGTTTAAATGCACACAATCTCACACAGTGCAGATGTACACCCTCGGACATCTTGTAATGCTCATGTTGCAGGATATGTTTTAGTTTGATTGGATTGAGATGTTGGAACATTTAAGACACCTCCTATCTTCCCCAGGGGATGAACCTGAGGAGGATTTGTCCGTGGAGCAGATGGAGGAGAAGGCCAAAGCAGGTGATGCCCGAGCTCAGACCCGGGTGAGTGAGCGGACACGCAGACAGGCTGAAACTTGGCATTGTTTTCGGACCCGCTGGTTGAGTAAGGCTGGTTCAGAGCAAGTGTCTATTTTTGGTCCCTTGGAAGCAGATACCAGACTTTGAATATGATACACAATATACTAACAGACACGTATAAATCATTGGTATCACTTATTACAGAGAATTACAGTATGCACTATATCTGTACTGTTATGAAATATCAACAGTATATATGATAATAATTATATTCAGAAATGGAAGAAGAGACCCGGCTTTGAATTTTAGACCCAGCTGCTCTGAAAGGGCAAATTCTTACGTGGGTAGTAATATGGCTTTAACATGCTGTATTTGGACATACCAAGCATCTAAATAACCATGTGTGTGTAAGTGGACACGTCAGAACCCGTCACCACATCAGTAAAGGGGTCAGATACAGGAAGATATACATTGAGGACAGGTAACATCATAGTAGTCGAGTCATACACAGAGTTACTGCCTGATCATATTTGTTTTTCAGTTACATAACTATCATTCGTATTTAAAAGCTTTGATAATCCATGATAATAAAACAGATTTCAGACCTTGAGTTTCTTGAATGCAAAATGGATACAGACATTGTCCATCTGCAAATGCAGAGCTGCTTCAAATGCATATCTTCATACGAACAGTTGAATTTGTTTATAACTGTGAGACGTTATGAGATGACAGTTAAGCTTAGAAAACAGTCACTTGATAGTCGAGGCCTCTGCTGCCGCCCCTGGGAAAAGGTGAAGAGGCCCTGATGGCAACAGGGAGTGGGAAGTATGGGTTCTGTTTTCTCAGTGGAACATGGACAGGCCTAACATATACTGTAACATATCCTTTTCTGTAACGAGCCATACAATTACAACATGCAATAGTTATTACTGTTCAATAAACGTGTTACAGACATTTAAGCCTGACAACCCAATACAATAATGAGAAATAGAATTAGGTAAAATAGGGAATGTGGTACGATTAAAGTACATTTTAATTTTTGATTTAATGGAAGCTGCTGACTCTGCCTGCCGTGTTTCCCCGGGCAGGCTGTTCCAGAGAACTTCATCATATTGCCCTAATTTTATAGTTTGGAGTTAAAAGCTAGTTAGTTAGTCTTTTATCCCAAAAGCTGTACATTAATTCTCCTCTCTTCTACCTCTCACCTATGTTTCAGCTCGGTCAGCACTTCTTGATTCTTGCTGGAGAGAAGGACACTGAGCTGAATAATCTCCTGGCTGTTAAATGGCTGATTACAGCAGCTAAACAGGGAAGAAAAGGTGCAGCAACATTACTGCAGCGCTGCTGGATCCAGAGAAAAGGTTTACAGAATGTTCATGTGCACATCCATGTTTTGAGTATCTGTCTCTGTCATTCCTGAACGGGTTTCCCTCTGCTAGGAATCACTCCAGAGAACGAGGCTGAAGTGCGAAAGTTGTCAACAGAGAGTAGGTTTGAACTGGCTGTACGCAAAGCCGCCATGATGATGTACTTTAAGCTCAACCCAGACAGGAAGAAGAAGTTGGCTGTGTCTGAGATGCTGGGAAATGTCGGCCAGGTCAATGCAGTGCAAGGTAGGACGAAAACAAACAGCACATCTGCAGTGTGACAGGAATCCTGCCTGGTGTTTCACAGACCCACCAGAATGCTGCAGCATGACGTTTATCATTGCTGCTAAATATATCATGTATTCCCCTGTGTGATTTCAGTGTTTTGCAGCTGTCATAGTTAAGAATATCACATTACATGCAGGCATGCAGTGCAGTGTTTGTTGCTAACTGGTGCTATGGTCCTTCCTCACCAGTAGGTGGCACCGCAGGCAGGATTCCCGGGCCAACCTCAGGCCAGACCCAGAAAGTGTTGGAAAGCATGGTCAGCAATGAGTGTAAGTATCCACACACACACTCACACACTCACACAGAAAGAGAGAGAGAGAGAGAGAGAGAGAGAGAGAGAGAGAGAGAGAGAGAGAGAGAGAGAGAGAGAGAGAGAGAGAGAGAGAGAGAGAGACTGTGTAGTAGTACACTCGTATAATCCCTTGCATTGTGTCTCTCAGCTGAACAGTTGGTGGATCTGGATGAATTTGTTGAGATGACAAAAAAGTACGCACAAGGTATCGCCCCCACTGCACCGCAAAACGACACCCAGGCCACAGCCAAGAATAAAATCCCTGCACCTGAAGAGGTAACAAATATGCAATTCACACATCAGGAAAAAAAAATCCAGAATCTCAAAATTTAACGGGTTCTTCACTGACCCAGAGTGGATCCCGCTGTTTGCGTAATCTTGTTTACAAACAAACAAACACACAAACGAAAAGAGGTGAATTCACAACGTTCCTGCCAGAGATCAAAATGGTAAATGTCTACTCTATGTTTAATGCAAGATATTCACACTACTGTGTGTGTGTGTGTGTGTGTGTGTGTGTGTGTGGGTTGTTCAGCACAAGACTGAGTTGGTTCCACGCAGGAAGTCACACGGTTCTTGGAGTTTTGGTGGAAGTGGGATGATGTTGGACACTAAGCCGACTGACGCCATAAAAAGAGCCATGGACATGAAGTCACGGTTGATGGTATCTATCCTTCACATTCCTTCAGTTTCAACACATCCCTTAAATTATCCTTCAGTATCAATTGCTGTAAAGCGATTCAGCTCCTGATTCTCTTACTTCACTCTCCTGGTGTTTGCATGGTCATGTTTCAGGCCTCTCTTCTTACTTGTCTCTCCTCACCTCAGATATTGCAGTACCCGCTGAACACCATCATGGATATGAAGGAGGCCCTGGTGGACTGGGCGTCGCGGGCTGGCGTCCAGTGGCTGAGCACCGTCATCCCCACGCACCACGTCAACGCCCTCATTTTCTTCTTCATCATCAGCAACCTGACAGTCGACCTGTTTGCTTTCGTCATCCCTCTGCTCGTCTTCTACCTCTCCTTCATCTCTATGATCATCTGCACGCTGCGTGTTTTCCAGAGCAGCAAGGTCAGTGCAATTGCCAAAATTCGGTTTTCTCAAAAGGGGAACTTTTGACATTACGTAAGCAGATGAGCATGTTGGAAGTTTATGTTCGAATCTTTAATAGAAGTAAACTCATATGGTCTTTATGGACCCTGGCGGTTTTAAAAATCACCTGATATGAGCCTGAAAATATACGAGTATACAACAAAAAAAGAAAATAAAAAACGATAAAACGTTAAGTTTCAAAAATATTTGCAGAATTGGAATATTGCACTAAAGCCGATCTTAGGAATCATTGACACATGTTTATGTTATACTGTGATTTCCAGTTCTTTAGTTATTCCTCTTGTTTTCCAGACTTGGGAGAACTTCAGAGCGCTGACATCTTTACTGACGCGTTTTGAACCGGGGCTGGATGTGGAGCAGGCAGAGACCAACTTCGGCTGGAACAACCTGGAGCCGTATCTCTACTTTATCATATCCGTCTTCTTTGTCATTTTTTCTTTCCCTGTAGCCGACAAAGGCTGGATCCCCTGTTCTGAGCTCTCCACCGTGGCCATCTTCTTCACCGCAGTCAGCTTCAAGAGCCTCAGCCCCACTGCGGCCATGTACGCACGCCGAGCGATGGTCATAGAGGTCAGGGGGCCACACAACAATCACCATTTACAGTTATGCATGTGCTGTATATTTAACATGTTCCATCACAACTATAGTTTTACATATAGCATGAAGTTTGAATTCGGATCTGCACCACAATATCCCCTTGTAGACGAATGTCGCAAATTCGCCTCAAACCCCATTATGGTCTTTTTATCCCACTAATGCCTGATGCAAATACTACACATACCATGAAGGTATTGGAAGTACTCTGCCGCCATCTAGTGGTCGGATTGGAAAATACATACTAGCCCCTTGGTACTGTGCAGCAAAGTTATTTTGAGATATGAAGCTGTATTTGAAATACTGTGATGATGGAACAGCAATGATTGTACAGAAACATATGTTGTTATTCAATTTCAAGCAAAAGCAGAATCAATATAATAATCTACATACCAGAGACTGGAAAATTTGTTAAATTACGACTATGCCCCATTATGCCTAATGTCGCTAATTTGCCTCATACCAAAATCTTATATCTATTGTATATGCTATATTGAATTTAACAATCTCAACTTAATTTAGCATCTGTATGACAGCCAAAAACACAAATAATATTTTTTTATATAATTGGAAATTAGTTCAGGCAATAAGGGGTTGAAATCTTTCTAACGACAACAAACACACCTATATATTTGGAAAGGGTTGAAAACATAACCTCCTTGGGACAGATAATTAATCGGGTTAGAAATCTCTCCAAAAGCCAGTAGCTTTCTAAAATGCTTTCCAATATCATCAAGATGTGTCTGATCTGTACTTTATTTGGCAAAAGTGTGATGTTTTAAATTTACTTTTTATCTGACTGCCTCAAAATTTGGTATAGAAAAGTCAACAACACATTGTTTTCAATCCAGGTAGCATCAAGTCTGTGTTGCCTGACCCAGTTCCTGCCAGAGAACATGATGTTGCTGCGGTGTCTGGGACACACCTTCGCCACTCTACCACTAGGGGAATCGGTGGTGCTGAAGCTCAGTCTCCCCTGCCTGCTCTACATTTACCTGTTCTACCTGTTCTTCAGGTGAGTGGAATCAAATCCACCCCAGCATATAAGTGACATCAAATCAATTTCCTCTTCTTCTTGTCTGTTTCTGCCTGCAGCATGGCAAAGATGCGTGGTTTCCGTGGGACGTACTGCTTCTTGGTTCCTTACCTCGTGTGCTTCATGTGGTGTGAGTTCTCCGTGGTTCTCCTCCAGAGCTCCTCCGCTGTGGGTCTGATCCGCACCTGCGTGGCCTACTTCCTCTTCCTGTTTGCGCTGCCTATTCTGGCGTTCGGCCTCGCCATCATGATTCTCATCCAGCTCTTCAAGTGGTTCCTGGAGCTGGAACTGACGAAGATGATCGTGACCCTGGTCGTGTGTGCGATCCCCGTCACCCTGCGACTCTGGACACGATTCAGCTTGTCCATTTTGGACGTGTTCCGTTCGGTGACCCACCGCGGCCCAGTCAAACTCATCTTACTCTGTATCTCCATGGTGATCCTGTTCTTCTCCTTCTACGTGTACCACGCAGAGGGACAGAAGGTGTATAACTCCAAGCTGACTTGGAACCAGTACAGCCTTGTGTGCGGACCCCCTGCCTGGGAAACCAAAGGCATGGCCCAGACGCAGATCTTCTGTAGCCACCTATATGGACACAGGATCACTTGGGCTGGACGATTCAAGCACGTCCGCGTGGCAGACACAGAGAATGGGCCACAGTCTGTCATTAACATGTTGCCTGTGTTCATGGGGGACTGGCTGCTCTGCCTGTACGGAGAGACGTATCCCAAATGTGATTCAAAGAACGATACGGCCCCAAACCTAACATCCGCTGCCGCTTCTGGACCGGCCCCTCTCTCCCTACCCACCCTGCTGCAAATGCAAGAAGAAGAAGAGCTGTGTCAGATCAAGGCTCTGGCCAAAAACACCTGTCACGTGAAGCGCTTCGACAGCTACCAATTTGAGGTGACTGTGGGACAGATCCGGGACGGGAGCATGGACGTAGGCGACCCGGCCAGGGATATAATCCTGGTTGCCAGCAATGAGTTCCGACAGGTTTTGTTCAAACTCAACCCCGGTAACATGGTGGAGTTCAGCACCAAGCTGGAGGGCCGACTCGGAGGCAGAGCCCCGGCATTCGAGCTGAAGGCCATCCACTGTCTGGACTGTGTTTCCTCCCTGTCGACTGGAGGCAGGCAGGTGAAGATAGAGAGAGACTGGAGACGCACGACCATGAGAGCGCTGAAGTTTGCCTTTGATTTTTTCTTCTCTCCGTTCCTGTCCGCGAAAATCACTGCCTGAGGAGAGAGACATTAGAAATCAGTAACTCTTCACAGAGTGGCTTTCTGACAATCGCATCACTGATGCAATTTACTGTAGGATTGTTTACAAACTGATCTAACCATGATCTACTGACATTTCAAGAAGGTGGAATATTATTTTAATATTTCTGATAGTACTTTCTAGGGCTGGGCGATATGGCCAAATGTTATCGATATCAGTCAATATTGATATCAGTATATATCAATAATAATTAATCTAAGAAAATATATATATTATTGCTATAACTATTGATATTTTTTTATTGCCCAGCCCTAGTACTTCCTGTGAGTGCAAGTGTGAGTTTAGAAATACTTTATTAACTCTGAATGGCCTGATGCCATTTTTTTAGGGAAATGTTCCTACTGTGTTTGTATTTAGTGTTTTCTTACATGTATTGTGATTGTGAATATGTTTGCATGTACAGTATGTATTTACATTTATGTGCATACATTAGCACAGTTTTAAGTTTACAGATGTATTTATAGGTCTTGTGTAACATTGGTTGTGTGCAAACCATGTGTAGCTTTGTTTTACAAACTTTGTGGTCTTAAAACGTTCAGCTCTTAATTTTATTTATTTAATTATTGATCCGATTTTCCTGTGGCCTAAACCGCAGTGCACTTAAAATATCATTAGTCAAAACATTGATCCAGTTTTTAATGTTTGCACAGACGACTGTTTATGGTTGAACAAGAAACTGCTGTAGCTTTAGTCTCAGTTTCATGTTTGTTACACACTCATAAAAGATGATATGGTCAATCACGGGTTTACAGCTGATACTGTCACCCAAACTTTGCATCAGTTTATTTTTACTAAATAGGAGGAGAGGACTTCTGAATGTGATTTCTTATAGCAGATATAAGATACAATTCAACAAAATAATTGACATTTTAATTGATTTGTTCATCTCAGGAAATGGAGCCTTTTGTTTCATAGACCTGGGGTCTTTAGATTGCCCTGATGTCATGACAGGCTAGTAAAGTTTATGAGAAAACACATTATATTAAACCCTTCTAACTTTTTGTCTCTTTCCAGTGGCTATTCAATTCTCTTTCTTAAGCAAAATAAACCATGTAAGGAGACATTACTAAAATCAGATTATGAAAAATGCATTGTGTGAATGGGGCTGTTTTTATCAACATGCTACACTTTCAGTCCTCGGAAACCGATATATGTGAACACTCTTAAGTTGCAAATGCAACTGTGAACAATCACCGAGGTTGAGCCTGTATACTGTGATTCAAGTGTCTTTTTATCTAGTGATGGATTGTGTGGGGGTGTGCAACGACAATTAATTAAAGTGCTTGACTTTGAAACGAAATCCCTCGTCTGCGGTTTTACTTAGATTCCTTTTCCGACAGCATTTTAGCGATGAGAGCAAATTGCGTCCCATTCACTACAGACACAGACAGGAAAAGACCTCACACGTTTTGTGTCTGATTTTCAGTTATTTTATTAATACACATTCTTTCCATTCATCTCATTTGCTTTTGTATTGTAAGATTTGTCTTTTTTTTTTAACTATGATAGATATACAGGCTAGTAGCATTGAGTAATGGCAACATGCTGCTGCTGCTGTGCTCCTGAACACACAAATCCTCTCATTGGTTGTCTGAGGTGGTGGATATGATGCGATTATAACTGACTTGCTCTAAACTAACTCTCACCACTGGAGGATTGAATTCCTGGAACTTATACAAGGTTATATTATGTTAATCTTTGTGTGGGTTGTCATCATGAAATTATAGTGTTGAACATTTTGTTAAACCAATCGGTGAAACACTTTGTCTGCATTCAATAACACTTATGAACAGTGAAAACCTAAACGTGATTGATGCCGACAAGAAAGCACCCCAAACCCACAGGCTGCAGCTTAAAAAGGAATTCCCTGGGTTCTATGGTTATAAATGTGAGTGTGTAAATGAGTGCTACACACAAAACCCTTTGGAAGCACACCAGTAGATCATCTCCTCTGGCAGCTGCAACATGGCAGCAGCGGTGATAGTATAATCTAATGGGGCAACTGTGACAGTCCATGAAATGTCTACTAAAGGTCCTTTATTCTCTCATTGAGTGACACTTTAATGTTGCCAGACTCATAGCAAAGACCCAGAATGACTGGTTGAGCCTCTAATTTGGTGAAAATTAGCACTTCTAGTGGACATTTTGTGAACTGCTGCAGTTGCTCGATCAGATTACATTGTATTACCAATGCCTCCATGTAGCAGCTGCTGGCCGAGGTGATTTACTGAGCTGATTCCAGAAGATTAGGGACCAGATTGAAAAATAGTTGAAATACAGTTTTAACATTTGTGAACAGTGGTTTAGAAATCAAAAGGGGTAAAACTCTGGAGTAAAAAACTGACATGTGAGGCAGACATGATTAGAATCTTTTCTTCTTTTCTTGGGTTCAAAGTTAACACAGTAAACTGTTGTTTATCCATCAGACAGTCATCGTCAGGGCAACAAGACTGTCTACTTCCTCACTGGTTCTTTTACTCTTTCACCTGCTCCAGACCACTAACAATAATCCCATCAGGGCCAAGGTCACTTGAAAACAATGCACTTCACTGTAAACAATCAGAACTTGACTAGCGCACCTAATTCAACACACACGTCACCTCACCACTGTACATCTCCAGGCTTTCTGTGGGCGCTATATGGTATGATGACAACATGAACCTGTGCTAATGATGAATTCACATGACAGCCTATTTTGTTTTAATGGTGAAGACATTTCAGCGATGTACATAAAGAGTCATTGTACTGATGATAACCTCTGACCGTCCAACACACAGGACACAAACTCAACATAACTCTGATTGGCTGAATCAGCGGCCTCATTCGTGTGCTTAGATTCCAACTTTGACATGATTGTGAGAGCCCTCGCCGAAATGTGCTTATGCATTATAAAATGAGGAATATGCTCATTTTGAATTATCATAATTTAACTTGAATCTATTTCAGTTTGACAACCAATCAGCCTCCATTTGAGCCTATGTCTCGCTCATTTAAAATCATTTAGAGACCATGGTAGAGCAATCAAAACACATCCAAGGCTTAATATACACAATAAAACAGTTTGTGTTGATTTGTGCACAATTCCCTTCCTCTCTATAACCTGCGTATTTCTGTACTGCTACAAACTATAAGCTCCAACATTGTGTCTTAGGCTCTGAGCAGAGAGATTCTGGGACCTTTCTATAAACTGATCTCAGGATTGTTTGCAGGTTACTGGACAAAGTGCATCCTTTTACCTTTTTAGCTCACTGGGGCCAAAGTTGGTGCTGCCTTTTAAAAAAAAAGGAACAGAATACTTACACCTAACAGTAAAAAGAGTGTGTACATTTGTGTTGACTGTAGAAGAAGAGCTCACGTTTTAAAGCAGGGATACTGCTGCACTGTGTATTTGTTAGTGCTATTATTGCAAAGTGAATGGGGCAAATATTAAGGGGTCGGATACGAGTGCTATCTCCGAGAGCACTGCTCTGAAGGAGAGGTTCGGCTGCTGCTGTTCGATAGAAAAAGAAAAATGGTTCAGGATGTTGTTGTGAAGAGCTGTACAATTGCGCCACACTGCTAATCTTGGCAAAGTCACATCGTTGCCAGGCCTTCAGGTTCTGTGGCATGGTTTGGTGTTTGCTGCTACCCAGCACATATCTTCAGTTGTGTGTCAAACAGTACCAGGTCACATCAGTGAGGTGAGCAGCACTGTGTGGTCAACAGCAGAATGGAGAGGTGACCCTGCACCTCTTCTCCTGCCCCTACAGTGGAGCAGCTACAGAAACTTCTTCAAAAAGTGGGAGTGAAGTGGGATCAAAAACACGTCCTGGAGAGATCAGTCCATCTCAGCGTTGGAAAAAAACGAATGACACACTTTCCTTGTGGATCCCTTAAATCGTGACTTGTGTCATTTTATAATGAATCTTTTATCAGCACAAAGAGATGTTGCATCTCAGTTTGTTGTAAAACCGCTTGGCTTAGACTTTTTGGACAGACTTTTCAGAAAGGCTCTCCAAATATCTTTGGGTCACTGTTAATGATTCTGTCCACGCTCCCATCCCCCGTCACTGTGTGTCCGGGTTGACGCGATCCTGGAAGATATACAGGTTGTTGGTGGCTGCTATGGCGATGATGTTCTCAGACGGGTGCCAAGCCATGTGCAGGATTTTCTTTGTGAAGTCCAGACTATCGACGCCCACGTCGCCACGGCGCCGCTTGCCACCGGTGTAGACACGCCGCGTCCGCAGCACGGCCCGAGGCTTGCTGCTTTCCCGCCACGCCTCCAGGGTTACGCCCCGGCCCGTTTCCCGGTCGAACATCCGGAAGAAGCTGTTGTACGCCCCTGTCATGATCACGCTGAGGAGAAGAGAGGGATGAGGACGAGGCCGGGAGAGATAACGAGAAGTCAACAAAGAGCTCGATAAATCAGAAGGATTGATTTGATGTCTGCTAAGCTTGTCTTTACAATTGATTTAAATGTCTTGTGCTAGCGTAGGCAGAGCATTTAGATAATCACTGTACACAGAAACACATCAACACACCACACCTCGCCCCCTCCCTTTTTTGCTTTAAATATACTTTACTTTGTCAATCTTTTCCCCTTTTCTCTCTCACTCCTTCTGACACTTACCTGTCTGAGCTGTTCCACACACACTCAAACTTGTCGAAGATGCAGTCGTTTTCATAGAGGGAACACAGCTTACTCCTTAGGTATTCGTGGACCTGGGGATGATGCAGTTAGTCAACATTAGTATCTGGAGATTACACATCTCTTTAGTCTTGCAGTCACGTGACATTCCTGAGAGTCTCCTACTGTCTAGAGTTTATTTCTGAATATTATCTTCAGGCAGTACGGACAGACGGATGGACTACCAGAAAACATACTGCCTCCTTTTCTTAGCAATGAACAACTTAAATCTGAAAGTTTTAGATAAAAAAACTCAGTGATAGACTCAGTATATCCTCATATTTGAGAAGCTGAAACATGTTTATATTGATAAATTGATTGAAAATAGACTTGAAAAAGCTTGATAAATCTAATAAGTAAAAAATAATTTCACCAGTAAACTATATATATTAAAATACATATAACGGGCAACCGGTCCAGCCACAGTACAGTATGAAACAGTGTGGTACATTAGGGATATTTAGTTGTTCTCCATTCATAACAAATAAAGGTAGGACATAAACATAGACATTATATGTTATTTCACCTGGTACGTCTCCACTGGGCCCTTGTCCATGTTCAGGTCCCACACCTTGGCGGTGAGGTAGTCTCTGGTCAGCAGATAGCGTCCGTTGTGGCTGAACTTGACGTCCGACACAGAAGAAATGATCTCTGAGAAGAAGGACCGGCTCCCTGGATCCTCAGGTTCCTCAAACTCTGGACAAAGACAGAGCAGTTAGCCGCATCACGAAAATGATTATAACACAGAATCTGTGTTGGGAGCCATTTACACTCTATAGTGGAGCCTTTTACCGTCTAGAAGACTACGACTACAGCTAGTTACTTATCGTCACTCACGTTTGGTGTGTTTGTCACAGAGTGCAGACGATCTCATGTCACAGAGGCGCAGCGAGCCCTTGCTGCTGCTGTACACAAACAAGTGGCAGTGGTGAGGGTGGAACTCTGCGGATGTTATCACCTCCGTCAGATCCTCCATGTTGGCTGGTTTGATGTCCACAATGTCTGAGAGGACGGTCGGTCAAGAAGCAAACACCAAGGAGAGTTTGGACACAAGAGTTCTAGCAGCAACGCTCAAAGACTATGTTCAAGATGGGGCAGGGCGGATACAGAGGTGGGGCCACGGGGCCACTGTCCCCAGCTGAAAACTGACTTGCTCCTCATGTGCCCCTGTACTGTCAGTTTATTACTGTCCTTTTTTTAAATACCCTAGTCAGTTACTAACAATACTAACAATTCATGTGACAATTTGTTATAACTTGTATCGTCTTAGCTTCTCTAAAGGACACAATGTGCTTGAACACTGAACCATTTCCAAAACACATGGAATGATATGAGGCTTTTCTCAGATCTATAGAGCAGTGAACAAAGGATGACTGTACTGAATCAGGAGTTGTGCATGGATATTGGACATATACTTGTCCCCTCTGTGTAAGTTGTGGCCCCTTTATGGCCCCCTGGTTTAGAAAAATCCTAGTTTCCCAACTGAGCAAGGGCATTTTTAGTGCTTATGTCCATCCTGAGAGGAAAAACAACAAGGAATTACATATATAAAAGCACACAGTGAGGCAGCAGGTATACCAACATCATTTATGTTCACTCAACATGTCCTTACTCCATTCTCTCATCTCACATCTGAATCATGGCCCCACAATCTGCGCCCCAACAAACCCCACACTATTCATGCACGCTGGTCTCCTCTCTGTTCTATTCTTGGCGTTCCTGTGTGGCTCAGTCGAAAAGTGAACCGCCCAGTGAATTATTTAAACTCTTTTCCCCCATCGATGCCTCTATGATTTTCTAGGTCAGCTTCCATTTGAATGGGAAATCACCAAACGCACTGCGTCCGACACATAACTGCCTGCAGTGAACACAGCCTCTGAGCCGTTACGCAGAACTCTGATCCAAACATAAATCCAAACATAGCCATGTGCTGTTTGCTGTAAATATAGATCAGGTATGAATTTATAAGAAAACAGACATGAAGTGTGTATCTGCTGTATATATAAAGGTGTGTTGTATGGTTGCACGATTCATAGTTGTAGCAGAAGAAGGAACTCAACTTTAAAACTGCTTGATACAAACTGTGGATTTCAATGTGTGGTATTCTGTAGGTCACATGCATGAATAGTACATGTGAGTCTGCTTCAGCAAACATCACAGAGCATGTAAATACAATGCATGTATCAACACTGCAAATTGGTGCATACGATATATGCACAGTAACACACACAGGATTCAGTGTTCTGCATGTCTAAACAGTGTACTTTAATTTAATGAATTATTGATTATCCTTTAATGAGAAATTATTCAAATGAATGTGAACTCATCCCAAACACCTTAACACAAACTTAATCTGTAAAAAAAAAAATAGCAATCCACCTCTCCCTTTTTTTCCATTTTTTGTTTCAGAAATAAAATTACCTAAAGAATGTCTACAGATAATTGTGTGACTGCAGACTTTGTTTAAATGACGTGAATTAAAAATAGTTCCTATAGTGGACTTTGTTCTTTTATTTAGTGCAGTTCTAGGAACCTCATACCACATGAAATAAGAGAATCCTCCTCTTCCAGTGAGAGATCAGCTCAAGTTACAAAGAAAAATCAGAGGAGAGCTAATGGAAGCCAGGGACTGTTGTTTATCAGAACGATGGAATTAAACTGAAACGAGTGTGGCATAAAGAAAACCAGTCACTGGTGTGAAGGATACTGAAGCTGCGGTCCGTGATGCCCAGGTGCCACATGTTGATGCGGAGGTCGTCAGCGGACAGGTATGTCTCCCCGTCACTGTTGACTGAGATGGAGTTGACGTGGTAAGTGTGTCCATTGGAGAACACTCGTCTGGGGCGGACCTCCACCATCAGATCTGTGGGTTTGAGCACTGGCACCTTAGATAAAGAGAGGGAGAGCCGTGGCCGTGTTAGGAAACAGGGTGAGGACAGAATGAGAAGTCATGGAACAATTGAGGGTCAGAACAAAAGTCAGACACTGAGCCTAACAAACAAATGTCAACCTGATACAATTAAGTATCAGGTTTGACTGCCCGAAATAAAAGTGTGCGTGTGTGTGTGTGTGTGTGTGTGTGTGTGTGTGTGTGTGTGTGTGTGTGTGTGTGTGTGTGTGTGTGTGTGCGGTGTTTGTGTGTGTGTGGTACCTGCAGAGAGGTGATGGTAGAGATGTCCTTCAGCCGTCCCTCCTCATCTTTCAGGTTGTATCCCTCTGGTCTCTTGTCTCTCTCACTCACCTTCCACAGTTTAATGGTCTTATCTGTGACACATCAGATGAAGTCGGTTTAGTTAAAGGAACAATGACAATAATTATTACAAACATCACATAAACACTCTTTTTGTAATTTCTGCTTTTTGACAGGTTGACGTTGATCCACATGATCAGTTTTCTGTAGTGCAGCTGAACATTGTACCTAAAGGAAGCAAACAACATGTGACCTCTTTGTGCATCTGAAATTATTTTCAACTGATTAGGATTTTATTTCAATAAATTGTTCAGTGGAACATCAATAATTAATATTTAATTAAGTACTTGTGTTTGATAACTGACAGTCCAAAACCTAAATGAAAATATCCTATATTCAAAAATGAAGGGATGTAAAACTATAAATAGGAAATCAGGAGGTAGAGAGGGTTGTCCTGACATGAAGGTCAATGGTTCGATCCCCATTCTTAATGGTTAAGATACTCATCAGACGGTAAATAACACTAAAAAACATAATATATTAATATATATATACAGTCCACTTTCCAGCCATTGATAGACTCAAAGCTACTTTGTAAACAAAGCTTCAATATATGATCCCTAAGATTCATGAGAAGAAGACAAAGCATAGATATAAATCTGTGAGTTTCTCAGTGGCAGGGTGGTGCACTGTTCCCACAAATGTGAGTCCAATGACTTTGCTTGAATGGCTTGACAATTTTACAGCAAAACATGAGGCTATATAACCCTAATGCAGGGAACTGGAGTGGGTTTTGTTGAAAGTTTTAATTCACACCATGTTCAGTCATGTGTATTCCTCTAGGTATGCTAAATCTCTACTGTGAAGTGTAAAGCTTTACTTTCTGTACATGCTTCACATCACCGATGTCTCACCATTGGTGGAGAGGAGGAAATGTGCTGCGTTCTGCTGCGGCAGCCATCTGATCTTGTTGATCTTCTCCTCAATCTCCAGACTCTTCAGGTAGTCAAAGTCCGGCTCATGGCTCTGGAACGTGCTGTAGACGTTGTACTCCCCGGAGTCCCCCGTCTCCCCTAACTCCTCGGTCTCCCCTTTGGACTGTCCAGGGCCAAAAGTGGAAGGAAAAGGTTTAAAATCCATGCAGACGCATAGAAAGAGATGGTTATTATAGATTTTACGTCATAAACTGACCTCGGTCTCCCTCTGGAAGATGACCACTCGGCCACCTTTATCCCCCGTGGCCAGCAGGTCCCCTGTCTGGTTAAACTCCACTGTAGAGATGACATCAGCTGAGAGCAAGACAGGAAAACGGAAGATGATTAAGCAAGATATTGGTTATGATAAAAGACATAGGGAGGAAGGGAGAAAAAGACAAAGAGATGACAGGAAAGAACAGATATTCAGTAGGCAGAGAAAAGAGAGTGGGAATGAAAGAAAAAGAATACTGGGTCATTACAAAGAGTCTTGTTCAGTAGATTTTACTGAGCAAGACCCTTTGTAATGAACAAATGAATAAATGAACAATGCATCCATGACGCTAGAATGAACATCAAACCATCAAGTTGTCTGACACCAAAGAGGCAGCGACGACTCGACGTCTACTCTACCTTCAGTGACGTAGTCTCGCAGGAAGGTGTGGTTGATTTTGGAGCTCTCAGTGTCCTCGCCCATCTGAAGCCGAGGGAGGGTGACCCGCCAGCGCGCCCGTCCTGAGGGGAAGGGTCCAAACCGTGCTCTCTCTCCCCGCCCAGGCTCCGCCCATGCTGCTGGGGCCTAGCGAAGCGGTCTGGAACAAGGCATCCTGGGAAACCACAGCCCGGCCGGAAGGGAGAGAGAGAGGAGTGAAGAGGAGATGGAAGAATGCAGAGGAGGGAGGATGATGGGGTTTTTTTAGGAAAAAGGAAAAGGGGGGAAAAAGATGCGGAGGATATGAAAGCAGGAATTGGTGAAGAAGAAGATGCGAGGCAGAGGGGAGTGGATGGAAAATCTGGTGATGAAGATGGTGAAAAGAAGAAGATGGTTGTCATTAGGCAGGCTGACGATACAGGCTCTCAGCATGCCAAACCGTGTGACCTTTGTTAGACATTCAACACGCTCATTATCACAGACACACGTGTAGACACACGATGCCTTGTCAGTGCTGAAGAGAATCCCAGAGCGAAGAGGGGAGGAGAAACAGACAGAACAGACAGCTCCAGCAGATCAAACACTCTATTAAACCTTGTGTGTGCAAACAGAGGCAATTACAAAAATGTAGGACGTCCATCAATCAACATTCCATCAATGTATCTCAAGTAGTGGTTCTAAATGATCCCAGGGTGTGGTATTCCTCTCTGCCTACTTTCCTTATCTCTGTGCTCACACACACACACTTCTCAGATAGTCCTTGACGGTGATCAGAGGAGAACGCGATGTGTTGCCTGTGCTGCAGGAGGGAGGGAGACAGGCCTCAGCACACCTACCGGTCCGCCTGCTGCTGCTGAGGCTGAGGCTGCTGATGCTGCTGCTGCTGCTGCTGAGCTGCTATCCTCCTGGTGCGTCCTCTGCTGCAGTGTTGCTCGAGCAGGCCTGCGTGTCCGTCGGAGGGAGGGGAACAGGGAGAGAGAAGAGAGAGCAGAGGAGTGGCGGTGAGAGGAGGAGAGGCAAACGAGGAGAGAACGAGAGAGGGAGAATGAGGAGGAGGATGGAGGTGCACTGCCTGCTGATGCTGTGGAAATGTCTCTGTGCAGCATCCACTGTGTCATGGCAGCCTCCTCCTGGAGCAGCCAATCACGGCTCAGCTGTCAACGGTGGAGCTGCCCATTGCAGGTGATGAGGAGAGACAGGCCAGCAGAGGGAGCCATTAAACACTGAGTGGTTGAAGATCCAGAAATAAACTGTGGCTTTCTGCAAGGAAGGACTGGAAATACACAACAGAGCAGAGATTTTAAATTAATTAAATTCACACCAGTTTCCTAATAGGTTTGTTCTCAGACACCACAGTCTCTGAGGCTGAAGGGCTGACGAGCCTTTCCTCTACATTTTATGGCATCACATGAAATATCACTTTGTGATTTATACTCTTTTTTACATGGTTTTTCATGCTCCTCGTCATGTCAACTTCTCTTCAAAATTAAACAGAATTTCCAGAAGTCAAAAATATTTTAGAAAATATGTTGTACATTTTACTACATATTTTTGAAAAAATTTCAAATTATATTATAATCCATGATAACACTATACCCTCCTGTATTTACAACACTGTGTAAACATAACTGTGCCTTATTTCTGATTGTGCCTTAAGACATTAAAACTATGAAGTAAAGTAGAACATCCTGTTCATGTTGTATCATTATTTTGTGCACATTATTCAGAGAATGTGACTCATAGTGACACTATAGGGTGTGTATTTATGACAATGTTATTGTACTGTTGTTTGAAAACTTCTTGTGTTTTGTGCTGAAACCTTTGTGTGTTATTATTGAATTGCACATTGTTTTAAATTTCCACACAGGTAGCATGTTGCTAATGATCACTACAGCATATCACTATTAGCTTGTAGTCTGTGATCTATGAGCTACTTACAGCAGAACTGACCATAGGACTACAGCCTTAACAGTTTGGACCAGAGCCGTTCATCATGTAATCGGTTTCCTTTAATGAATGAACTTGAGGCTCCATGTTATCTAAACAGAGTTCAGGGGATTACCTTTACGCAATAGTTTCCACGGGCTCCTCCGTGTCTTCCCTTCAGTCTGACTCCTCACCAGGTTCACACGGTGTTTCGTGCACAACTCCACAGACTTTCAACGATCCTCTGTCTGGTCTCTGTCCACCTGAGCGAGGCGATGCCTTGTTTCCAGTCTGAGGCGCAGGAGTCCACGGAGCCGGACAGGGAGACTCCCGGGGAACAGGAGGCAGTGAGGGAGCCGCCGGTGAGCAGAGACATGGGCTGGTTCTTCTCTCCTCTGTGGAGCCCTCGCTCCAAGACGCGCAGGTTTGGAGACCGTATGACCCGGGACCGGGTGGAGGCCTGGCTGGACGACCACTCTGACTTTACCAGGGCCTACTTTCTACGCAGAGCTTCAGCGTAAGACATTATAACACCACTAGAGATTCCCTACATTTGAAAAGTCATATAGTCAATTGCTGTTATGTAAAGTTTGGTTGTCAATGACTGACAGAATACTATCAATTTAGGAAAATATGAAGCAATGCAGTGCAATGCACTTTTGTTATTATATAAATATTACTACATTACCATCTACAAAAGATAATAAAGTTTGGAAAGCATGCACATCCAAACTTGATAAACATTAGGTGCTGGACAGAAGGGACGGAAATAAGAAAATGAGAATATCCAAAATGCTTCAGTCAATGCTCCCAAAAACCCAAATCATTTAACTTCCAGGTACCTGTTTGTGTGAGCATCAACAGGTATGCCGAGATAAGTGTCTTCTAATGCTCAAAAATAAAAAACATTTTTTTAATTTAACCAGCTAGCAGTGGACCACACCACTGAGGCAGATGATAAGGGGTGCAAATTCCCCATCCCTTTAAAAAGGCTTTATTTTGCATCTGCAACACAAGTACATGGATTGCATATTAGTTAACAGTTTAAAGATATATAGTTATGTTTGCAATGATATTGAGGGGACAATTCTTTTATTCCCAGGATGGGTGGTCCAGAACCCCCAGCTCGCCCCTTCACATCCATCCCTGTCCACTAAATGTTATTTCCACAAAAGTATTCTTTATCTTTTGATGTACACTGTCACATCAAATCAGTCATGTAATCTGTGTGTGACTTCAGGGTCAGTGTTCCACAGTCTCCAATGGTGCCCACGTTGCCCAGAAGCAGCTCTGATCACTCTGACCAGCTCCTGAAGGCACATCACGGCGGAGTTTCGTCTCCACTTCCCTTCCCTCACCTGAACATCTCATCTGTATCCGACCGGCTCAAAACCCTTGCCTGCTCTACGCCTGACTGGAAGGATCCTTTCAGTCCAGATGTTCTGGTCACGCACACGCCTTGTTCTCCTTGTTCTTCCCGTTTCTCTTTTCCTCCTTGTCAACCTCTTTCTCCCATTTGCCCTGGCTCTCCTGACCTGTCCCATCTTCTGCGGCCTACCGCTGCAAACACTGCAGCCTGTGGCCATGGTGAGGGCTGCCCATGGATGATGGAGCTCCTGACAGGAGGTCTCAGTTGGATAGGTTCTGTGGCAGAGCTCTGCCAGAGGGCTGTCCTGCACGTCGGGGAGATACTGGCAGCTGAGGGCAGCTGCCTCTCTCTAGTAAAGAAGGACGGCGGTGGAAAGAGCTCCTTAGTGGAGGTGATTCCCCCGACAGCACTGGAGTGCCTGAGCAAGGTCAACATCTTCAGCCACAACTACCTGGAGCTGCTGAGGGGTATCATGGGATGTGTGCTGGCTACAGGGTCTCCAATGAACCTGAAAGACACATCAGAGGTAGTTGTTTTCATGACTCAGCACTTTGTAATAAGCTTTTTTAGACATGCAACAAACATGTTTTTACACATGACAAAATCTTTATCTACCAGATGCAGATATTTTAGGCCAGAGGACTGTTTATTAAATCCTGTTTCCTGATTACCTGGTTTTAGATGATGACATGTGTATTCATGCTCAGTGACGGTGTGTGTAAGGGAATCCCAGATGATGCACCTACTTCTAATCCTATTAGCAACTAACTTCTTCCAGAGATTAACCTTTGATTTTTGAGATGTCCTGTACTCGGCTGAAGTGTGTCCTTCCCTCACACACACACACACACACACACACACACACACACACACACACACACACACACACACACACACACACACACACACACACACACACACACACAAAGGGAAGACAGCACAGCTCATTAAAGGACTTTGAGACGTTGCCCACACCACCCCTCCTCTTCCTCACCACCAATGTGATTAGGAATCACTGGAAGCCCTGTGCAGAGTAGGGTAATCCTCCATCTGTGAAGGTATGAATGGGCAGTTCCTAATAACCTTAGGGTCATCAAGGTTATTAGGTAATGCTTTTACACGTCTTTCCTATCTCTTATGTTTTCTGATTACCTCCTCAGTTCCCGAAGTTCGACTTAGATGAAGATCAACCATCAGATTTTCAGATCAGGACTGTTCTAAGTGTGCCGATCAAGAACCACAGGGGAGAGGTACAGTTTATCTCAGTGTGTGTGTGTGTTTGTGTGCTTGTGTGTAGATTTGTGTGACATATTTATTCGCATCTCTGACTAAACGTATATGAATGCTGTACCTTTCAGTTAATCTCTATATATTTAACATACAGGTGGTAGGTGTAGTGGTCATGATCAATAAAAGAAGTTTTGAAGATGGACCCACTTCTGCTTTTACTAACATGGATGAGAAGGTGAGGACTTAGATGGTCTCTTATTTGAAACAGAACCACACATTATTATGAAAATTTTACATTTGAATTTGATTTGCCAGGTGCTATCAAATCACATGGATGTATTGGGGATGGTCTTGGATAATGTCCAGCTGTACGAGAGCTCGAGACAGGAGGCTAAACGCAGTCAGGTAAAATTATAAACCCTCAGTATCCTCCCGCATACTGTGGTCACATCCTAATATATAAGATCAATATATAAGATATACCCCTGTCAGGGTGTACTGTATTTTACTGTATACACTGATGCTAACAGAATTCTATGCTCGTGTGTCAGGCATTAATCGAGATGGCCCAGGTGTTGTCGAAGGAGCATCATTCCTTTGAGGTTCTGCTGAGTAAGATGGCGGCAACCATCATGCCCTTTACACACGCTCAGTACTGCACCATCTTCATCCCCAGAGAGCAAACCTCCGTCAGCGAGGACGAGGTGAAGAGGTGTAAGATTGCTGGTATCGTTTATTGATGCATGCATCACCTATTTCCTGACTTTTCTTCTGTTCCTCTGCTGGTGTTGCTTCAGATCTCATTCTCACGTGTGATACACCTGGAGTGTGAGGAGCTGGGATCAACCTGCCAAGTCTACAGAATGTACTGCCCGCACACATCCTCAAACATGAACAAATATGTTATATTATTACATTACATGTTGTAAAATACTTCCACATTATTTTTCAGGGAGCGGGACATCAGTGTTGTCGATCCATCGTATGCCCTCCAAACTCTGGTCTCCATGGAAACACTTAACATGTCTGAGAGTTCTGAAGGATCAGTAAAGAGTCTGATCTGTTGTCCTGTTAGAAATGAGAGGTCTGAAAATGTTATCGGTAAGTCACACTCTTACATGGCAACAGTTATTTTACAGCAATGAATTACTCATCATTGAACTTGTCAAACTATTGCACACATATATGCCTCTTCTCAAACACAGCATTACTATCATTCATGTGCATTATAATCATAGACTGTTCACAAAGATGGAGGCATGAGAGCTTGTTCTAAGTGAGGCCAAAGCCTTTAAGTCACAGAGGCGGTCACAGTATTATGGGTTATCAACCCTACGGTAATTCTTATCGCACTGAAGTGTTTTCTGGTAACTTTGGTTTTATTTAGTTATTTAAATGGTATAAAGACTGGGTGAAATGTCATGATTGACAGCTGAGACCGACTTGCGATTGGTCTAGTGTGTGCAAGATGGCAACATTTACATCCGAGAGATTATAATTTAATCATTCCTGCATCGTGGGAGGAATTTAATGCATCATCAATCTTTATATACAGTCTATGGTTACAGTAAATATACCAGATGCTGTTTAGAGTTACCAACCTGGAAAGGAAAATACGCTATTTGCCTTTTTGTGGTGTGATCAAGACTTCAAGGCAGGGATGTAAATTAACCCTTAAAAAATCCTTAATCATGTGCTGAAACACAGAAGAGAAACAGGCAGATTAAACTAGGTCTATAGTATATATCTATAGTCTTATCTATCCTGTGCTACCACGCCGCTGTTATATGAATATGAGATGATTCAAGGACTAAAGATGTGGAACTTCTTAAAACTCTTTCTCTCTTGTCACTCAGCGGTGTGCCAGCTGATGAACAAATGCAGCAGGGACTTCGATGACATGGAGGCCTTCAACAAATACGATGAGCGTCTGTTGGAGGACCTGGCGGTGTACTGTGGTCTGGCTCTGCAGTATGTTCAGGCCGTGCAGATCACAGAGGAGCGAAGGGCCAGTATAGAAGTCACACAGGAGGTGAAAAAACCTGCCTCACCTTATTACCTCATATCTTTTATCCTAAGAGTCATGGGAACCTTAACATGTGTTTGTAAAAAGTTACAGTCCCTGTGTTCACTCTTCTCCCTGCAGGTTCTTGCCTACCACATCACTGCAGCCGAAGAGGAAATCCAGGCGTTGCAGGTGATTCTTCTTCTCGTCTCTCTGTGCTTCCGCAGTGTCACAACAGATACATGAATAAGTCTCCCTCTAACCACCCATCTCTTCTAATGCCCCTGGTATTATGTTTCTGCTGGGTTGTCTGTTCGTCCAAATGTTCCATTGTGAACACGATATCTCTAGAACGCCTTGAGGGGATTTATTTTCCTATTTGGAAGAAACGTTCAGTTGGACTCAAGGATAAAACTCTTCGATTGTAGTGAACTGATAAGGTTTTGGTGGTCGATGGTCAAAGTTCAAACATAATTTTTGCCCCTTGACAGTTAAATCTCAGGTCTGCTTTCAGGAAATTTCTTCAGATTCTGCTCAGTAGTCACTTGGACTCAAAGATTAAGTTTTCAAAAGTAAAGGTCACAGTGATATTACTTTGAAAACAGTATATCAGGAACATGTGGAGGGACTCAAACTGCACTGGTTGTCTACCTGCTTTGTCATCCTGTCATTAGCCTTGTTATCGCCACTGCAATGTATTCAGCTGGTCAGATTACCTGGCATCAATGCTAAAGTACAGTTAATGCCTTACCAACTTAAACCTCTTTGTCTGCAGCTATTGCTGCCTGCCAGTGGCCAAGGTGAAGGTAGCATCCTCCCTTGGAACCTGTTCTGTGTGGGCAGGAGGTGGGGGGGAGCAGTGGTGTATTTGCAGTTGTACAAAGGGATGCAGCCTAGTTATACAAGTTGTCCTGCACTTGTACATGTGAGAGTGGTTTGATGTTCAAGTATCATCAAGGCCTTTCCTGTTTTTCTGTTTTTAGGAGGTCTCCATTCCTTCTGCTGAGTCACTGCACATACTAGACTTCCATTTCTCTCACTTTGCTCTGCCAGAGGAGCTGAGCACACAGGCCACCGTTCGTATGTTCCTGGACCTCAAATTAGTGCAGGACTTTAACATCGATTATAAGGTAACTGACCCGCTAATACTGATAATATATGGAATATTTGATTTATTGTTCAACCATACTGCCTGAATATGTATAAGAGATTGTTTTTAGTTTTGACCTGCCTCTGTGAAAATTACTTTTCCGATATTTCCAACATTTTGGGGAATTTTGCATATCTGATGCCAAATTACACCAGAAAATGTATTAAAATCGTTTCAACTGATCCCTTAAAACACACTTTAACCTGTCTCTTTCCTTTAGAGTCTGTGCCAGTGGGTCTTGACTGTGAGGCGTGGTTATAGAAACAACGTGCCTTATCACAACTGGAACCACGCGCTGAGCACTGCACAGAGCATGTTTGCTATGCTCATGGCCACAGAGCAGCTCCAGGTCAGCATGTGTTTGTCTGTAGGATCGTGTAAAACAGCTATCAATAGCAAAAAAAACCTCACATTTTCAAAGACAATAATATTTGTTTTCAGGCAAAGTTTCAGAACAATACCTGGAAATGTTCTGGTCATTTATTTTCTACCACTTCTAAGGACTTTTTGGGTTTAACTGACAGCTCCATCCTCCATTCATTCGGGGCGGGATGACTTGTTGACCTGTTATCATTATTATTGGTCCATAGACATCAGATATTCCTACCACTGTTTAACCCATTGACAACCTGACCAAGTCGTATCAACCAGAGTGACTGTGTTGACAGTCCTCCATGTGTGACTGGTTCAGAAGCCGCTGCCTTCTTCTGAGTCTCATCTGTTTTAAATTCTTCAAGTTCAGCTATCCTGAAGTTGGGGAGTGATTCGAGGACTTCAGGGTTTCTGCAGGACACGAGGCCTCAGAATTATTTCAGAGGGGATTAATTTTTAGGCTTTTGCAAAAACCTCTTAACTGCTGTCAGTGGAGATCACACACCCGCCTTAACTGACCTGCGCTGCTCACATATTTCAGCCTCTCTCTGCAGTAAAGTAGTGGCAGTACATGATTAACTGTGATTGTGTTTTATAACGCAGTGAAACTATTCTGTCATTCCTGTTTGCTTTAATTAAGTAGTTTGTTTCTCTCACAGACTATCTTTTCCCGCCTGGAGATCTTAGCGTTGATGATCGCCACTCTCAATCACGACCTCGACCACAGAGGAGTCAGTAACTCCTATATAGAAAGGTATATTTATCGATTTCTTAAGGAGTTATTTCACATCACAACTAAAATTATTTCTATTCATTTCTATTTATTGTATAGATTATCTTTTATCAAATGTCAGCCACTGCCTTCATATATCTGTTTAATTTCTCTCTATGTCTCAGGAGTCAGCAGCCTTTAGCTCAGCTCTACGGACACTCTTCTCTTGAGAACCACCACTACAACCTGTGCGTCTTCATCCTGAACAATGCTGTAAGACTTCCTCAATCCATAGACATTGATTCATTCATCCTGAAGCACCTCTTATTTTTGCATCAAGCCACTACTACCTATATATAAACATTTCTGTCTCTTTCCCTTAGTCCCTGACACTCCTGAGAGAAAGCTCTTTTAAACAATTATTATTGTGTCACAGTATTTGTTCTTTTTAGCAGATAGCCTGTGTTTATGTCTGTCTGCTCCTGCATGTACAGTATCTGCATGTCTGAATGTCACCTCCCTTCACTTTTTGTCTCTCCTCCACCTGCAGGGGAGTCAGATCCTAAGTGGCCTCTCCACAGAAAACCACAAAACTGCTCTTCACACGATCAAGAGGGCGATCCTCGCCACCAACCTCACCGTGTACATGGAGTGAGTTTAGAGATCAAATGTCAGAGCAGCTGGAGGTCTTGTGTTGCTTTAACTCACGTTTTTCGTGGTTGTGCTTTTAGGAGAAGGGACGAGTTCTTTTCTCTTGCTAAGAAAAGCAGAGTGAGCTGGAAGAGTGAGAAACAGAGAGAGCTGTTGGGGTGAGAGTGAAATCCAATCAAATCAGGGACGATAATGATGTGTGTGATGAGGACGTGCTGCTAAGATGTTTATTCCTCTCACAGGTCCATGTTAATGACAGCCAGTGACCTATCTGCTATCACTAAGCCTTGGCCTGAACAAAAGAGGGTAGGTCTCATTACATATAAACTCAACACTTCATCACTCAGTTCATCCAAACCTCACCGTCTCTCCTCCTCTGAAACAGATTGCCGACCTGGTTGCCATGGAGTTCTTTGCGCAGGGGGACAAAGAGAGAGAAGAGTTCAAAATTGAACCAATTGTAAGTTACTCTTGAGGAACAAAATTTTGCTGACACAAGGTCAGATCAGTGAGCCTTGGTTTTTAAGAGTCTCAATAGAAAATGCTTAATTAAAATAAAACTATTTGTCATGACTATCAAATTATTTCAACAGCACTTTTCATCACATTCAACCTAAAACTAAAAGGTTTCCCTTTCTGATGCTGGTTTTGTTCATGTTAGAGAGTTCTTTAGTTGTATTTTAATGTTAGTTTCATGCTTCTTCCATCAGTTGTAAAAAACAATTAAGATTTGCATTTTTGCAGCATGCATAGTTTGTATGTCTCCATGTGATGTCGTTCTAATGTTACAGATATTAACACGCTGCAGTAAATCTACAAACAAGATCAACGTGGAAGTGATAACTGTCATTTTGTCACACCATCTTTAATCATAGGGAGATTAAAGTTATTCTCGGACTCTGATATTCCTTCACATGTGTCGTATTTCATTCAATAGGGTTTTTAAATATCTTAAATATAATTTGCATGCATTTACTTTAATCAAAGTACATTTAGTGAACTTGTTATCTCGTTGCCGTTATTTATTCTGTGTAATAAATTTGGACTGACTTTTTTTCATTGTTACAGTAAAGTTTAGATTGTGAGGTTTAATATAAAATAAAAAGGAAATTGGTAAAGGAAATGACCTCAGTTTATAGGAAATTAATCTAGTTTAAAATATATCTACTCTATCAGCCAGTTTACCCTCTTTTCTCACCAGGAAATAATGAACAGAGAAAACAGCACTCGTCTGCCCTACATGCAAGTTGAATACATCGATGAAATTTGCTATCCACTCTACGAGGTGTGTTCCAACATTTTTCCTTAATCTTCTATCCTCTCTTCTAATCTCTTTTTTTTTTTTTTTACCTCAATCATCACTTTGTTTGTCTCTGTCTCATGTTTTGTGTGTCGTCTGTATGTCGTCCTCAGGCTGTGTCTGGACTGTTTGACAACTGCACCCCGCTGCTGAGTGGCTGTGAGGAAAACAGAGAAAACTGGCTGCATCTGGCTGAGGAAGCAGAGGAAGAAAACAATGAAAATATAAGTGTAGTGAGCCTGGAACTCATACACACAGTGAGGAAGAGACGCAGCCCGAAGAATAAAGGACAGACAGAAGAGGGATACCTTCTTCTTTAGAAGCAAATGTCTTGCACGAAAAATCGACTCAGTGTCGGATATGTTATTGGGTTATACAAATATCTTGACTATTGTCACAAATGCTGTAGTTATGTCCCGAAAAAAGGACTCAGAGCACATACAGCAACATATCCAACGTAAACCCTGTCAACAGTGTCAAATCTCACATTGATCTATTTTTCCATTTTTTGTGCTGTACAGAGTTTTATGAAACATATTTACACTTGTAAATGCCTACTTTTGTAAATTCACACACAACCTTCCAGCGTACAAGAAAAGAAAAGGCTACAAACTACTAACTTGAATATCCTAAAGATTTCTTCCACACAACTAAAGCAAGCTATGCATCAGCCCCTGTGTGCTGGCTTGTAGGAAGAAACGTCCAACACATAGGGAGTGGCCAGTCCATGACTGTTTTTTATAGTAATAAAAACGAATTTTATTGTATATCAGTCCTAAAATAAACCACGGTGTGAAGATTCTAAAACAGGAGTGATGTGGTTACATTTTTTTGGTTTATTATAGGAGCCGGATGGCAGCATTAATTGAATGAATTCTTCTCTCTGTGGATTTTGGCCAGTGGGTGTAACTTAATCCCAGGAGGATCAAATCACCTGAAATGTATGGAGGACCATACATGACTTAAGTATAAATAAATAAAAAAGTAAATGAATGAATAAATACAGAAAAAAATACAAAAATAAATGTTGAATTATATTTAAGACATTTGTTTAGACATTTCTGTTGTTATTAACGTATTTATTTATTTATTTCTGTATTAATTAATTTATTTCCTTTTTTATTTATTTCTGTATTTATTTATTTATTTCTGTATTTATTTATTTATACTTAAGTCGTGTATGGTCCTCCATAGAAATGTGCAAACTGAGAAGAGGTCAAAAAGGATTCCTCAATGTGCAGTTAGCATCCCCTGCCTCTGGGGGGCGGTGGAGGGCTTTAACGTTGCGTGGGGTTGCCGCGGCCTCCCGACGTGCAGAAGAAGAGGCGGACGCGAGGAGGACAAGAGGAAGAAACATGACAGGGCGCGCGAAAAGAAAACCCAGATCCAGTCAGGTAATGGCTCTCTGCTCGGTGGGGTCGCGGGGGGGGTGTCCCTTTGAAAACCCGGGGTTATCAGACGGAGGCGCCGCGGGCCGCCGAGCCTCGGTGCCGGGGGGGAGCAGCCTGTGTTCCCGGCTGCGGGGTGGAGGGCTGCAGCCGCCGTGTGGGAGCAGCGGTCAGACAACATGGCAGCCTGCAGACCTGCTCCTGCACCGGATCGACAGGTTGTATTATAACGGGTTGATGGCGTCTCAGTGAACCAGAACAGTGTGTTTGTTGTAGCGTGGAGAGCTAGCGTCTCCTTTACCTCTCTGTGGTCTGCTGCAGGAAAACATGAGTCTTCACGAATGGTGGTTTGATCCCATTAAAACCTAAAAACCAGTGCCTGAACATTAATGAAACAGATCTATAGAGAAGTTTATAGGTTCAGGGTGTAGAACCTGGTGGTGAAGTTGCATGTTGCAGTTGAATCCCACCCACCTCACCCTCCCCTTCCAAACATAAGAGAGAACCTGGGGTGGGCTGCGGGTAAAAAGGTGTTTAGTTTGTCCAGTCTGGGCTACTGTATAACAAAACATGGCAGCCTCCGTAGAGAGGATCCACTCAAGATGTTAATATAGAGTATTTATCTTGAAAGGGGCCATTCTAGGGTAAAGAAAACAACAATTTGTACAATTTGGATGAAACACACTAGTTGAAACAGTTTATGTTCAATTTCATCCAATAGATCACTTTCCCATAAATCTTACACACTGGACCTTTAAAGCCTTAACTTGTGTTACGTGTCATGTTATAAAATACAGATCATTGAACACACACACCATCAGGCTTCTTCATTCATAAAGCTGAGGGCTCATTCATAACTCCATTGACGTCCAGTATTCCCTGCACATCTGCTTCCTGCCTTTTCACACTACTTTTTGTTCACTTAACGTCTGAAAGTTGTATCCATGGTTGTGATGCTTTCCTTTGCTATGACTGTAAATCACTTTGGCTCAACTCCAATTGTTTCTAACGTACTATATAAACAAATCTGACTTGACTTGCAAGTACCATCAGGTTTTCAACAAACTGTTTTAAAAGAGGGGTTGATTTCTGCATATTGGAAGCTGTAGTTTGTAATGCTGCAGAATTAGTTATATTCACAATTTTGTATTTGTTTTTTTATATTCAGCCCTAAATCATATGAATGAATAGGGAGATACAAAATACCAGTTGGCTTATTGCAATGTTGTACTGTCACATTAGCTATAACTTGGTGTAACAAATACACTGACCACCTTAAATACAATGTGGCTGTTTCTCCCACGATATGTTTCTACAGGAGTCAGGTGCAGGCAATGGGCAGCTGAAGAAAGCCCGTCCTGACGAGCCCGAAGCCGCGCCGCTGTCCAAGGTCGATTCAGAGCAACGAGATGAGATGCTGCGACTGTACAAGCTTCAAATGCCAGAAGACCTTTACCACTTCTGGGATTTCTGCAAGCAGCTTTGTCCTGACGACCCCCGTGGTAAGATCTTTACACTAGCAGCAGATCTTGTTTCAGTACTACAGAGAGGACAGAAGGTACATCTGACATTTAATCCATTATTCTGTCTGTAGACGTAGAGTAAACAGGCTGGAGCCACTGGTTTTTAGTGATTCTCAGCCAATGAAAGGTCTGGATGGAGGGTTTGTGAGAAAAATACTCTGTACTAGCCCATCATCTTAGAAGCCCCACTTGTCTTCACACAAGTGTCTTTGTTTGATGATGGCTTTGTATTTGCCAGTTTAGCAGAAACACGCAGTTTCATGGTCTGTCTAAGGTTGCTCCTTGAGTTATGAGTTCTGCCAGTCCATAAAAGTCAATAATCATTTATTGTTATTACTCAGTTTTGTTCTTTGATGGTAAGTTGAAAAATGTTGGAGCTGTTGGGAAACCAAGACAAATAAAGAACTAACGTCATTAACTTGGGCTCTGGAAAATTGTGATGTGCAGTTAATATCTGGACTTATGTAATATTTTTTACTTTTTTAAGGTGCACTGAAAGAAACTCTGGGTTTGCAGCTGGTTGGTCCGTTTGACATTCTGTCTGGAGCTCACAAAAATTCAAAGAATCCTCAGCCTAACTTCCATCTACACTGGAGGTACATTTACGACCCACCAGAGTTTCAGACCATACTTCAGGGATGTGAGGACAGTCAGCATCACATCGGCTATTACAGGTACAGCACAGTTCTTTCCCACTCGAAGCCCATGAAAGTGTTTTATTTATTCTGAGCCAGTGCTATTGTTGAAATTTTGTAACTTCCACTTGTGGACTCTTGACTTAGCCTACGAGCAGTTCCCATACCAGCTAGAGCTAGTGAGGGGTAGGGTTGGGTACCGAGAACCCGTTCCAATATGGAACCGGTTCCAATACAACCGATACCTACCCGGACCGAAATGCAACGGAGATTTCGGTGCCTCATTTCGGTACCTGAGCCAATCAAAGCCTGAGGTCTCCGCTCGTCCCGCCTCCTCACACTTCCGCTCCTTCCTTCACGGATGTCGGCCGCGGCTGCCGGTGGACAGACTCTTGTCTCCGCGCTGCCCGCGCCCCGCGTGCGTCAGGGCTTCCGTGCAGGTGGTGGGGGGGGAGGATCTCCTCGCGGGACCTCTCCCCTCCGCCGGGCGCATTTCCTCCTTGGCGGTGCGCCGCGACCGGCTCCGGGTCGGCTTGGAAAGGCTCGGGGCGGGAGGAACGAAGACCACGCCGAGAAATGTTTCATAAAAGCGTCCGCA
This sequence comes from Limanda limanda, assembly GCF_963576545.1. Lineage (NCBI taxonomy): Eukaryota > Metazoa > Chordata > Actinopteri > Pleuronectiformes > Pleuronectidae > Limanda > Limanda limanda. The sequence continues at coordinate 15,876,517 of NC_083637.1, read as the reverse complement.
TTTTAGGGGGACGAAGGCGGGGGGCCGAAGCCTGCCTGCGACAGCCCCAGCCGCGGAGACACGGGGGTCTCTGAGTGATGGAAAAGCGACCCTCAGTCTTCATTTGGCTCAGGCACCGGAGTCAGAGTCACGAGTCAGAGTGTGTGTGTTTTGTATTTATTTTTATTTATTTAAGTATAGTGTAAACTTTTGTTAACAGTTCGTATGTTATTCATAGTTTTAAGTTAAAAAGGGTTTTGTATTTATTTATATTTATAATCTACTTTAAACAGTTAATATATTTGGCAATAAAAAAAGCCTTTCTTGGTCAAGCATCGTTTTGTGCACTTTTTTGAAAAAAGTATCGGTTCAGGCACCGTTTAGGCACCGGTATCGTTTTAAAAGTATCGGTTAGGAACCGGTATCGGATAAAAACCAAACGATACCCATCCCTAGTGAGGGGTTTTTGTTACAGAAACATGAATATGATTTGCTCTGATTTTTTCTCACTGGATTTTATTGTCCACCAGAGACACTCCAGACTCCCTCCCTTCGTTTGTTGGGGAGAATGAAGCTAAGAAGGGCTTCGCTATAACACAGATGGGGGACAACTTGTTTGCTGCTGTCCTGTGAGTACTGACAACCACATGTATACCTATGACCAAACGTAAACACGCAATATTCTTGTAATCAGTTTATGTTGCCTGATTCCTTTGTTTTCTCCTGTGTCAGACTGTTTGTTCTGCGGAAGAGGAAAGAAAGGGGCAACAAGAAGCCAGGGGGAGAAGCTTTGGGAAACTTGGAGGCAAAGCTGAGAGACAGGGCAGAGACACTGGGCTTGTCTCTAGAGCAGAAAACCAAAGGCATGAAGCAGAGGGACAAGAGGGTAATTCACAGCAAATAGTGTTATGTATTATATAATGTTTTTTCAAACTCACTGGTAACTCAACTGATGAACACTTTATACGTTACTTTGTCCCTTGGACTGCAACTTGAAACAATGCGGTTGTATAAGTTCAATACTGTGTACCATTGTGTTCTTTCACTCCAGGTGGTTACAAAGACGTTCCACGGTGCTGGCATCGTTGTGCCCGTAGACAAGAATGATGTCGGATACAGAGAACTTCCAGAAACAGATGGTAAGACTAAATATGTATATATACAGTATTATAGCTTGGTGATAATAAAGGTGCCTGGTGCCACATTAGTTTTTGGTGTTTTAGCTTTTTGTGTAATCAGTTGTATGGACTGAAAACTTGAAGTAACAGTTTTATCTCCTCACACACTCATCATTTGTGTATGTATATAATTGTCCTTTAATCATAGCTCAAAAGTGGTATTAGACTTTTTTTGTTTAAATTTGAAATCAGTCTGTCAATAGTCGACATTCATTCATTTTCTGTGCATTTTATTTCAGTTATTATCTGTGCATGATGACTTTTTTCCTCTTTTGTATCTAGCTGCTCTCAAAAAGATCCTCAAGGCCATTGCTGACGCGCGGAATGATGAAGAGCGCGTCAAAGCCTTTGGACCTCTCCAGCAGATTATCACATTTGTTCAGTTTGCCAATGATGAGTGTGACTATGGAATGGGTTATGAGCTGGGAATAGACCTCTTCTGTTACGGATCCCATGTAAGTCTCAAAACCAACTCAGAACCGAATATTCTTTCCTGTGTACAAAGCATCAAATTAATGTTGCAGTTAGGTGTTTGGAATAAATGTGTTTATTGATTTTGTTTATTTTTGTCCTGTCAGTATTTTCACAAGGTAGTCAAGCAGCTCCTGCCCATGGCCTACAACTTGCTGAAACGAAATTTATTTGGGGAAATTTTGGAGGCCCACCTCTCCAGCCGTAGCCATGACAACCTGGACCAACTCACTGCACATTAGAAACACTCCGAAGATCATTTCAGTTCGTGTTCTTATAAGCTTTTCCCACCATGTGTCTTCTGTCTGTTTGTCATTATTCGTGTTTCTTGGTGGTTTGGTGCTGCTGTCGTTGACTGGAACCAGTTCAATGACATTTTGTTTGTAAAAGGTAGATGTCTAATAAAATATTTTTATATTTTTACCTGTCGATTGAATCTCAATGAACACTTAAAGCAATGATTGTACATCTACAGTAGATTGTCTACCAGTTGGTGAACACCGTACAACAGTTTTGTTTCAAGATCTGTAATCCAGGCAGAATGTATTTAGAGTTTTGACATGTAGGTAACTTTATTAAACTGCTATTATGACACAGTTGTTTCTTTAGATTCATATCATGCAGTGTAGATAGAGGGCAGTGTTTCCCATAGTTAAGATACAGTCAGCCATCGACACTGATGCAAGATGCCACAAACAGGCGACACTAGAACGATACGGTCTATTGACTATACCCAGTGACATTTCTGGTTTTTTTAAATTCTGAACTTTTCTTCAGGATGGGAACATCATTCAGTCACACATGCGCCTCTCAAACGGGAATTGTCTGTGTTTAACCCAGATAATTATAACATTCTTTCCCAGGTTGAAACAAATGTTCAACTACATTATACTTCCATTCAATTGCCTTTGAAAGTTTATTCCTGGAAGTCCCATGATTCCAGATTAAACTTCATACATTTTAGAGAAACAGTAAATTAACATAATATATGACTCGGAGAAAAATGATTTCACTGTCGGCTCAAGCAGAAGAATCCAGATCTAAAGAGTTAAACATGACTTCCTCTTTCTCCATTTCACGCTCCTCTCCTCACGTCCTGCCTGAAAAATGTCTCCAAGACATTGCTATGGATTTTGCACTGTCAGCTTCCATTAAATTTGCAGCTCAGTGAGGAGAACCAGGCCGAGGTGAGGGCTTAAGAATACTAAAGAGGGAGATTATGTATGCTTACTTCGCTGTTCCTGCATGGGCAGTGATGATTTCACATTTAACCATTTTCCTTTTATCATTCATCATCGTGGACCACACTGTTGATTTTCCTGTCTGGAGCCGGTACAAAATTCCAGGGTATGCCCATTATTCCAAATCAATGCCAGAATTTAATGGACTCTTTCTTGGGCCATGTCCCATCCTTCCACCACGTTTTATGGGAATCTTTGCTGGAGTTTTTACATAATCCTGCCGACAACAAAGAAACAAACAAATTGACAGTGGTGAAAATGTAGCCTCCTTGGCAGAGATAATTAGTAGAAGTCTCTTCAATACTTTTCAAACCTCTGATTCACTTACTGTATACGTCTGCTACCATAGCTGTCCTGACACATCAATGTTATGACTGTGAATACAGGAGGTATCTGCCTTTTACACAGTGTTTTACATTTCGTGTCACCAGGTTGGATATGGCAGAAAATCTGATGCTTTATGGAGATTGAGACAGACGATTGTTTCCTGTTTTAAACTGACGATCAATTTCATTTATTTTAATCACAACAGAGATCATGTGACTATTGTGTGACCATGAGAACAAACTGATTTCTTAAAATGAACCATGATATTTCCCTTGGAGTATTACGACTACTGGTGTCAGTGTAGGATGCCTTATAATGTAATCAAGGTTAATGAATTCATGGAAATGAAAGTCTTGTAGAACTGTTTATAACATGTACCTCACATCTGGCTCAGTCTAGCATTGTATGTTGTTAAGGTGGAAAAACATGGATGGATTTGCTGAAAGCACAATGCATACATGAATATTAGTAGAATAGATCATTCGTGATTGTGTCATATTGTGACGTTTCAAAAAGGCCTAGGTAATATCCAGGATGTCGCACATCTTTAATTTAGTGAGTATTTATGAACCGTTACTCAACTTCTTGACTAAACGTTCAAACAATGCTAAGTCGATGTGGTAATGATTGGTGGGTACTGTGCTGCTGCGGGGGGGGGGGGGCAAAAGCAAAACAGAGGAGTACCACTGCTGGAGATGCATTCAGGTACTATTGGTTCTAGTCCTGTTATTTTTTTTGTAAGACATGTGGAGCACTCTTCTACTCAGTGGTAAAAGTTAATGAGCAAAAATTATCGGTCAATTAGGTTATATATATATATATATATATAGTATTTGAAAGAAAACCGAGTTCTTCTGACTGATTAACCCAATCAAGGTGCAGTAGCATCTTCTCCCACGGTCCTTGAAGGCAGCACGGATCCTGCGGAGTTTCGGGGAAGCGCCTGTGAAGCGCGCTCCCGCTCCCACGCACGTGCACGCGCAGGCTACAGCAGCACACCGGGAGCATCCCTGCGCCGAGGAGCGCTCGTTTCTGTGGAGCTCTGACAACCTGACACAACCACTGTCCCCGCCTCCGTCACGTCGGGACTCACACGGACTCTGTCCCCGCAGAATGATCCCGGACCCCGGCGAGCCTGGTGCACAGTGAGGGTCCCCCCCCCACGCAGAGACCCACCTCTCCCCCGGCAGAAGGAGCCTGGCCGCCCGCGTCTCCTCCAGCTCCAGCCCCGGAGACAGGATGTCAAGCAGCACGGAGGAAAGTCTGTCCAGGGGCGGCGGCTCCGACCGGGACTTGAAGATGGCCTCTTCCAGCAACACGTCCCCGGAGGGAGGACCCCCAGCGCCGCTGCAGCGTGCCCGCGTCCGGCAGGTGGGTGTCCCGTGTGTCCGCAGCCTCCTCCTCCTCCTCCTCCTCCTCCTCCTCCTCCTCCTCCGCAGTGCCCGGTCCCCTCAGCCCTGCACCCGGCTGCTGGTGCTGATGGGGGGGCAGGCAGAGGCGTTGGCGCACTGGGATCTGTCTGTGATTTGCACTGAACTGGGATTGAACCATAGCGCTGCTGATGGGAGCAGAGCAGTGCAGAGAGGATGTTTAGAGCAGTGCGAGAACACAGGCCAGTGGTGCCAGTTGTTATGACCGTCAACGTAAACAGCAGCAGGCCTGCACTGAGCCCACTGGTTGTACTGGTACAGGCCCCACGGAGTGTTTACAACTTCTATGCAGGTGCACTGTTTACATGGAGCGGTGCAGGGTGGGCACCACAGTCTATGGTGGGAACCCATGGGTGGCGACCCCCAGGGTGGCGACCAGTTTAACCTTCTACCCAGTGACATGGTGCAAGTGTAGGGCTCTAGTGAAGATGAATATGTGGTTTCTGTCCTACATTGGTAGATTCATACAGTATTATGCAGTGTGTGTGTGTGTGTGTGTGTGTGTGTGTGTTTGTGTGTCTGTATCTCTCTCTCTCTGTGTGTGTGTGTGTGTGTGTGTGTGTGTGTGTGTGTGTGTGTGTGTGTGTGTGTGTGTGTGTGTGTGTGTGTGTGTGTGTGTGTGTGTGTAGGTTGTTTACTAAGTGCTCTCTCTCAGTCCACTGGGCTGGGTTGTTTTGCCAGCAAGTCCTTCTGTCCTTGTGTGAACTGAAATTCTGGTATGAAGATCTCCTCTCCTCTTCCTCTTCCTCTTCCTCTCCTCCTTCTCTCCTCTCCTCTCCTCTCCTCTCCCTCTCCTCCTCCTTCTCTCCTCTCCTCTCCTTTTCCCCTCCTCTCCTCTCAGATCATGGTGCGCTTTTACAAATTAAACTAAATCCACTGTCACAACCGACATCAGCCTAATTGGAAAAAAGTATGTAGTGTATTCATCCGGACGTCAGTTTTCACCAATGTATGATTTTAAGCAGGAAGATTAATGTTAAGTGTTACCATCTAGATCTGATTGTGCAGTCCGCTGTGTGTGTGTGTTTGAGTAAAAGTGAGTCAGGAGATGGTGGATGGTTGCTTCCTGTGTCAGTGCATTCGCTCAGGCTAATGTGATTTCAGTAATGGACTCGAGTGCCACACACACAGACACACACACACACAGACACACACACACACACGCACACACACACACACACACACACACACACCTTTCGTCCTTTCTTCTAGGGTGGGGCCAATCAGAAGTTTTTGCATTATCATCTTTGAAAAATCAAACGAACATGATTAAGTGGACACGTCCTGCGCTTGTATGCAAGGTCCAGGAATAGCTGTTTGTTTTTGTCGGCACACAGCGAGAAGATGAAGTCCTGCAGGCATCTGTGATGTATGTTCTCTGTAGTGAAAGTGCGAAGGAGACTTCTTCTTAAAAGAGGTGGGGTCACGTTCATCTTCGAACCCAGCTGTCGTTTTCAATACTCTGCATTTGACAGAGATCTGATTCTATGTACATGCAGATCTTACAGCATCTCAAGTATCACATTGATTTGATACGCTTTTTAAAAACCCAAATAAACACATTTTACAAACGCACCACACAAGGCACAAGGTAGCATGTGTTCCTATCGATTGACCACTAAGGTGCAGAGTCGTTTTTGGCCGTGGAAGGAGCTTGCTTGTTAAGGTTCCACACTAACTCAGGCACCCGGGTAGAACATGGGAATATCACTTACCACTGCAGGGGCCCATGTTTAGTCCCGAGCAGCTGAGCCCCCGGCCCCAGTGATCAATAACAAGCTGCGGCCCTGATGAATGATCATGTCATCTCTGTTACTCTACTAGTGACTTCTACTGGTTGGTCTGTCCCACTCAAGGATCAGCAACAACTAAACTGCAGGAATCATACTGGGAAACAATAGTAGGGGTGGCAGTATTTTGACTTTGTCTTAGTGTAAAGGCCCGACACACCCACCAGGTTGCGACCAGGTTGTGCTCTGCTAGGAAAATAAGTGAGACCATAAAACTCAACGTACCATTTACCAATAAGATGAATAAGAAGATGTGTACGTTGTGTCTTCTTCAGGATTTGATCATTTCAAAAGCTGTTTAGGGGCTTTATTGCTGAATTCATTCTATCGTTTTGTTTTTTGGGGACTTTTGGGAGAACACCAAAACGAACTGATTGACATAGCCTTGACATAATGTTGCCTTATGAAGTTTAACCTGTGATCAAGCATTTGATTGTTTACAAAGCAGACGTGCACCATTGTAAGATTGATTGTATGTCGTCATTCCGGCCACCTCTCAAATACAAGTCCAATATTCGCCCTCTGTTTTGGGTTTGAGTGAAATCTCTCGGTCTAGAGCTCACCGGATGTTTCTTCACCAGATAGATACTTTGTCTGTCTGTGGTTTGGTGATGAGAAGGTGATGGGAAGGTATGACACAGCAGATGCACCAGAACCCTTCTGGAGTTGAGGTTGATGAGAGCAATGGGACTGAGGTAAAGTTTGTGTGCAGTAAAACTCCATCAGTGAGCTGAGAGGCTGGAAGACTTCAGAGAGCTGCATAGTCGGATGATAAGTCACAAATGATGCAGGCTCATCATATTTCACAACACATGCAGTCATTTCATTCAGTGTTGATATAAAAATATAAATAATTGTTCTGTAGAATGGTAGCTGTCAGATTCCAAAAAGGTTTGTACGAAATAATCTACTGTCTGTTGAGTTTGTAATTGGATCCAAGTAATTTGGTTTTATTTAAAATACTTTTTAGTAAATGTGTTTCCAGAGACACTAATTTGGTTTCTCGGGATCCATCGACCTTGCTGTGGAGGGTTGTTACTTTTTTCTTTGGAAGACAATGGTCAATTCGTTTTATTTGATTGTCTCCAAAATGCCCTGGTTAGCAGAATTAGAACATTGCAACTGGAAACGATTAAAACAATACCTGAAACACCCCTGAACGAATTTCAATTTACCCTCATTGTTTTGCTTGGGCATGTGCCCACCACCATTTCATAATATCTGCAAAAACATACATGTAAATGTTTGGATGCCATGAAAAACTGAAAAAAAGCTGTTATCTTAGATTCTGTGGGGATGTTACTTATTCAGTGAAATCTTTTTGATAGAAGTAAAAAAATTGCTGCAAAACATGACTTGATCGTTTAGGAAAGATTCAAATGTATGTATCTGAAGAAACTCACTGCTGGAGTATAGAGCTCAGTACAGCAATGAGACGTGAACCAAAAAGAGAAAATGACAGAGAGACACTGTGATGCTTGGCTCTTACTTTCTGGTCTAAAAATAATTCCCGTCTCGTGTGATTGTCCCAGAGAAAAATAGCTTCTTCATCGTAGCCAAGTGTCTGTGTGTCCATGTCGCTGGGCTTTTAGAAGCTGGCGCTAAGCGATTCCTTTCGCTCCCTATCTGAACAAAACAGAGACTGTCTCATTATGTGTTAACCCCCTCAAACTGTGCCAGTCCACCTCCCTGTGGATGAATAGTGGATACTCTCAGCTCAGTTAGCAGGGATCAGTCCAGGACTCCAGTGGATTTTATGTCCACTGCTGTCTGATATCGATCAGGGGATTCTTTGCACCTCCAGGCTTCAGTGAAGACATGCCAGTCTGTGTCAGACCCGAACTGAATCCAGCAAAATACAATGAAGAAATAAGGCTCTAGTCTTGCATCTGATGATGACTTGTGTTTAGGACAATTAAGGCAACTTGACCTTTTTCTCACTCATACCTTGAACTTCATGATACAACCTCAACTCTTCCCACTTTCTGTCTGTTTGTCTTCCATCTTTACTTCTCGGCAGTCTCAATTCCTCGCTGCCGGATAGAGGAGGTTTGATTCCTTACCCCAGTTTTCTTCTTGGTTGTCATTTCTATTCATCTCTCATTTCCCTCCACACACCACCACCACCACCCCTGCACTCCTCCTCCCCCCCGCTGGTCCCAACACCAAGGTCCTGATGTGCCAGGAGGTCAGATTTCACTGCAGCCTTTGACATTTCCATCTCTAGTTGTCCGCCCTCTCTCTCTCTCTCTGCGTCTCCTCTGCCCCCCCTGTGTCTGCCTGTCTCTCTCTCTCTCTCCACTGGGAGGGGTAAGATGGGACTCTGCAGGAAGTGAGTCTTAATGGAGCCACGGCCTTCATTGCATTACCTCTGGACAGCTGCAGCCACACATACACCCACACATGATTACATCTGCCTTCCACAGCATGATGCCAAATAAGACTCGTTGGGGTCTTTGTGGGAGCAGTTTTACGGGATGTATATGTAAATACAGTACAAGTGCACACACCCAAACACGCATACTCATACAGCATTCAATAGCTGCATTTACTCGAGCCATTAGAGCACTTGCCTGGCTGTAAGTGAGAGACCTGTGGATGACCGTAAGTCAACCGCTCCAGGACCTCTACTGAAGGTTAACAAATTCCATTAAGGAGTAATTACTGGCTCTTGTGAAATACCTGTTGTCCAGCAATGGCTTGAGTGGTTGAGATATTAGTTAAATATATAACAATTATAAAAAGGACCTGTCATAAATTCCCAGAGTCAGAGTTGAGATTGAAGATGAGTCCGTTCGTCAATAAGTTAACAGAAAACAAATCCGCATCAGTAACAACGTCTCCTGGTTCCATCCTCTGATATTTGAAAACTTGCAGCTTTTCCCCTAAATGTGTGTTTGGCTGTGTGCACTTGTACTGTATGTACATATACATCCCATAAAACTGCTCCCACAAACACCCCAACGAGTCTTATTTGGCATCATGCGGTAGAAGGCAGATGTATTCATGTGTGGGTGTATGTGTGGCTGCAGCTGTCCAGAGGTAATGCAATGAAGGCCGTGAAATCCCAGAAAATGCTGTATAACCCGAGTATCATCTTCTCTCTGTTGATCTGAATCATATGTTGTTCTGCAGCATTCAATCTGAAGACTTGACTGATATATTAATAATATGCCACGAAATTTATCTTCATGTGTGGCCATATAAGGTAGGCAACTCCACCAGCTCTGATGCAACATGCAAGCAACGGTCACCGTAGATGTTATCTATAGGGGTTTCCATACAGTGTAATGGTGATAGGGTGGTGAGATATGCATTGGTATTCCTGTCCCAGATCCAAACAGAGCATCAGCACTCGTCTATATTTGGTTACAAACAACGTCCTGACACTGTCCTGTGTTGGCTGCTTGGTCCTTGTGATACCGCATAACTAGTTGGGGTGTCCTAGTTATATGTGACACCATCTTACACTGGCCAGTCTTCTCCTGGTGGATGTTAGCCGGGCGCAGATGGCTTCACTTGATGAGTCACAGCTTGTCATCATCATCACGATCATCTTCATGTTAATGTCACGCTTTCCTTACATAGACGACAGTCTGAGCACATAGAGAGTCGAAAGGTGACAACATAAACTGTTCAAACCAGAGTTTATAATGCTTAAACATGAATTGTGTTATGTTGACAAACTATCTGCATTAAATGGCCACAGCTGCAGGTACAATTATTAAAGTATATGATTTATACTTTGACTTATACAGCATCTTTCAAAACAGTTGAACTAAAGGACAACAACAAAAAAAGGAAAACAACAACAAAAAAATACAATGGCTAAAATATGAGACAGGACATATAATAATACAACACCTAAAATCAAAGAAAATAAATAAAATAATGCCAATTATTTAAACTGAATTTAATATTTACAAGTTACTTAAAAATAACAATTATGTGGAAGCCATTTCACATTTCAAAATATTTAAAAAGGAAAACTACTAAATCCCACGCTTGAGCTAGGAAGGCTATGTAGAATGATTGTCTTGTCCCAAGATGAATCATGCTATACTTCTCATGCTGTACAGAGGGCAGGTGTTTTGCACGGGGGGCAGTGGGAAGCATTTAGGTGTTAATTATTCATCATGGCCTTGTAACTGGGTTCCCGTCAGAGAGAAACAGAGACAGAGAGAGAGACAGAGAGACAATGAGAGAGCGAGAGAGAGAGAGACATAGAAAGAGAGAGACATAGAGAGAGAGAGAGAGAGAGGAGGGTGTGGTCGGTGATCAATAGACTTCTCAGAAGCTCAGCTCACCTTTTTTTTTTTAAATGTGCTCTCTCTCTTGTGGCTCACCCCCCTCCCTCTCTGCTGCATCTGATCATGATGGGGTTGAATAAGTGAAGGATCTCTCACAGGGAAACACATCAAAGCTTTTCGCTGTGTGGTTGAGAATAGCATTGCTCATAGCACTCACACTTCCACAGACACACACACACACAGACACACACACACACACACACACACACACACACACACACACACACACCTTGTAAAAAACACAGTGATGCCAGTTTTTTTACCCAGGGCCATTCATTATACCTACATTTGGGATTTGTGTTGACTTTGACAGCTGGTTTGCTTCTAACCCAAAATAGGACTGTAAAGAGTGACTGATAATTAAATGTTTATATTCAAAGACTTTATATGAAAAATTTACCCCACTTCTCACTTGATTTATAACCTCAGTTAATATTTCCTAATGTGTTCGTGGTCTCATTTCGCTAGTTTCAATGCAGCCTGATGTTCTTTTTGTAAATTATGGCTCCATGTAGAGTCAAATAGACGATAAAGTATGGGACATGTGATTAATAGCTTGTACTTTCCAATGGGTGCAGCTAAACCAAGATGGCGCCAGTCAGAATGGCCAACTCGAGGCTTGAAAAAAAAAAAAGCATTTCACAAACCCAGTGGGTGAAGTCAGGGTGGGTTCCTCACATCTGTTTCCTTTTCTCTTAGTAATTCTCTCACTCCTTTATTATATGTTTCTCTGTCTGATTAATTATCTGCCTGCCTGGTTAGATCTCTCTCTCCCTCTGACAGCATCACACAGCATCACACAGCATCCCTGGTACGACTGTGCTGCAGCAAATTGTAGGTCACACGCTTCATTACTCATTATACGTTCAACTGGAAATATTTGACGTCACTTTCTGCCTGAAAAGGCTTCGTCATCTGACGCTACGTGAGATAATCCTGTGTTTGGAAATACCATCTCCTAACGTTTAACCAACGCTAAAGGTGCTGCAGATTCCTCCCACAGATATACAGATTTGGATTAGGTTTATTGGAGACTCTTAATTGTTTGGAGGTGTGAATGGTGAAAGTCTTTGTATGTTGGCCTGTGATTGGTTGGTGACCAGTCCAGGCTGTACCCTGTGATGTACCCGACTCTTTTGCCCAATGTCAGCTGGGAATGGCTCCAGTAAATCCCCCCGCTACCCCTTTAAAGGATAAGTGGTATAGATGGATAGATGGGTGTTCTAACTGCACACAACAGGGAGGGCTGTTGCTCTGTTTGTGGTCTGGAGAATAATCTGATTTAAGAAATTACCATTTGGGCCATTTGCTTCCATGTATCCACGGTATCTGATTTTTTTTTGTTAATTCAGTTTTCTCTGGTATCCAGACACCGTGTGCTTAAAACTCAGTTTGGGGTTTTATGGGAAAGAAATCCCATAACTCATACAACTTCTAACTGACCCACAGTTCAAGATAAGCTACACTAATTAGGCAAATGAATGTCTCGTAGTTGAGAACTTTGTGTTAATATCTCTAATGACCACCTGTATCCACATCCACCTTATTGAAGGGTTTAGATATTTACCATTTACCAGTGCATTGGACATTTCATCCATGATGCTGCTGTGGTTTCACTAGAATAGGGTAGTTTATTTTCCACTGCGCCCGGGGCCTCTCTGTCATCTCATTACCAGGAACGACAAACTGACGTCATATGATCTCAAGGGACTTGGGCAGCACTTTAAAGAGGAAAAGCCGTAAATTAGTGGGACGGCCATTAGCCAGTCGGCTTCATACCAACACTCCTGTATCATACAGAGGAGTCGCGCCATATTTTTAACTTATAACACCGTATAAACCCACTGTAACCTGCAGTAAGTGGACAATAAATTTATAGATATAACGGGTTGCTTTCCCTGCATATTTGGTCACTGAGATCGTTTGGGGTGCTCCTATTTTTCTTCTCACAACAAGCAGTGGGCCTGATGGAGCGAAAAAGCAAACCCTGCAAGCAATCTGTTAATATGGTGCTGGTGTCTGTGTGTAAGGCGGCTCCTTGTCTGTGTACGGAAATGGGCAGCGTTGTTAGAACGCTAGCAACACCGAAGGACGAATGGAGCTCGTCATGTAATGCATTCATCTGAGACGTGTGTTGGGTGTGAGGGCGTGTTGCTGCTTCTTGTCCAGCAGGGTGTGGTCTTCTCGACTTTCTCTGTGACTGCATGAAGGTTATTTGTCCCATCAACACTCTGTCTGGTCCCTCCCAGATCATATCAGACCCCCACCACTTCACCCAACACTGTCTCAGTGTCATTACTCCCTGTGCTTGGGTGTGGTCTGATCTGAATCCTGAATCGTCTGCATCGCCCGCTCTCTATTAAATTGACCATGTGATCGGGAGACAAAAAGAAAAGGAAAGGGAGAGAGAGAGAGAAAGAGAGGGAGATCATGTGTGTTGTGTATTTTACAGCTCTGACCTTTCTTCAGCAGTAAAAAAAGGCTGCAATATGACTTGACATTTAAATCATATCTGTGAGCCGAGCCATTACTGTCTCTACTCTGGGTCTTGATCATTTTTCGTCTGAGCAAGGCAACATATTTTTTACAGACTAGCAGTTTAGCCATTGCCAATATTTGCCCAGACCTATGTGCATTATGGCAAGTCATCTGTTTAAGTGGAGAAAAAACTGTGACTTTTAGACTTTTAGACTCTTATGTTCTTATTGTTCATGGTGTTAGAAGACTCACATGTCTGTGAACCAGTTTACTCCTGTAGTGAAGCCTGTGATACTCATGTTACAAACACACCTCTCACATTAAGATCCTCTCCAATGGGCAACATACCGTAGAAATCTGTGCTTTAAATAGGGCTGCAATTTCATAAATTATGGCGATATAATTTTAATATGACAAAGGTTCAATATATATCGATATGCAGCTTACACATTGTGCGAGCTCAGTGAGGAGGTATAACAGATAATTGATCTACCTCTGATTTATAATATGTTTTGTTGTGTATGAAGTGTCAGTCTCTGCTCATAAATAAGAGTTTAAAACCACAACCTTCCCCCAGGAGCAAAAATCTATCTTAACACTAAAACTGGATTTAATATTTTTAAATCCTATGTCACAGTCATGTGGTGCAGGGTTCAGCTGCAGTCCAGAGTCAATGTCCTGAAGGGCAAAGGATTTGAGAGTGTTTGTGTGTGTGTGTGTGTGTTTGCAATCGTGCGTATACATATTCTGAGCCTGTGGGCACTGCAGACCTCCTGCTGTTGTCTTGAGTGCAGATTGAACAGAAATGTTGCTTCAGCTCTCTGGACTTGTCTTTATTATGAAGCCAGCGTCTAAAATAATGCAGACTGTGTTGCAAATGGCATTTACTCTGATTGGCTGAATGTATAATAATCATGAGCTGCAGTGACATGGGGAGTTCAAACTACTAATACTTGACTGTAATCTCTGTAATACAACATTTATATTAACTACAGAGGCCTGAGCTTTCTTTGGAAGAAAGGATGTGCAGAGAAGTTGGCAATGCTCGCCTGCATCATTGGACTGCATCTAAAGGCCTTAAGAAGAAGCCACTCAGTGATGCACTTGTGTTGATCGCAGTGGAAGACGTATTAAAGTATGGAAAGCCTCTAGGTCTCTGGTTTCAGCCTTCCAGTCATCTCTTCTACATCTGCCTCTCACTGTTGTTGGTGAAGTACGAGGGGAATCGGGGCTACTGCTTTATATCTGCACAGGAAGACTTTTCAGTTACTCACTTACCAATTTAACATTACGCATAATGCATCACTTAAACCAAGCAGCACTAATGTAAACTAGCATTTCCCCGAATGAGGAGCAGTTGGAACGGGGTCAAAAATTGTTGTTGATGAAAAATGCATGAGCTTCTCCAATTCTAAATGAGTCACCTGAAAACAGACAGATCCTTCCTCCATTAAGATGCATTATACACTGCCAGACACTCATCCCTGGCATAACTCCGAGAGTCAGCACTGTGGCTCCATTAGCAGGCAGACGGATCATAAACAGCAACGACGACAACAGCAACAACCAAAACAACCACGCCGATAATGACCAAAACAAACAAGGCGCTGGTTTTCATGAGCAGAGAGAGAAGCTGGGGTCGTGTTTGATTAAGCTCATTAACAAGTAACACACTTTGCTATACACTCAAATGTATAGAATCATTCAATTTATTTTAATTTACTGATAAAGTAACACTTCTTTTGCTTGGTCGTGTACTTGATGTTGGTAACTTTGAATATCATGAAAAGTGTGTGTGTGTGTGTGTATGTGTATGGGTGGGTGTGTGGGTGTGTGTATGTGTATGGGTGTGTGTGTGTGTGTGTTTGTGCATGAAGAGGCACGTGCAGGGATCCATGTGCTGATCTCTGCGTCTCTCATATCTGTCTATCATCCAGTCCTAATGGCTCATATAAAAGCTTCTGGATCTATAAAATGGAAAGCAGACCATTAACCCCTCCCCATCTGGGAGATCTGCTAAACCAGTAAGAAACAAGAGACTCACGTCAACTCTCTTTGGACAACCCCCCCACCCCACCCCACTCCCCGATGTAATCTGAAACCCAAATTGAGGCACACATACACACACACACACACACACACACACATCCTCAGTTTCTAATGTTTTCCTCTAATCCTCATTACCTTGGACGGGTGATGGAGAGCATCAGCAGGGGTCATCGATCAGGTTTTGCTGATGCATAGACGTACAAAAATGTCACAGTATTGATATAAAGTACAAACTGCGCAAGCACACACACACACAGTTAAGTGTAGAAAAACTGTTTCAGGATCAGCTAACATGCTAATCAATACACTTACAGTTCAATCTGAGACTCAAGAAGTCAGACAATGCAGAAGCTTCTGGTAGAATTTCAGATTTGCTTGCACTTATTGTTTGTAAAGAGCAAGTTTTTTTCAGTGTTTTAGTCTTGCCAAGCACTGAAAGGGGAACATGCAGACCTGCAGACATTTCAATTTTCTGTTTTGGTCATTTTGTTTTAGGACAGTAACTCCAGCCTATTTTTTGAGCTGTATTTTATGCTGTTTTTTTGGCAAAAAAACTCAGTTTGCCCTAAATAAAAGCAGTGCCTGTTGAGTGACATGCATATACCGTACTGTATACGGCTTTACTATCATATTGGTTATTCCTCTTTTCATATTTTATATTTATCCATTTCTCTCTTTCATATCGTCCAGCATTCTATTATTTTATCTGTATTCTTCAATCCTTTTTTTCCCCTTCCTTAGGTCCTTTTCTCATTTCAGATTTATGAGATTTACGATTGCGTTTCCTCAGTTCCCTTTAATATTGTCTCACCTGGTGTGGAGGCCCTTGTGGTTATTGTTTTTATTGCTTTTCAATGTAACGCACATTTAGTTTAGTTTTTTTTAATTAAAAGTGTTAAAAACTTGATAAAATGTTGAAGTTACTTAACAATGATAAACACTATTTTTGTATTTTGTTTTAAATGTCTTTATTTTAAAGTAATCATTAGAAGTATGGTCAGATGATAAGTTTTCATTCACAGTAATCGCCGCTATTATTGTTCCCTCATTACCTCTTCTCACTGAACTAAACCAAATATTTGTAGCTGTGGCCTTGAGAAAAATCATGTTCTCTCTGTAGCCAGTAGAGGGTGCTAGAGGAGCAGAGAACTGAGAGGCTTGTTCCTTCAAACAGCAGGACCTTCCGGGAACTGAATGAAGCACTCAGGCTGAATGCACCGGGGTTGAACGCTTTAGAGACACCATTACAGTGTGTGGTGATTCAGCAGATCTGTCGCATTCATTATCAGTAGTAAAGAGAAAAAGGCTGATGTCGTTGTTTGTGACCGAGCTGCAGGAAACGGATCAGGCAAAATGTGTGAACAGAAATAGAGGTGTGAGATAGTGGCCCTGTCCCTGGTGCTGGAATTTCAAGCTCCTACCGTTCGCAGCAGTGACAGTGAGACAGAGTGACATCCGTCTGTTGGCACACACACACACACACACACACACACACACAAACACAAACACACACACACACATACACACACACACACACACACACACACACACACACACACACACACACACACACACACACACACACACAAGCTGTCAAATCATATTTCATCAGCAACCATCAGCACTGAGGCTGCAGTGCAGTTGAGATTCGGGCCGACCCACTTTCTCCCCGCAGGGGGAAGCCTGTAACTTGCAGGTGATTGGGAGCCACTGTTCTGTGCTGGCTGGTCCCCCTCTGGACTAAGTGGAGCGTCCTGTCTTCTCCGCTTTCTCACAGAAGTACAGACTGTACCCACCTTCATCATGCTTCTCTTCCTCACCGCTCTTCTTCCTCCTTACTGCGGCCCTGTCTTCATAATTTATTGTTTTAATTTATTCCATAATTAACTTGCTTGTATTTCAACAGTATACGTATCACCTCACTGTCTCCTTTATTGCTCCCTTCCCCATTTACCTAAACAAATGCTCTTTCCATCCAAAACCACTCTATGTTACATTTTAACATGTTTATATCTTTGTCAAATGTATTGTTTACAAATCTTAAAGGGAACCTGTACAAAAAGATAGAAATGACAAAATTGTTTTGGAATACACTTAAAGCTGAGGCCCCCATCCATTTGACCTCTCACCCCATGGTCGGGGTCTAATATTGATTGCTCAAGCATAATTAAGTAAGAATTGTGTAACACAGTGGTGCTTTGTTCATGATGCAAGCAGCTGTCAAATTTATTGTGACGGTATAAGGAGAATAACATTCACTATATTGTCATCGGCACAAGACAAGTTCACAGTAGAATGAAATTACCATCCAGCTCACGAATGTGATCTAAAGTCAAAGAATAGTAATAGCAATAAGTAAAAGAATAAATGAGAAAAAAATACCTATTTATCTTATTTATCTCACTGGAAAATTCTATACAAAATATTTTTTGTTCATTCCCTTGTTCACTCTCCCTGCCCTCAACTATTAATCCAGCCCATCCTCCCCCCGCCTCACCCATTAACGGTTCCGTCTCCTCATGTGTCCCTCAGTGGTATATAGACAGTAGCTGTAGCAGTCAGCTGGCCGTTGGCATGCAGCCTCCTAAACCCCTTACACAACACACTCCTTCCTGTGACTGTAGCTCACATACACTCATTAACACTCACATGCATGCACGTGCACATGCCACACAAAAGCACCAACACACACACACACACACACACACACACACACACACACACACACACACCCACACATGCTTTGTAGCTACATCTGTTCACATTGAGTGGGGTTTTCATGTGCATCTGGACTGGGTTGTTCCCCGTGGGTATTTGAGTGTGTGAGTGGTTGGGTCTTACGTTCGTCACTCACTCATCCTTTTTCAGTTCATCATCTCCTGCCCTGTTTCATGTTTGCACACACGAATGTGACTTTCATGTTGGATGTGTGGACCTTTGTGAGAATATGACCATCCAGTAGCGGTTCCCATGGCCTAATGCGGAGATGACTCCAAGATCAAAAATCGGAAGAGGAGGATAAAGGAAAGCAAAATCAAGTCACCAGTCTGTTTCCAGATGATCATCTTTGGAGCTAAAATACCTTTTTAGCAAGTTTTTGTTTATTTTATATTATATTGTGTTTTTAGTTGAGGAGTTTTGGCCAACAGGAGAATTAAGGTGCATGTCAGGGAAGGACATTTCTAATTGAACAAAGTAAAACTTCAGCACCTTGTAAAAAAGTTTTTTTGAGACAATCAGAGGTGGAAAAGTCAGGTCATGGCTCACGCTGCAGCCCACCTGAAGAAGGCTCGAGAGCTCGAGCAACATCCAGAGTACTGCGCTCTTCAGAAAGCCAGGGAGAGGAGGAGGCGGCAGCGAGAAAGAGCAGAGCGAAAGCGACTGGTAAAACAAAATCACATTCACTCATAATTTGTTTTGTTTACTGTGCCTACTACCATTATGACTTTGTGTGAGTGTGAGTTATGGGATGTGTATGTGGTTGACCTGTCATGCTGGTGCTGCTGCTGTCCCGTTGTCCCCCTACATGGTTTATCGTGTAACAGGAGAAGGATGGTGAAGTGGGTGATAGATATGGACTCAAGTTCAGTGGGAGTTTACATGCAGGTGGTATTGGACCTTTTATGGACCAAATCTTATTTGAAATAAAACTCAAGTGAAAAAGTCACATATTTATCAAAGCTAAAGAAATAGTTTGTTCCTTGGAGTTTTTATTTCCTCAAGGGAATATAAGTAAAAGTATATCTTGTCTGATCCGATCTTATCTTAACCTTAAGCATCTAACCATTCAAAACATGGTTTTGAGCTGTTGTACTTTTCAATGTCACCTGAAATATCACTGTCTGATTAGGCACCAATATTTAGTCTATACGCATGTCATCACTAGCACAAATAATGGTGAATAAATATTGTACTCACTGTACAGATCAGCTTCAAGCCATTAAACCCCAAAAACTTTTGGGATGCCAGATTGTGGGAAATCATCCTCAAAAATGTCTATTTGTAGTCACTTGAATTCATGAGGCAGACCCCTCACACCGTTGAGTTTTTAGTTGTGTGTTAGTAAATTAGTAAACTAGGACTCCATCCTCATCCAGTGGTAGTGTGTGAGTATATTTGATTGTTTAATACTGACAATGGTTTGAAAAGAATAAAAAAATCTTTAAATGCTGCTGCTGATGACATCTCTGTAATACTGAGTTCAGTGTCATCATGGACGTAGACACAGTCCAGTGTATAATCCAGTAGCTTTCATCCCAGGACCGACTGCAGGTCAATCTAAACAAATCCTTCACAGAACACAGATTACAGCTGGTTTCCAATCAATCCAATCTCTGTTAGTGCAGTGTGCTTGGCGGAGAGATGAATGAGACAGCAGGGAAAGCACAAATGACTCAAAACCTGACAGACACACAAACACACACACACACACACACACACACATACACACAGACACCCATACTCACACACACACACACACCCATACTCACACACACACACACTAACACACACACACACACACACTAACACACACACACACACACACACAAACACACACACACACATAATACTGACATATTTACTAGAAAACTTGAGGCAAACATTTGTGAAATCAGTGCCTAGTAATTGTAGCTTAACTTGACTTCAGAGTGGTCTTCAGTCTTCAGATGTGTTTCAACAGTAAGTCAGTTGTGAATTCTGCTTACGTTTGTGACAGAGGGTCAATTATTTACATCAAAGAGGCATGTCAACAAGTTATAAACCAGTATTTGGAATATTAGCTCAGATAAAACTTCTGAACCACAGGTACATGACATTACATTCTCAAAATTCCTCTTATGATGAACAAAGGAATCTGTGTGAGGTTGTAAAGTTAGTGACATTTGACCTGGCTACTGTGTCCGGGCTCCTGCTTGTATCACTCCATCATGAGCCTCGGCGTTCCTGGAGAGCACCACAGGCCAAGCGCTCTCCCTCCAGACCGGAACCCAGCTGTCGTTCACCCCACCCTGGACACACTCAGCAGGGACTGGTGTCTTCTTGATAAAATGGAGAATGGGGAAAGGTAAAAATAGCCACGGCGGGGACACAGTAAGGGTTAAATGTTTATGGTGGCAGTTGTTCTTCCCCGGACGGAGCAGAGAGAAAGACTGGGCCTCGGCTCTCGCACCAAGACAGAGCCAGAAGTATGAGAAGCTGAGGAGTTTGGGCTGGGCAAAGGGATACAAGTGGACAGAGAGGGGATGTAGTGGTGGTAATAGTGAAGTAAGTGAGATTAGTGGTGGCATTAATTGTGTTTGAACCGAAGACAAGAACACATTTGATAGGTTGTAAGATTGCTTGATGCAGCCAAACGACAGGAAGCGAGCTGGAGAGGCTTTTATCCGAGGACACAAAGTGAGAAACTACGAGCGCTGGGCTTTACTGGACCGTACAACACCAGATAGTCTTAAAGAGAGGGAGGAAAGACCCCTGTTTTAGGAAGTAACCATGGGAAATGCAGCAACATGTGAGGCGTGTGGATCAGATAGAGCGTTAAGGACCACTGGGAGTGACAGGAGTTTCTACAAACACTCTGACTACTACGGATCTGCTGATTCTGGATCTGAAGATGATGACTCGCTGGTAAGAAGTGGAGAAGGAGACACAAGGTTCTGATGACGTTTGTAGTTTGCTACATGTGCTGCCGGTACGACCAAGAATAATTCAAGAATAGTTTTGTTGCAGGTGATGTTGTGGTGTGTGTGTGCATTTATACGTTTTCTTGACTGTGTGTGTCTTTGTGTGTGTGTGTCAGGTGACATCTCACGTAGGGTGTTTGACCCTTGGCCCTACTCAGCCATACAACATGGAGTTTGTTCTGATCCTGCCAGTCAGCAGCAACATGTCTGACTAACATGTTCTGTCTTAACCTCATCAGAAAGAGGTTAAATCCTTACCACACAGTCAAACTTATACACTCATTTCTCCTCTGCTGAAATCGTTTGAGTCATTACTTTAGCACTAGTGTCAATACATCCCTTCTATCATTCTGTCAGTTGTGAGGATTTGCTGCTTTTCTTTGTTTGAAGAGACAATAAACTGAATAACTTGGGGTTTTGAGCGTTGTTCATACAAAACAGTGTTTTTATTCGCATGATTTTGAGCTCTTGGGGACATTTAACACTTAAATTAGACAAAAAGAATAACAGAATAACAGATACATTTTAGTGCATCTGTGCAGCAAACAATTACATAAGTAGAGTTAAAAAAAATTTAAATAGTAAAAATTCTAAGGACATACTCTTACAACTCAGAGGTATTTGGTGGATTTAAAATGTGCTTTAAAAGAAATGTTTTCATCATATTGTTGTTTTACAGTTAGATTTTATTTTTATTTCTAAAATCTGTTGGACTCTAAACTGTCATTCTTTGCTGGATGGATATTTCTGGTTACCACTGAGATTTATGTTACAGTAAATACTTGTGTTAAAAGCTGAAATTGAATCCAGGTCAGAGGATGAGGCCCCCCGAGACGTTTTTCTTCTGTTACATACAGAAGGTCAACATTGTCCAGGTGTTTAGTTTGAAACTTTTAACTTTAAATTCACTGAGTCATTATGCATTAATGCAACACAACATAGAACTTGTGTGTGTTGTAGCTGCCTGTGCAGCCTTGATGTCTGGTGGTTACATTTGGAAAGTCTGCTCAGACAAATTATTGATACAAGAAGTTCTGACTTCTGTATTTTAGCCACAACATGCTACGTCATCCATGTCTCTAAAGAAACTTGAATTATTTGACATTCATAAATAGAACAATGGTGAGATAGTTTGTTTGTATGTGCTGGGAAAAAGATAAGCATAATCATTTTTGTATAATGAATACAGTACGACCTAAATGCCAGTATGTTCTGAATGAATCCTCAGCATTTTCTATGTACATGTTATCTGCCATCACATGAGAGGATATAACAAAAGTAGACCTGAAACCTAATGAAACTAAAACCTGTTGGATGGGCCCATTTCTGCCTTTATTTGACAGAAGTCAACAAATGTGAATGGGCTGCAAGCCAGAGTTGAACCCGCAGCGGCTACAGAGGAGTGGATTATCAATGCATGGGGTACCAGTGTCTAGTCTTTCTGTGTGGAGTTTGGATGTTCTCCCTGTTTCGGCATGATTTTTCTCCAGGTACTCCGGCTTTCTCCCACAGTCCAAATTCATGCAGATTGGGGTTAGATGAATTTGAGACTCTAATTGTCCATAGGTGCGAATGTGACAAGTTGTTCTTCTCGCACAATGTCAGCTGGGATTAACTCTCGATCCCCTGCGATACTTAAAGGATAAGCAGTATAGTTAATCGATAGAAAAAATATATATATTCTTCTTCTCTAATATTAGTCTTCATTCTGTCTCATCCCTCTAGTCGGACAGTAACACCAGTTTCCTTCGAGCTGCCCGGGCGGGAAACATCGACAAAGTCCTTGAATTCCTGAAAAATGGAGTAGATATCAGCACTTGTAACCAGGTAAGAAAACACCTCCTCCCAACAGAGCCTGTGCACAAAGAATCAACATTATTCTTTTAGAAAATGTACGGTAAGACATTAGCATTATGTTCCTTCATGTAGCAAACCTGTGCTGCTCATACCTCCAGATGTCATAGAGCATTTGTCTGTAAACTACATTCATTATTTAAATGCTGGGAACAGTCACTGTTGAGTTATTCACACACAGTGACTGTGTCAGAGTTGTGTCTTAGAATGGGGGGAGCGGCATTTTTCAACATGTCGACATGAAATTGTGTTACAGCTCCAGTCATGTAGCTTTGTGTCTGAGCCGAATCTCCACACACACAAGAAAGTTTGTAAAGTGACACATTATGTTTAAATCATCACTAATGTGTCACTGTTTGTGGCAGACGAACATGTGTTAACACAGCATCAAAGCCCCTCCCCTCCCTCCACCTCACCCATTCTTGCCTCCAGTCTCGGTTCCCCTGACAGCTGCTCTCAACCCCCCCCCCTACACACACACACACACCCACCCTCACATTCCACTGTGCAGAAGACATGTCCTCCTACAGGTCTGTGCCAGCCCCCCCTGGCCCATCTATGTCATCTACATGTGATTTACAGCGGTCACAAGGTGGGAAGATGCAGAACTTCTCTACGTGACTCTGTGCTCATCGCCAGCGCCTCCTAGTTTCTAATGTGTCGTTGCGTTTGGCCTTAACTAGTAGCTGTTTATACGCCTGGTTGGCAGACAGGAATTTCCAACTGCTCACACATACCACTTATTTGTTTTCATGGACAGCATGACTTTTATTTTCTGCATCAAGAGGGACACACACACACACACACACACACACACACACACACACACACACATACACACACGCCGTCCCCTCCCCACTGCAACAGGAGATCCCTGCCCTTCATAGTATCTGTCAGGGGTCAGATGATCACATTTGAGCCCTTGTCAGATGACTGAACATGCGAGTGACATTTAAATCCTAGCAATGTGATCACTTAATGTGTGTGTGTGTGCGTGTGAGTGTGCGTGTGCGTGTGCTTGTGCGTGTGCGTGTGTGAGAGAGACTGTGTGTGTGACTGTGTGACTGTGTGATTGTGTCTGAGAGAGAGATGGTAATACCATAATAGAGTAAATGTCATTTTGTAATGGAGTCAGGAGAGATGAACACCAGCCAGCTCTTATACATGCACCAGCTTGCCCTCATACATGTGTGCACTTCTAGAAGTCATGTACTTTTGCACGCATGTAGTTTGACCATTAGTGTGCATGACTCTGACATCTGACAGACTGTGACCCTGGGTGGGATCAGCACCATCATCAGCTGTTCAGACTTCCTGTTGTCATGGTCACAGGTTTGTGACTCCATTGTCATGAGCAGTTTAAAGCTGACTGAAGGAAGCTTTTCCAGTGTAACGCTAGGGTGAATTTGCAAGGTTGCCTTCACTGACTTAGGATCAATGTATGATTATTGTATGTTTACTGCCAGTTACAAACACACTGCAGAATAGTAAAAAACATTTTAACAGCGGTAATTGAAATTTCCCCAGATATGGTGCCATTTAAACCTTAATGGTAATTCAAGGAGATACTGGTTTCCACAAACAGCTCAATGATAGGAAGCTTAGACCATTCAAAGGGTTATGTTACCTGTTATTTGCAGGAAAATAGCTCTCAAGCTAATGAGTGGATCAGAAGCAAGTCAGTGGCAAAGCACTCCACAGAACCATTATCTACTGTATAACACTGCTGTCAGCAGTCAGCAGAGTCAGTGCTCTGATGATAAGAGCATCAACAAACATGACTTGATAATAACTCACTTATCTGCATCGACTTTAACAATAAGAAGCCTTGGGTTGTATCCAAGCACATATTGAATTTGTGGGGTTAGTCCAGTATGTCAGTGCAGTGTCATCACTTGGCTAAAATGAAAACAAGTCGGGTGGAAATTACATCATACGTTCACAGTTATAACACTGCTTTGAAGTATAACATTAATATTTATGACTTACATATATATTTTATTTATATATTTCCAAGTCACCAGATATCATGCAATAGCTATATGAAGTCATCCTGTAAACCTGCAAGTCCTTGGGAGATGCTGGTGCGTCACTCAGAGTGTTGGCCATAGCAGCGTGTTCACTAATAACAGAGGAGTCTGATCCTAGAAAGCAGCCACAGGCTGGTCAGGGCCAGAGTCTGACGCCAAGGACAGTCAGCTGTCCAACGCAGCTCCATGGAAAGATGAAGAGGCAACCTCACAGATCAACAGTCAAATGATCCTTCTCTGACTCACAGATCTGTGTCTTCATCTCCCAGTTTTAAGGCTGTGTACCGAGAATGTTTTTGTCTTTTTATAATATAAGACCTTTTTGTTTTTATTAAAAATTGTAGAAAATACAACTCTCTGTGTGTGAGAGAGAATTAGTTCTAAACGAGTACTTGTATTTTAGTTTCATGTCCTCACGGTTAGAGGACTTCCCCTCTAATCTACCAAAATGTTAATCCATGGTGAGTGATATTACTTTTTAATCCGCATTCATTTACATTATTTCCCCCGTTTTTCCTCTTGACATTCATCCCCTCTGACACCTGGACCTATAAACCAGCTCCCTTTATTACCACGTGTGATTACAACAAAGGTCAGTGGTGTCAGGCGCAGGGATATTAATCTGCGTTGTACGGAGCGGTTTCAGGCGGAGCTGCACGCTGCCATGCAGGGATCACTGCGTTGGGCTCGACGTCCATTAGCTAAATGAAGCTTTCCCTTGCAGCTCAGAGGAGACGGAGATTTAAATCAGTTCAGTTTGTGTGACAGAGTGTGTACATGTGTGTTCCTCTGCTTGCTTCTTTTGGAACACACATCAGTAGAAATGTGATTGAAACACTCTTTAATAAGATTGTGTAATTTTTTGCTGACTCAGTGAGCTCAAAGCTGACATGTAAAGCTGAAACTCAACTTTCTGCATGTTCTCTGACTGCGGCAAAGAGGATTTAGTCCCGCGTTTGAAAGATGTTTCATTTCATCTGCTGCAGTAGAGATTCCACTGACTGACGGCTAATAATTATTAGACATGAAGCACTGGTTTCCAACTCAGTGTTACCTCACACAGCCTGAGTGATGGGGATTATGAAAATAATGATGATGTTCATGAAAGTGCTTAAACAACTGTAATAACCAGTTCATTGATTGTCAACAAAGAGTATGAAGAACAATTTTTTTTTTTTTATTGATTCATTGTTTAAATCAATAATCAAGTAAAACTGTTACTGGAGATTTTGAAATCTGGAATATTTGTTTATTTCTTTTCCTTTTTGTCACCTTTTGCTCTGGTAATGGATTGTTATTCACATATCTGAAATATATTTGTTATTAGTGCTTCCAGCTGCCATATTTTATGTCAGTGTAAATTACAGTTGCTCAATGTCTTAGGCTTTTGTTTTAGACCTAACAAGCAATCTGAAGACTTTGGGTTCGGGAAAGTGATCAATTCTCTGACAAATGACAGACTAAATAATGAATGAACGAGTTAAATATACTCATGGTGAATGAGCTGCCTAATGGTTCTTAATTGCAGCTAGTGTGTATATATATAATATCTATATAATATCTATACAATATCTATATAATATCTATATATCTATGACATTTACAGTAGCTTCTCAATATGTGTTTCCATATGTGTGTGTGTGTGTGTGTGTATTTATGTCCTACATACTCTCTATGACTGTGCAGAAACATGATACCCCTTTGGCTGTTTGGCATTTGGCAACTCAGAGACAGAGAGTGAGAGTGAGAATGTGTGTTTCTGTGTGTGTGTGTGTCGGGGGGAGTTGTTGTTCGCAACATAGCAGTTCCTCCATCTAGAGGATCAACAGTTCCTGTCTTTAAGCCAACCCAGAGGGAACTTGCAAAGGGGGCAAG
Organism: Limanda limanda; assembly: GCF_963576545.1. Taxonomy (NCBI): domain Eukaryota; kingdom Metazoa; phylum Chordata; class Actinopteri; order Pleuronectiformes; family Pleuronectidae; genus Limanda; species Limanda limanda. Next base: position 15,849,824 of record NC_083637.1, on the reverse strand, counting down.
AGAGACCCAGAAGGTTGAGCTGCAGAGGAAGGAGGCAGAGGACCTGTGGGGATCTTTGCTGCTCCATCACTTCTAAGTCCAACTCGGTCTCTTATTTAGAAATAGTTTTGCTTCAGAAAAGCTAAAGTTAGAGAATAGCAAAGAGGCACAAAAAGGAAAGACGAAGACGGAGAGAGAGCGAGAGAGCGAGAGAGGGAGAGAGAGAGACTGGCGTTTGGTTTGATAAAAGGAGCAGAAAGGATAAAAACGAGGTTGCGGTGAAGTACTCCCCCTAGTTGGAGGGAGACACAGCCCAGAATGGAAGAAGAGGAGGATGAGGTGATTTCTTCTTCGTGTTTGTCTCGTAGTTGTAATATCATTTTCACATGTGTGTTGTATAGATTGTGTTGTGATGACCTGTCACTGTGATTGATGGATCTGAGGCCTCAGGTGTTCTTATCACACCTACCTGACTGAAGCAGCACTTTCTGTATTTGAGATTAACGTTGATGTCCGAAGACGTTTCTGATAATAATAATTTATTATTATTATTATATTTTCAATGCTACTACTCTGGTTTCTAATTACCTTTTTTTTCTTGACCTTTCTAAATAATAGTGTCTTCTCTGAATATTGGTGTCTTAATATGTCATTTTAGGCTGGGCACATAATGTACACGCACAATATTCAAAATCAATGATCATATTTAGAATTTGAAACTATAAATCACCCTCCACAGGATTTGTCTTATGAACTTGTTTCATTGAAATTAAGTTCAAGTTGTCCCTCAGTGCATCAATTCCACATTCACAGCCTTTTTAAATATACAAATTTCCTGGTTCTCATATTGTTATATATTGATATACTACCACATATAACAGTGTTTTTAATGTTATTATATTTATAATACATGTTTGATAAAATGTAACAGAATACATTGAAATGTTGCCTCATAACTCACAATTACTTTTATATTCTTAAGCATTTATTGCAGGAATATTCTATTTTAATTTACTGTTTTGTTGTTATTATGTCCACACCCTGTTTGTTCTGCTTCCTGTAATGTATAATTCAGGTATATGCATTGACCGAGGCTCTGGGGCCTGGGCATTAATGTTTGTTATGTAACTCCATGTGCACTGATGCAATAATCAGTGAACTACATTTGATTTATTGAACTCTTCTGATTGATGCTGCTGATGTTTTCTCTTCAGAATGGTCTGAATGCTTTGCACCTGGCAGCAAAGGAGGGACACACAGATTTAGTGGAGGAGTTGCTGGAGAGAGGAGCACCTGTTGACTCCTCCACCAAGGTACACACACACACATACACACACACACGCACACACACACACGCAGATCAGCCTTTAACAAGCAACTCAGTACAGTTGGATCCTTAGCCCAAAGGGGGAGGATATGTGGGGAGAAAAAAGGAGGGAGTTAGGAAGGAAGAGTGAGAGCTCCAGCTTGGTGACTACTAGACAAAAAAAGAGAAAGAAGCATTGCAATACATGGCATCAGTTGTGAAATACTGTGTAATTCAATGCTTCTCACTTGATCTGAGAAACCTGATTCGTGAGGCTGCTGGTGTTCGGTATGAGGGAGCAACAAAATGTCTTATGGTCCATTTTTAGAATTCTTAATTTAAGATACTTTCCTTTTTAAAACTAACTCGAGATTCTTATAACAAGACATAAAATGTGTTCTTTGAACTTGTCACAGTGGCTTCACATTACATCTTAAATAGGTTTTTAACCCTCAGTAGAGAGAGGGTTGTTTGTTTTTCGACTCTGGATGTCTGTATCAGGTTTATCAGCGAGAGACAGTTAACAGCTGACAAGGAATCTGTCACTCTCCTGTCCACGTCCTTGGTTTGACATCACATGGTCAAAACAAGGAACACGACATTCACATCAGATGATTTAACCAAACACATATGTACTTGGCTGGAGGCCTTAATCCTATTTTTCTCTGCAGAAAGGAAACACCGCCCTCCATATTGCCTCCTTGGCAGGACAGAAAGAAGTAGCATGTATCCTGGTGAAGAGAGGAGGGGATGTCAACGCTCAGTCACAGGTGAGTAGCAATTCGGTGAAAACAAGCTAAATCAATCTATATAAAGCTGTTTGTGAGTAAATCAGAGACTACATGACAGCTTTCCAAAAGTGAAGCCAAAATCAACTTGGTGACTGGCTTATGCACCAAATCTTTCCGTAATAGAACCAGTTTTTTCCCCACATGGCAGCACCCGTATCCAAGATAATTTAGCTTCACTTTTGTCCAGTGTAAGTGGACACACGTCGTCCACCTTTTTTCACAGTTATTAGAATATATTCATTGTTTCTACAGAATGGCTTCACTCCACTTTATATGGCAGCCCAGGAGAATCACTTGGAGGTGGTGAGGTACCTGTTGGAAAGTGATGGGAACCAAAGCATCGCAACAGAGGTTGGTTAATGAATACACTTACGACAATATGCACATTTTCCGTTCATTTCATTCAAATTGAGTCTTTTTCTTCTCTCTGCTCTTCCAGGATGGCTTCACTCCACTGGCCATCGCTCTCCAGCAGGGCCACAACGCCGTGGTCTCCCTGCTGTTGGAGCACGACACCAAGGGGAAGGTTCGCCTGCCGGCCCTGCACATCGCCGCCCGCAAGGACGACACCAAGTCGGCCGCACTGTTGCTGCAGAACGACCACAACGCCGACGTCCAGTCGAAGGTGAGGGAGAGCGGGCAGGGAGACACTGATATGGGGGGAGGGAAAAGATGTTGGAAGAACAGGAAAGAAGAGAACAAATAAGAGAGGGAATGTACTGAGTTTTATTCATTTCTTCAATAACGGTTTGGTTTTTATTTGGAATAAGATAATATTAATGGACAGTCCCTCTCGTTGTTTCCTCCTTTGTCTTAGCCTTTTCTATGTGTGTGACCATGGAGACTTTCCCTGTGTGTAATCTGTGAATGTTGTGAGAAGCCCTTTCCCTAACAACCCGACTCCCTATTTCCCCTTTCTCTATATACGCATCCTAACCAGATGATGGTCAATAGAACCACAGAGGTATACAGACTCATCACCTTCTATCACTTCTGACCATCTCTTTCAGCTCTTTGGTTCTTATCTGTCCCTTTTTGAACAGGAGTTGTACAATCCTGCACGTCAGAATCATGTGTCTTTAAAATGAATGCATGCAACTGACTAGGCTGTAATAACCTCTCCTGCATGGCTGACAGTAAAAGCAGCGTTTTGTAATAAAAGATATCAGAGAATGTTAGTTTATTGCATTTTGTAGTCATTTATAATATTTCTTTTTGTTTACTTTATTCCTATTTTTATTCATTACAATTTAAATAATATGAATCTAGCAGTTATTAGCATGATATGTTTATATACTTATTTTTTTCTCTGCATAACCTGCTTCATGTATCTTCTCTGTGCACATTGATATCAGTGTTTTTCCTCTGAAACAACAAATCAATATTTAAGTTAACTCTTTTTCTTAATTAAATTGCCCCACGTCCATCAGAATGGGAAGGTAAGGATTGAGCCCAATTACAATTGTGTACCGTAACTATCTCTATATGCAGCTTATATACACATTTCCATTTGTCTGTCCAAGCAAATACACAGTGCATAGTTGCTTTTCTGTACTTGATGTTGAGTCTTTAAAGTCTTTTTATTTTGACCTTTTTCGTGGTTTCTTTTTCTCAGTTTCTTTGTTATATTTTTTTTACCATGCATGGCAGAATTACACAGTCTTTGCATTCATTATTTATTGCATGTGCTATTTTTGGGTCAAGCATATTTTTGTATGCTTCTTCTTTCACCACATCTGGTTTCATTTTTCAGCATGATGCCTCATCATTATACGGCTTCAGCAGATTCAGATTTCATCCTTCATCTGCTCCAGAAAGATCTCATCTTCCTATCTTTCTTGCTTCCTTCTTTCCTTCCTTCTTTCCTTCCTTCCTTCCTGCCTTCCTTCCTCTGTCTCTCCTTGTCTGTCTCATACAGAGTGGGTTCACCCCTCTGCACATCGCGGCTCACTATGGTAACGTGAACGTCTCCACGCTACTGATGAACAGAGGAGCTGCTGTGGACTTCCCTGCCAGGGTAGCGCCTCAATTTCCACTTTTTCAGCACAGCTTTCTGCTCTGCTGTGTCATTTCACTGAGATGCTTCCGGAACTGTGTATTTGCTATTTCAATCATCACTTTTCTTTTTCAAATAAACCTTTATTTACTGGTTTTCCTGATAGTTATAAAGGTCAAATGTTTGCAGAGAAATAGCCGTGCTGACACTTGTTCACAATTTAGTTTCTTGGATAGTTATTGACTTTTAATAACTGTGTCCTACAAAATTTTAAATCATTTATTAATAAAACTGAAACTACTGCTTTAGAGTAAGAATGGAATAATGTGAGCTCCCACTATAATGAAATATACTGGGGTAAGTGGGAATTGAGATAAACCTCCCTTTGTTTCCCTCATGGTATTCCAGAATATGATAACTCCGCTCCATGTGGCCTCCAAGAGAGGTAACACCAACATGGTGGCCCTGCTGTTGGACAGAGGGGGTCAAATAGACGCTAAAACAAGGGTGAGACTTTTTTTTCAATCCGGACATTGGTTTTCATTAAATTGTGATAATTGTGTAATTATCCTCTAGTAGTATACTTACTTTTGTCAGGAAAGCCAAACTGGATTAACTACGATATTTTGTGTATATTCATGTGTTTGTGTCTAATTGTCGTCCAGGATGGGCTGACCCCTCTGCACTGTGCAGCCAGGAGTGGACATGACCCTGCAGTGGAGCTGCTGCTGGAGAAAGGAGCACCGATGCTAGCTAGAACCAAGGTATTGAATGGCTGTGACAACACTGACCTACTCTACCCCAGATTCATTCCTGCAATGAAATGAATGTGTTTTCAATTTGGCTCAGGGATAAAATTTACTTAAAAACACAGCCTTTCAGTATTTTACATGAAAACTACTAAATACACTTAACTTGTGTTTCCCATAATCCTACTCCTTTGCGTTTTTCCCTAACCACCTATGGCCTCTCTCCATGTATCTGACACTTGCACACAGAACGGACTGTCCCCGCTGCACATGTCGGCCCAGGGAGACCACGTCGAGTGTGTGAAACTCCTGCTGCAGGACAAGGCGCCTGTTGATGATGTCACCCTGGACTACCTCACAGCGCTGCATGTCTCAGCTCACTGTGGCCACTACAGAGTCACCAAGCTGCTGCTGGACAAGAAGGCCAATCCCAATGCTAGAGCACTGGTAGGAAGACACACAAAATAGCAACTGCACAAGCACAAAAATAGACATCAACACACACTCATCAATATACACACATACAGACACAAGTGATTAACATACAGCGGCTTAACATGGACACAGGTTAATATATAATTTAGAACTATTAATGACATATTAAAGAATGAGAGATGAGCTGCTTGACGACATCCAGTAAGATTTCTTCACCAGAAGAAAAAAGTAATGGTCACATAATATGAATACCAATATGAAAATAGTGCACAATAGTGCAGTCGAAACTAGAATGGCACTCAGTTGTGTGCACAACTCCACCAAGGCCAAATTAAAAAAACACTGGTGAAGTTTCAATGGCCAATCCTTCTACCAAGTTATATGAAAATCCGTTCCGTAGTCTTTGTGTAATCCAACTGAAAAACATCTTCCTTGACAATAAGAAAAACGCTCTCTCTTAGCTGTAGATCATTGAGACATTTAGGAAATACATCTTTCTCTCACTTGCTCTGACAGAATGGATTCACCCCGCTCCACATTGCCTGTAAGAAGAACAGGGTGAAGGTGATGGAACTGTTGGTCAAATATGGCGCCTCCATCCAGGCCATTACTGAGGTTTGTGGGAATGTCTCAGGACAGCATCTGTCAGTAATGTACACTCTTACATTCCCCTTCACTCTAAATGCTCATCTTCTCTGTTTTCTGTATCTTTGTGTCTCTTTCTCATTTCAGTCTGGTCTGACTCCAATCCATGTCTCCGCCTTCATGGGCCACCTCAACATTGTTCTGCTTCTGCTGCAGAACGGCGCCTCCCCTGATGTCCGTAACATAGTGAGTAGGAATTTGAGAATTTGAATATAGGTTGTCAGTGCGCCCACTTGGCATCTACACTACCGGACCACAAGTGTTTCCTTCAGCACTTTTTTGATAAATGCTAATAAATGTTCTGTGTGTGCTCATCAGCGTGGTGAGACGGCTCTCCACATGGCAGCACGAGCAGGTCAAATGGAAGTGGTTCGCTGTTTGCTGAGAAATGGAGCGCTGGTGGATGCCATGGCCAGGGTGAGTCAGCGCCTTGCATCAGAGTCTCCTGTTGATAGTGAATAAGGAAATTTTTCATACACACTGGTCACGTCGCCTGCCTCTGACTAACACGTCTGTGTTTCTCTAATCCCTGAACCTCTGGGTGATTATTTCGTCCTTCAACCACAGGAGGAGCAGACTCCGCTCCACATCGCATCACGTTTGGGGAAAACCGACATAGTCCAGTTGCTGCTTCAGCACATGGCCCACCCTGATGCTGCCACGACCAACGGGTACACTCCACTCCACATCTCAGCCAGGGAGGGGCAGGTGGAGACTGCTGCCGTGCTGCTGGAGGCCGGAGCCTCACACTCAATGGCCACCAAGGTGAGCAGAGGACACTGTCGGCTGTGATTCACACATACAGAGAAACATTGATAGATCACAGTAATGGATGCATGTTCTTTTCATTATCCAGCTGAGCGTCAACACTCTCCTTTTTCCCTCTGCAGAAAGGATTTACTCCATTACATGTAGCAGCTAAATATGGAAGCCTGGACGTAGCAAAACTTCTACTCCAGCGCAAAGCTCTTCTCGACGATGCCGGCAAGGTGGTGATGCTTTTAATTTCACTGAGATACACGGTGCACTTAATCTTTCAGTCTCCGACCAGAATTCATTTGTTTGTTCCTCCTTAAATTGACTCATTACAGAGAAGAACAGAACTGTTTTCAAATCATAAAAGCACAGAAATCTCAGTTTTGTAATGGCATGCTTCCTCTTACAGAGTGGCCTGACTCCGCTACATGTGGCAGCTCATTATGACAACCAGGAAGTAGCTCTGCTGCTGCTGGATAAAGGGGCTTCACCTCATGTTACCGCAAAGGTCAGACTGAACACATCAAAGAAGTGATACAGACAGTTTACTAATTGATAAACTGTTTCCTTTGACATATTTAAACATATTGGCATGATAAGGGAGGGATGCTAACAGGCCTTTGTTATGCCTCCCTGCTGTTGGTGCTGTTCCTATGGTATCACTGTATTTAACTGCTAACCATCCTCCCTATTCAGAATGGCTACACTCCTCTTCACATCGCGGCCAAAAAGAACCAGAAGAATATTGCAGTAGCTCTGCTGCAGTACGGAGCAGAGACCAACGTTCTGACCAAGCAGGGAGTCAGCCCTCTACACCTGGCAGCCCAGGAAGGACACGCTGAGATGGCCAGTCTGCTGCTGGGAAAAGGAGCCCACGTCAACACATGCACCAAGGTCACACATGAACACACACACATTCTAATATTGTCAGACACTTATTTTGATAAGATCCTCTGTGGGTGCAAGGAGCATCATTAGATCTCTGATTCAGAATATGCAGCAAGGATTTAGTTAGTTGTGTTGCTTTAGATATAATACAAATACTAATGGTGGACAACCTTGTGCTTCATGTGTTACAGAGCGGACTGACTCCTCTGCATCTATCAGCCCAGGAGGACAGAGTCAATGCTGCAGAAGTTCTGGCAAAACACAATGCAAACCTGGATCAACAAACTAAGGTTGAAACAGACACACACATGCATGTGCAAACTAACACAATCAGTCAACAACTTGACCTGAAGAGACTGAATTGAAGTTAGGGGATTTGTTTAATTCTAAGGTGAAATATTAGAGAATCATGGCAGGACATACTGTAGGTCTGTCTATATTTGTATTAACAGCCATTGTCTGGGTTTGTAAGCTGCTTTTTAAATATGCCACTCATAGAAATTAAGCATATCTGCCACCTACTGGTTTTTGGAAGCATCACACGTCCACAGCCCTTAGGTGGTTTGGTATCTACACCAGTTTGTTGTTTATTAGTTGGATCTTAACAATTCAAGCAGATGTGAACATAACATTTTCTTTCTCTGCATCATCCTCCACACTTCAGCTCGGATATACTCCTCTGATCGTGGCTTGTCACTATGGAAATGGCAAGATGGTGAACTTCCTATTACAGCAAGGAGCCGGCGTCAATGCCAAAACCAAGGTAGACGTCAAATGTTGAATCGAAAGCATCTAAACTCTGATCACTTAAATCTGAAAGCTCAACGACGAGACAAAATATATTCAAAATCATATTGACCCTACAAAACCTCAATCATTTGCTCTACAGAGTGGTTACACACCGCTTCACCAGGCTGCACAACAAGGAAACACACACATAATCAACTTGTTGCTGCAACATGGGGCCAAACCCAATGCTACTACAATGGTAAGAAAAAAACATCCACTTCACTCTCATAAACATAGGAACTGTTGTGATTTGTAAATCAAATTCTTCTGCCCAAACTCTGCGCCCTGCTTTCCTTCAGAATGGAAACACTGCTCTGTCGATTGCTCGGCGTCTGGGTTACATCTCCGTGGTGGACACACTGAAAGTTGTCTCTGAGGAGATCATCACCACCACAACGGTAAACTTCAAGTGTGATTCCTTTAGGCTGCGGACATTGGATCACTTACTCTACATTTCCCACAAAGCTGAGTTAAAATGTATCTTTTCTCTTCCTATGTTTTCCATGACTTTCCATCAGACGGTCACAGAGAAACACAAGCTCAACGTCCCTGAGACCATGACGGAGATCCTTGATGTTTCTGATGAAGAGGGTGAGTTACTCTGAACAGAAAAAGCAAGAAAGAGATGATATAAAAACTCATTCTTTTCCTATCCAAGAAATGTACAAAGATGTTTAGGATTCACTATGATACTGTAACCCACTACCCCCCTTTCTGCACTGGTCACAAAGAGATGTATGTAGTGGGTGAGGTCGATTTGAATCTGTGGTTCTGAAAGTTGTGTGTTTCTTAGCTCTGAGGCTGGAGGACGAGCCCTTATTTGAGATGTCTGTGGAGCTGGAAGGTACCGCACAATGCCCTGCTCTGCTATGACTGCTTGGTTTGGGCTCTCTGTGTGTACTTATAGATAATCTGTATGATCATTTTGATAGTGTTCAGTAATCACAATGATACAAATATTATAAATCAACTTCATTGGTTTTGCACTTGTCTTATCAAAGCTCTTTCCAAATTGAATAAAGATTTTTGAGATAGATTTTTGTCTTCGGCCTTTTGCTCTTAACTTAGTAAACCGCTCAGGTCCTCTGCTCCCAGAGAATCCATAAGTTTTGTTATTGTGCGTTTATAAACCTGATTTTACATGAGCAGACCTTAATCCAACACTTTAATGTTTATAGGTGTATAATGAGAGTGTGGTTGATTGTAGTTTAATGCATTGGTTGAAACTAACGGCACAAAGTGTGAGGAAGTGGAATGCTTATTGCACATGTTCATGCTTGCAAGTGGTATTTGTTCTGATGTGTGAAACACCTCAAAATAAGCAAAGAGAAAAGTATCTCATCTATTTACCAATTCCAGAAATCTCTGTATGTGGCTCATATCTTGAGAACTGTCCATTTTATAGGCTTCATACTTAAAGTGCTATGTTAAGGGGCCATGGAAGGGCAGTGTTCAATTTGGTGCAATTTGGACATGTGATAAGTTCAATATGAATAAAAAGGGGATCAGCGGCGGCTGGGACTCATCAACGTGACATTTTTCAATCACGACAGCCGGTACGTTCTTTCCTAACCCACGACTCAAAGTTCTCAGGTGCATCTGAGCAGAGATAAAAAGGAAGAGCAGCAGCACTGTGGATACACTTAGGACTAAAATCCTCCAGAGGTACTTTCATGTTCTTTTATCATAAAATATCTCAAATGTCACACGTTTGTCTCCCAGGTGAGGACACCATGACAGGGGACGGTGGGGAGTATCTTAGAGCAGAGGATCTCAGGGAGCTGGGAGATGACTCTCTTCCGGGACATTACCTGGACGGCTTCAGCTACATGAGCCACAACCTGGACAGGTCACGATCCTCACACTCCAACTGAGTCTAATCATACATCTATGATACGTTCACAGGCATTAAACGTTTGGCTTTCCCAACAGGCAGCAGCACACTCCCATTCACCAAAGCTTCCATCAGAGAGATGGCGTTCTTATCGAAGACATGCTCACCAGCCACCAGGTGAGGATAAAACATGAATCCTGATTTTAGAATTTGTAGATCTTTATTTTCTGAGGGTCTTAAGTGACTCAATGAATGATTTGTTGGTCTGTAGGTTTCAACGTTATCGAGAGAAGACAAGGAATCGTTCCGTCTGAGCTGGGGAGCGGAGCACCTTGATAATGTGGTGCTGTCCTCCAGTCTGTTACACTCAGGGTATATGACTCTATATCTCCTTCTCTCTTTCTCTCTTTCTCTCTTTCTCTCTTTCTCTCTTTCTCTCTCTCTCTCTCAAACGCGCACACACATTCACTTGCTCTTGAAACGGAGACTCCATCTTCCTCAGTCACTGTTCATTTCTGCATTATATGTGTCACCTGTGAATCAATTTTAATTTCTCCTCACATTATCTTTCACTCCTTCACATCTGTGTTGTCTATCTCTCTCCTTCTCTGATCTTTGCTTCTGTGTCTTTTTCTCTCACTTTTGTCATCTCAATCTTCTTTATTCAATTTTTGGTTTTAATTTATTTTGCCTCCTCTCGTCTTGGCTGTTTTTCGTGATTGTGTGTGTGTTTGTGTGTGTTCTGTATCTGTTTCTAGCCGTTCCTCTCCGTGCCTAGACCATGACAACAGCAGGTGATACTCTTTTAAGTTTGGCTACTCTCTCAGTCTTCTCTCCTCTGGGCCTTTACTTTTTCCTCATCCACTACTCAACCCCCACCTCATTCTCATCATGTCTGCCTGCATGATTTCGTTATGCACGACTTGTCATTTTTGGGGACTTGCATCTTTGATGCAGATCTAACTTTGATTGAGGATCTGCTGATACATAGAACCCAGACACAATTTATCTTGTTATATCTTAAACATGAATCAGCACTGTATGTTCGGAATTGAGTACCAACATCTCACAGTTAGGGATTTTTAAGAGCTAGATCTGAATTCGATAGTCCTTTAAGAATGAGGCTAGTATTATTCTTTATTTTACTCCCATGAGGTGTTCTTTAGCAATAATCTAGTAATGTGTCTCAGTACATTCCGAACCCCACCAAACTACAAGCCCATGACAATAATATTTTTGTTAAGTATTATTGGTGTAACAGTATGTTGGACAATAATGGAAGTGTTTATTTTGTTTTCAACCAATGAAATGACACATATACTAGTACGCTTCCTGCCGTTGGTTTGAACCGGATGTTCACACCATACAAATGAACCGCACCAAAGGCATAAATACTCCAAGGTTCGATTTCACCGGACTAAACTAAGCTGGTGTGAACCCTTACTGAATCAAACTTACAAACTTTGCTCCTTGACACATAAGAGAAATAATTGTGTTCAGCAATCTCCCCTCTTTGCTTGCCTGTCTTGCAAGTTGAATTTCAAGTGGAATGAAACTGAAATATTATATAACAATGGAATGAAATATGATCTACTGAAACCTGCTCGTTGTTATGTTACTACTGACTTATAATCATGAATGTCCCCCAATTTTGTTTTGGTTGCCTTCTCTGCATTGAAGTTAAGAGATTTGAGTCTTTAACCAAAGAGTCTTATGCCACTTCATCCATTGCTCGGGCCTTTTTTTTCCGTAGCTTCCTTGTCAGCTTCATGGTTGACGCCAGGGGCGGGGCCATGCGTGGTTGCCGTCACCATGGCCTGCGAATCATCGTACCACCAAGGAAGTGTTCTGCACCTACACGGGTGACGTGCAGGCTGGTGAAGAGACACCGCCTGGCGTCTATGCCCCCTATGGTGGAGGGTGAGGGGCTGGCTGGGCGCATCATAGAAGTAGGGCCCACTGGAGCTCAGTTCTTGGGGTAAGTGTGTGTTTCACTATGTTTGTGTGTACCTTGTGTATGTGCATTTGCCGGAGTTTGTGTGTTTCCACACTCAATGTGGTGTGTTCATAATTTCTTCTCGACTCCCTCTCTGTGCTGCGTACGGATCAGTAAGCTCCACCTGCCCACAGCTCCGCCCCCTTTGAATGAGGGCGAGAGCCTGGTCAGTCGCATTCTTCAGCTGGGTCCTCCAGGAACCAAGTTCCTCGGGTAGGACCCTGGGTCGGGAATACCCCACTAGTCTGGAATCCTGCTCACCTCCTCTCCCCCATATTTTCACCTTAGACAATATAATTTTATTTTTATTTTTTGAAGACATTTTTTTGTTTTGTTTTTCTTGACTTCCCTCCTTCTTTCTTGCAAGCTTTAGTCTCAAATCACTTGACCTTTTGCCTCTTATGTTTTTGAATAGTCTCCATAATGTCCTTAGTGTCCAGGCTTTTTTCTAGTTAGATTATGTTGCTGATGTGTCGTGGATATTTTCTTTCTGTTTAAACAATTCTCAGTTTACTTTTCAATGAATATTGTTTGTTTTACTCCGCATGAAGTGCACCTGATGTTTTTTAACTTTTAATTTGAATTGTTGTTTTGTTTCCTTTACTTTTACTGAGGTCATGCATAAATCAACCCAAACATCATATTATTTCCTAAAAATGTCCAAACTTACCACGTTCTTTTGGTTGGCGTTTGTGTTTGATTGTACTTTGTCGCCCCCTTTAGGCCTGTGATTGTGGAGATTCCCCATTTTGCGGCTCTGCGGGGCACAGAGAGAGAGTTGGTGATCTTGCGGAGTGAGACCGGGGAGAGCTGGAGGGAACACCACTGTGACTTCACCGAAGAAGAACTGAACCTGATACTTAATGGCATGGATGAAAGTAAGGGATCGTAACTGGATTGTGATGTAGTTGTTGATAGGAGCTGAAATCCCACCACAACATTTCTGATTCAAACAATACATCAAAACACCACAGCACAGAAATGTCACTCAGGGTATTTATACTTACTATTTCTGATTGTCTCAGAACTTGATTCTCCTGAGGAGCTTGAGAAGAAAAGAATATGCCGCATCATGACCCGAGATTTCCCGCAGTACTTTGCGGTGGTCTCACGGATAAAGCAAGACAGTCATTTCATCGGACCAGAGGGTGGGGTCCTCAGCAGCACTCTTGTGCCTCAGGTCCAAGCCGTCTTCCCTGAAGGAGCCCTCACAAAGAAGATCAGAGTTGGGCTACAGGTACATACAGTGCATTCATTGGCCAGACACGTACTCATGGAACGTTAAATCCTAAAGGAATCAATAAAACTGGTGAATTCATATGGCTTTTGTACCTTGCTTTAGGCTCAGCCCATTGATGTGGATGTGGTGAGAAAGATTCTCGGCAACAAAGCCACATTTAGCCCAATTGTGACACTAGAGCCAAGAAGGAGGAAGTTCCACAAACCAATCACCATGACGATCCCGATTCCCAAGAGCTCCAACCCTGACGAGCCGAGCTCGGGGTACAGTGGGGAGACCCCCACCTTACGTTTGCTTTGCAGTATTACTGGTTAGTATGGGAAATAATAAATCATCAAATAAGCAACCAATGTAAAAATATATGTAATCTAAAGTCATCTAATGTTTATTTTTTATTCCTGTTTTGGTTTGGTTATGTTTTGGGGCTGTTTCATCATTATGCCTGAAAGGCAAAGAGAAATTCTGTCATTAATAATCCTTTCTATAAATACAACCTAATTAATGAACAAGTAAGACTTGTTCGGTAAAACTCATTTTTCTGTGTTTCAGGCGGAACCACTCCTGCCCAATGGGAGGACATCACCGGCTCCACACCGCTCACCTTTGTCAACCAATGTGTTTCCTTTACCACAAATGTGTCAGCAAGGTAAGTACTTCCCAGGTCATCTGGCTTTCACTTTTAAGTGAAACGCTTTGTGACATCCTACTTTTCTTTTGTTTAGGTGATTTAAAATCATACCACGGGCAACTAGCATACTGTGAAACTATATGGTAACATCACTCAATATTCATATCCACACAGGTTCTGGCTGATAGACTGCAGACAGATCCAAGAATCCGTTAGTTTTTCTTCTCAGCTGTACAGAGAGATCATCTGTGTTCCCTACATGGCCAAGTTTGTCATTTTCGCCAAAACACTGGACCCCATCGAGGCCCGGCTGCGGTGCTTCTGCATGACGGACGACAAGATGGACAAAACCCTGGAGCAGCAGGAGAACTTCACTGAAGTTGCCCGCAGCAGAGATGTTGAGGTGCAGTGTGATGATGGGGACAGATGAGTGGGAAAGGGATCATCGAAATGGGGCTAGAGAAGAAGTGAGAGGAGTAATGCTGAATAAGCCTGTAGCAATAGTGCAGAGGTATTATTAAGAAGAGTCGGGAGAACGTGTGATGGAAATAACTTTTAGTGAATGGGGTTCCACTGAGGTTAAGTTTAACATGGCCACAGCTCATGTCCTTAAAAATGTAATATTGCTGTTTGGACAAAGACCTTACTGATTTGTCTGAATCATGAAAACAACTTTCAATTCACATACAGGTGCTGGAGGGAAAACCCATATTTGCTGACTGCTTTGGAAATCTGGTGCCTCTTACCAAGAGTGGACAACACCACGCGTTCAGCTTTTTTGCCTTCAAGGAGAACAGACTGGCGCTCTTCATCAAAGTATGACTATACGTCTGACAAAACCACAGATTTACTCAGAGGTTCAGAAGTCAAATATCTATAACTAAGTGAATTGTTGTTTCCTTAATGTCCAGATTAGAGACACAGCGCAGGAGCCGTGTGGCCGCCTGTCCTTTACGAAGGACCCAAGGACGTACCGTAGTCTGAACCACAACGCTATCTGCAACCTGAACATCACCCTCCCAACATACTCAAAGGTTCCTATGAACAGAATTCACTTTGTGTACCTATTATAACTGTGATTTATTTTGCAGTAACTCCATTGTCTGCTTTCCCTCTGCTGCATTCTTCTCTTTAGGAGTCTGATTCAGACCAAGATGCAGATGATGAGGTAACTAATGTTTACTTTATATAATAGCACAACAAAGAAACAATAATATATGTATTAGGTTGCAGCTAACTTTACCCCTTTTTATCTTTTTTTCTGCAGAGTGAAAAGAGTGACAAGAAATGTAAGCTGAACTTAAAATATTTGAATAGAACAAACAAAGTTTTAAGTGATAGATATAATGATCGTGTAATATAGTTTAACGCATTTGAGACATTTTATATTAGTGATGGTCAATCTTGGTCCTGAGTGTATTAGTGCATAATTTATCTGCAATTATATAATGTGCAGTTCACATAAAAAAATAACTGATCCTAAAGGTTATAAAGTGCAGAAATATGGAAATCGCTTAGTTCCACGATATGTGCCGATTGGTGTGTTTTAATTCCTCTTTGGAATAACCCTGCCTTTTTATTTTGCTCTACTAACACTGTCTTTGGTTACGTGTTTGTTACTGGCAGCTATGCTATGGCTGACGTACTCCTCATTCTCTTACTCCAAACCCCACTGACTTTCTCCCACCCATTTTCATTTTCTGTATTTGCCATGACCTTTTTCAATCTTTTATAAATCATAAACGGAGGTCAAAGTAATAGTTTTTATTCAAATCCATGCTGATGAGTTTTATTTGTGCTGTAATAATATCTAAGAAATTTTCATTTTTGGCAATTATCATTCTCTCAGATTGCATTTCCTAAAAGGTTTGCAGTGGCATGTTTATACTGAATTACTTGACAAAGAACATTATGTTATTTGTTCTTTTGCTTACATGTGTACATCATGTAAACATTTCTTCTTCATTTACCAACTTTCATTAGTTGCTTTCATTCATTCACTCACTCACGGAGTTGACAATTTAAACAATTTTACAACACTTCGTTTTTTCCCTAATTAATCGGGAACTTCCTTCTTATTATAAGATATGATTTAAGTTTTAGTTAAAGTTTTTAAAAAATAGAGTAACTCATTTACAAAACTTAAATAAAATGTAATCCATTAACAATTACCTTAAACCTCTTCTTGCTAACAAACCATGTTAATTTTGTATTCAAAGTTTATTATTTTTATATATATTATTCTTTCTTTGAACAATTTTAATTTGTGGGCAGACATGACGCTTCATGTCAGCAACAATCTTGAGAGTTTTTGTTTGTCTTTTATGTTTTCTTCCTGTTTCATCAGACTTTGTGTAGCCCTCTTGTTCTTTGTGTTTCCTGTGTTAAAGGTTATATATACGAGGTTTTAAACATTGAAGTTGTCGCCATCAGCAATCTTCTTGTGGAGTGGGCCTAATGGCATCTGGAGCAGAGAATGAAGTCACACTCCCTCTGTTTGTGTTGGGATTCGAGTTTTTTTCGGTTCCTTGTGTTGGTTGCCAGTTCAGGCGTGTGTTCAGCTATAGACCGTGAGGGCAACAGTTTGAAGAGAACACAAAGGGAGGGGAGACTTTTGGCAGTGGCATGGCCAACAATGCATTTGTTGTGGTGAGAGATGCTGATTATTACGAAATATAGTGGCGGTGAAAATCGTATATATAACCTTTACATTTCTGAATATGTAGTCAAACAAATTAGAAAATCATTATTCTTTCCAACATTCTACCTCTTTTGTTACTCCGCCTGGCTTTGCTTGTGCTGCTGCTGGTCTTCTTCCCCTTTAAACTCTTCTGGAACCCTTGGTCATCTCCTTTTTGGGTCTTCCTTTCAAGACTCCTTTATCCTCTGCCCTTCTACTTGCTCTGTGAACTGAAGATGGATTTTTGATGGCATTGTCTTGATCACAATTTTCTGATGTCTCTCTTCCCCACTTCATTTGTCCCTTATGTTCTTTACCCTTTTTGATTATGATTTTTTTCAAAATGAAGATGATGAATCAGAATCAACTGAGACATTCTCCCTGAGAACTAATCAACCTCTTGACCCCGCAACACTTGCAAGCCCAGACCTTCTCTCAGACATGTCGGACATCAAATTGTGTGCCATTCTGACTGCAGGGCAAATGAATGAGGAGGGAACTGAAGCTGGAGCCTTTGAGCATTTTGCCGTAGTCAGACTGGAAAATGTTGCAGAGACTCAAAGAGATGGACTGGATAGCACTCGAAAGGAAGTAAAAGGTGGTGATGCTAAAAAAGATCAACGGTGTTCAATCTGTGAGACTAAGGCTGACACGAGTATTTCACTTGTCAAAGAACAAGTCATACAAGAGATTTGCATTGACAGGAAGACTTTAATTGGATCTACCACTGAAGTGAGAGACATGTCAGGCATGGTTTCACACCTTAACACAGACATGGAAGAATACTTTGAACAGAGACCTGAAGTGATGAAGAGTTCTGAAGAAGAACATGCCGAAGATGGATCTGAACAGGTTGTAGTCAAGCGTGATGGCAAACGGCGTCCTCCAGATATCAAGAAACCTATTAGGAAGAAACTCAGAGACAGGGAGCGTTCTGCATGTAGCAGCTCTGAGTGTGAGCTGGAAAGGATGAGCTCAGAGGAGTCTTTGGATGGTGATGTTGTCCTTAATGAGAGTGGCCTTGTACCAACCCCAGTTATGGATCCTCCAGCTTCTCCTTTAGTGGTTGAAACATCTATAGGATCTATAAAAGAGAGAGTGAAAGCTTTACAAAACAAAGTTGAAATTGATGAGGTGCAAAAAAATACTCAAGATCCAACACATGGAGAAAAATTGTCTATCACAACAAGGAAGATGGAGGCAGACTTTCCAGAGCTTCCAAGAGTTCCCATATCCCCTAAATCTCAAACAGAAAGATTAGAGGAGACTATGTCTGTCAGGGAGCTAATGAAAGCCTTCCAAACTGGGCAGGACCCTTCAAAAAGCAAATCTGGGCTATTTGAACACAAAGCTGTGGCCTCTAATGATACATTTCAACAAACTCCAGAGGAGCCACAATCACAAATCCAACATCAGGGCCCCACAATTTCACATCAAGCGAGTGATGTCAAGAAATGTGACAAAACAGATGAACCGGTTCTCTTAATTAGAGATAACTCTGAGGATACAGAGTTATGGTCCGATAGTAATAATTTTAGAAAGACAGTGAAATTTGTTGATACACATCCATGTGAAGACGGAAGAGTAAGCCCGCAGAGAGAGACAGCAGAGTTGTCAGAAAATGAGGCTATGTCTGTGAAGGACCTGATGAAATCATTCCAGTCTGGGCAAGATCCATCAAAAACTAGAGTAGGGCTATTTGAACACAAACCTATAGCTTCCTGTATTTCAACATTTATGTCCCGATCAGAAGTTGCTGAAGACGTACAGATGTTTAAACAAAGTCCTACCCAAGCGCCAAAATCACAAAATCAAGCTCAGAGCCTGACAATTTTCCATTCACAAAGCGATGTCAACATCCATGGCGAGACAGACTTGGAAGATCAACCAACACATGTGTCTGAGAAAATGCCCTTGAATTCCGATGCTGCTCCTTCTGTTAAGACAGTAACATTTGCGGATACAGTTCTCTGTGACGATGGAAGGGTTATCCCACAGAGAGATACAACAGAGTTTTCAGAGAAAGAGACCATCTCTGTGAAGGAGCGGATGAAAACATTCCAAACTGAACAGGAATCTTTTGGAGGGCTATTGGAACCCAAAGCAGTGGCTTATTCTTGTATTTCAACAACCATATCTGAATCTGTATGTCCTGAACAAAAAGAATGGATCAAACTCAGTCCTACACAGGAGCCAGAATTACAAACACAAATACAGAATCCTGCTTTTTACCATCCTGAGAGTGATGCCAACATATCTGGAGCATTGGATGTAGAACCTCAAACAGTAAACCTAAAAAGAGATGCCTCTGGGGAATCACAACTGTTTTCAGGTACCACTTATTTGGGTGAGACAGCAACAAATGTTGATACAATTGAATTTGAGGATGGAAGGGTTAGCCCTCAAAGTAAGGAACAAGAGTGCACAGGGAAGAGCCGTGGCAGGATGCACTTAGAAGAGCCTGTCATAAGCAAAGGGAGGAGTTCATCTGTGGACATGCAAATCAGTCCTGATCGTAGACCTTCTGAGGATTTTAGTGCCGACATCAAGGCTGAGCTGGAACAAAGTCCAGAGTACCAGCTATTCAAGCAAACGTCAACAACTGCAGATGTTAGCAATCAGATGGAGGAACCTGAGGAAGAGACCCAGGGTGATGAATCTAATGCAAATCCAGCATCTATAATGATTCCATGTATGAAAGATTATTTTGGGAAAGATGTTTCTCGTTTTGAGACTCAAAAGAAAGATGATGAACTAAGTCCTGACAGTCCCAAACATGAAGGCATGGCTGAAACCTCAGACACTAGTGTTGGTATTAGGACCCCTCATTCCAGCTCAGGAGAGAGCGACAATTATGAAGGACCCATACTGACCCACCAAGTGAACAACAAAATGCATACTTACTCTGCTGGAAGAGAAGAGAAGTGCAACACACCTTCACCAGAAGAGAAAATGCGTGAATCATGGATGGACAATACGACTACTCACGGAAACAAAATCCTCTATACACAAATTGACACTGAAGTACCAAATGTCAAAATTGAGGAGGCCAAACTTAAAGAAGTCCACATCGCGAAGAAAACATCTAATCAGACATCCACTGCAGTACGAGATATGTCAGGGATGTTGTCTTTAATGAGCAGTGATTTGGATCAGGATCTACAAGCTCAGCCTCTGGTACGACAGCCATCAGATGAAGATGTTGTTCAGGATAAATTTGAACAAATCATTTTAACAAAGGACAAGGATAAAGAAATCCTCACATATATAACTGATGAAAACAAAGGAGCAATTATGGATGGGACCTTGCAAGAAATAGATCAAGCAACAATTGAAGAACTTTCAATTACAAGGAGAGTTGACGAAATCCAACCAATCTTGACTGAAGAACTTTCAATGAAGGAAGATTGGGTTAAGAAAAAGATGTCACATCAACCATCTACAAAAGTAAAGGACATGTCAGGCATGCCATCACTGATCAGCAGTGACCTGGACCTGTATCTCAAGGACAGACCAGTGGATAATAGACCTCGGGATGAGGATGTTACCCAAGAGAAATTTGAAGAAGTCACTCTCACTAAGATCCCAAATTCCAAAGATCCAAGAAATGAGCAGCAAACAATAACAGTTGAAGCGAGTGCTAATTTGGAGGATAAGATTGATGGAGAGTCAAAAGAACATCGGCCTACTGATGTGGTCGTAGTCAAGGAACTGAAATCAAATCCTGTTTTGGAGACACCTGTCAAAGAAGTTGATATCCAGAGAAAGACTCACCAACAACAGTCTACAACTGAGAAGAATATGTCAGGCATGTTCTCACTTCTTAGTGATGACTTAGATCATTATCTCAGAGAAAATCCAGTGGCAATACAATGCCACCCAGATGAGGATCTAGTCCATGAGAGCTTTGAACAAGTTATACTGACAAGTCATCATTTTGAGGAAAGGATAAGTGGAGAGGAAAATGAACACATGCAGGCTGATGTGGTTGAAGTCAAAGAAATGACACCAAGTTCTGTTTTGGAGACACCATTCCAAGAAGTTTGTATCCAAGGAAAGACTCACCACCAGCAGTCTACAGCTGAGAGGGACATGTCCGGCATGTTGTCATTGCTCAGTAGTGACTTAGATCAGTATCTCAAGGAAAGTCCAGTGGCAATACAATGCCACCCAGATGATGATCTGGTCAATGAGAGCTTTGAACAAGTTATACTCACACGCAATCGTTTGGAGGATAACATAGGTGAAGAGGCAAATGAGTACATGCAATATGATGTGGTTGGAGGCTCAGAACTGTCACCAAGTTCTGTTTTGGAGAGACCGTTCCAAGAAGTTACTATCATGAAAAAGGCACAGCAGCCACCTGCAGCTGAGAGGGACATGTCCGGCATGTTGTCATTGCTCAGTAGTGACTTAGATCAGTATCTCAAGGAAAGGCCAGTTGCAGTAGAATGTCATCCAGTAGAGCATCTAGTCCATGAGACCTGCAAACAAGTTAAAATTACAAGTAATAATTTGGTGGATAACATAGGTGAAGAGGCAAATGAGTACATGCACACTGATGTGGTTGGATGCTCAGAATTATCTCCCAGTTCTCGTTTGGAAAGACCATTCCAAGAAGTTACTATCAAGAAAAAGCCACAGAAGCTACCTGAAGCTGAGAGGGACATGTCAGGCATGTTGTCAATGCTCAGTAGTGACTTAGATCAGTATCTCAAGGAAAGTCCAGTGGCAATACAATGCCACCCAGATGATGATCTGGTCAATGAGAGCTTCGAACAAGTTATACTCACACGTAATCATTTGGAGGATAACATAGGTGAAGAGGCAAATGAGTACATGCAATATGATGTGGTTGGAGGCTCAGAACTGTCCCCAAGTTCTGTTTTGGAGAGAACGTTCCAAGAAGTTACTATCTTGAAAAAGGCACAGCAGCCACCTGCAGCTGAGAGGGACATGTCCGGCATGTTGTCACTGCTCAGTAGTGACTTAGATCAGTATCTCAAGGAAAGGCCAGTTGCAGTAGAATGTCATCCAGTAGAGCATCTAGTCCATGAGACCTGCAAACAAGTTAAAATTACAAGTAATAATTTGGTGGATAACATAGGTGAAGAGGCAAATGAGTACATGCACATTGATGTGGTTGGATGCTCAGAATTATCTCCCAGTTCTCGTTTGGAAAGACCATTCCAAGAAGTTACTATCAAGAAAAAGCCACAGAAGCTACCTGAAGCTGAGAGGGACATGTCAGGCATGTTGTCAATGCTCAGTAGTGACTTAGATCAGTATCTCAAGGAAAGGCCAGTTGCAGTAGAATGTCATCCAGTAGAGAATCTAGTCCATGAGACCTGCAAACAAGTTATACTGACACGTAATAATTTGGAGGATAATATTGGTGAAGAGGTAAATGAGTACATGCAGACTGATGTGGTTGGAGGCTCAGAATTGTCTCCCAGTTCCTGTTTGGACAGACCATTCCAAGAAGTTACTATCAAGAAAAAGGTTCAGCAGCCACCTGCAGCTGAGAAGGACATGTCAGGCATGTTGTCAATGCTCAGTAGTGACTTAGATCAGTATCTCAAGGAAAGGCCAGTTGCATCAGAATGTCATCCAGTAGAGCATCTAGTCCATGAGACCTGCAAACAAGTTATACTGACACGTAATAATTCGGAGGATAACGTAGGCGAAAAGGCAAATGAGTACATGCACACTGATGTGGTTGGAGGCTCAGAACTGTCACCAAGTTCTGTTTTGGAGAGACCGTTCCAAGAAGTTACTATCATGAAAAAGGCACAGCAGCCACCCACAGCTGAGAGGGACATGTCAGGCATGTTGTCACTGCTCAGTAGTGACTTAGATCAGTATCTCAAGGAAGGGCCAGATGTGAGACAATACCACCAAGAAGAGGATTTAGTCAAGGAGAGCTACAAACAAATCATACTAAAAAAAGTCTCAACAAGAGAAAATCTCTCACCCAAAGATACAAAGTTAGACGCTTCGGATATCAATGAAAAGGTGGTTTTGGAAAGTGGATGGAGTTTCTCATCTGAGGAGGGTGAGGCTAAATTCTCACTTGATGCAATGTCAGATTTTAATGGGTCTACTGCAGGGATAGTGGGAATTACAACGTCATATGCAACAGCTGATGGCTGTAACAGTGATCATGAAGATGTCAGTGTAGTTGATGCTCATTCAACCTTCAAGACAGACACATTTTTACCACCAAGTAGTTCTCGCACACTACAGCGTCCATGTGATTTGGAGAACCTCAACAATATGTTATTTAATGACCCAGCTAAAGAGCCATGTCAACGAGATTCACTCGAGGCCAGTCCTCTTGAGGAGGATAGATCTTCAAAAAAATCTCCTGATTCAATTGAGCCAAGCCCTACTGGAGAATCTCCTTCTCCAGATTCTCTCGAGGGAAGTCCCACTAAATCAGAGGGATCCGAATTTAAGATGCCCTTCAAGACAGCTGTGTATGAGGATTATGCTTCCCAGCTCAAAGCATGTTTCGCTCATGACACAAATATTTACGGGTATGAAGGTGAGCATGATGAGCATGAAGAAACTGGCGTAAATATCCAAATGGAAAGTGACATTAATTACACCACTAAAAAACAGATCACCCCAGAAGAGGAGATGTTTAAAATGGCTGCAAAGATCAAAACATTCGAGGAGATGGACCAGGAGTCTACATTTAAGAGAGACACCTCTTTAGTGACTGGGGATTTCAAAGACACTGAACTAAATCTCTATGCTGGCCCAGTAACACAGTCTTTGTCACAAGAAACACCAGGGGAAATGTCAGACAAATGGGTGATAGAAGACACTCATACACTCATTGAACCAACAGATGTTAATTCAAGTATTACAGAGAAGGACGAAATTCAGTCACATCTGAAAATAACTCAATCTGATGATGATTCATTGAGTTCACCTACAAATGAAAAAGAACCTGATCCAGACAGTGAGGAGTATGTTCCAATGTTTGAAGGTAGAAGAAAAGAAGTGCAAATATACCAAGAGAAAGATGAAAGAGAAAGTGACCATGCCTCAGTCAATGACACACAATTTGCCAGCTTTGTGAGAGATGAGCACCATCCAGATGATGATGAAGTTGAGTTTCCTCTGACTGACAGCTTAGATACCATCAGCAGACCTGGGTGTGAGGGTGACATTGATGTGGCCCTGAATTCACAGGTTAAGGCGGAGAAACAGATGATTGTTTGTCCTGCAGTGGACAGAACACCTAATCGGACTCCAGCTGATGAGAGCACTGATCCTGACCCATTTCAATTTCAAGAGGGGAAGCTGTTCGAAATGACCAGAGGGGGTGCTATTGATTTGACAAGTTTTGACGAAGAAGCGGAAGGATATGCATTTTTTCATATTGGGGAGCATCCAGTTGATGAAGATGTGGCAGAGGAGAATGGGGAAGGTCAGTCAGTCATTAAGTCTTTTACTTTAGAAAAGAGTTATTCGTGTACTGACACAACCCCTCAAAAGATGCCCACATCTCCTCTGGCTCAAAATTCAAATGAGAATATTCCTATACCCAAACCCAGAATGCTCATCAATCACTCAAGTAACAAGTCAGAGAGTGAAAAGCCCCTTTCAGAAGCTAATCTTGGCAGCTCCATTGAGGTTCAGCTTGTTTCCCCCAATGCCTTGGAGAAACTAACCAATGTGCAAAGTGAGGTTGGAAGCCTTGACAGCTTTGGTCTAGACTATCTAGACTCTACTGTAGCTGAGCTTCAATTAGAAGCATCCACAGTTGTCCATTCGGCATATTCAGAGGAAAGCCACAACTCCACAGATTCTTCTAACGATGATGATGAGGGGGAGGAGGAAGATGAAGAGGACCAGTGCTCAGTCATAGAGGTGTCCATTTCAGCTGTGCAGGCTGTCATCCCAGCATGTCATCAGGATTCAACCCCACCATTTGCAATCAGCCCAATTCAAGAGGCTTCCCATTTCATATCAGAAATGATGTCCAAAGACTCACAGATGACTGTGCTTGGTCCAGTTCAAAGAAAAGCAGATAAAAGCTTAACCATGGATCGTAGAACTCGATCTCAGACTGATAGTGTCAGTAGTAAAACCTCTTACAAAGACTCAAGGTGTTATTCTGAGAGCAGTCAATCCTCTTCTAAAGCAAACTTCCCCCCTTCCAAACCTCTGGTTATTTCCTCTGATCAGAGAAAAGAAAACCAAGTTTCTAAGACTATAGAAACATCTGTTAGGTCTTCTTTGGATACTGATGATACAAGCAGTGCCAGTCACAAGAGCCCAGATTCTGTTATCTTCACATATGACATCCCAGCCTCACATAGTTCAGATTCTGATGGCAATCAATTGCCATGCGTGAAACCATCCTCTGGAAAAGAGGATGTATTTGAATCAAGACCTGCCTGGGAAGACACGGTGGAAACTCAGATGCAGAGAATCACCGATGACCAAACTCCAGAATGTACGCCAGGTATGGCCAGAAATACCTGGGCTTTTGCTTTCCTATCTCTTCCTGGCTGGAAGACCCCTACCCCTCTTCCCAAAAATATAATGTTTCCATTAGGCATTTTGTGTTGTCTTGTTGTGTTGTGATTTGTCCTGTTCCATCTTGCTTTACGTCCTTGTCAACATTGTCTGTGTCTGTCTGTATGTGTGTTCGTGTGTGTATGTGTGTGGGTCTGTTGTGATGTTCTTGTATATGCAATCTCAAGATTCAACAGCCATGTTGGTTAAAGTATTAGCTTCAACTATTTTGATGCATCGGTATCTCTACTACTAATACAACATTACTAATATTTGCTTGCACATTGCTTGAACAACGCAATAATAGCATTGCTTACACTAATCATTAATAAAAAAAAAAATTGTCAATTGCAACGAAATAGTCATGGTCTGTAAACCAGTCAATACCTCCTCAGAGAGTCAGAGAATCGAACTTTTATGTTATCATCCATGTCAACATCACAGAACCACTATTCATTTCAGAGTATTACAGCCCATAACATAGAGCCCTCAGGAGATAACAATATACATCTTGACTTGATATTTTACATAGCTGGTACTTACAATGTGGAACAGGTTTTACCATAAAATATAATTTACCTTCAACTGTTGACCCTGATGATAAAATATGATGTTTGACTTTGGTGGCCGTTTTAGTGGATTGGCAGGATGATGCTGACAGGAAAGAGGAGACATTAGCTATCATTGCAGATCTGCTTGGCTTCAGCTGGACTGGTAAGTTTTTAAATTATGTAAACATTCATAGTTTTTTATCTTAATTTTTAAACTTTAATTGAATTTGAACCCTTGCTTCTGTTATTTATCACCTCAGAGCTGGCAAGAGAATTGGAATTTAGTGAGAATGAAATCCAGTCAGTGAGAACAGAGAATCCTAATTCCCTCCAAGAGCAGAGCCATGCCTTGCTGCAGTGCTGGGTTGAGCGGGAAGGTAAACATGCCACAGGTAAATTTTGTTTTTATTTATTGCATTTTACATCTTGTGGTACATGTCAATTCAATACTTCAAATCCTGTAACCATGCTTGTTTGTTTAACTATACTGACCATAATATTAGCTTTTTATTTATATGTACTCTCAGTTATGTGAGCACATCCTGTTCAATTAATGTATTTTATCTTTGGTTTTAAATTGATCAATGTATTTTTGCATATAGTAGAGCCATATTCATTATTATGTCAGATTTTAGATTAAATATATTCTTACATTTTATTTTCTATATTTTGTGATTTGAATGCTTTCTCTAGTATATTAATAATGAATAAATTCTTCCACAGAGGACTGTCTAATTAAGAGGCTAACCAAGATCAACCGCATGGACATAGTCCATCTTATTGAAACTCAGATGAACAAGTCAGTTCAAGAGCAAACATCTAGAACTTATGCAGAGATCGAGAAAACACTGGATCACAGTGAAGGTACTAACACCTCTAAAGACTCAGCAATACACGTGGCTCTATTTCTGTGTTTTCTTGTACTTGTATTCATCACATTTGTGATTTATTTTCAGTGTCAGTTGCCCTATCTTCTGTGCAAGAGGATGTAGACAGCCCCAGGTTTGTGAGAATGGTGGAGACGGATCGCAGACCACCCCCAGCTGTTTCTGAAGAGGACCTGTCAGTTGCTTCCCTACTGGATATTCCTTCCTGGGCAGAGCCTGCTGGACATACCCACTCAGAGAGCATCCATGGTGACCTGTTGGACGAGCTTGAAATCCCACAGTAAGTCTTTCAGTTTTAATGATTCCAGAATCTTCAATACACATCAGTTGCGTAATGGGGTGTCAATCATTTGTCTTACTTCACTTGACACTCAGTACTCAAACCTGCTGCCTCTCTGGAGGTCAGTATTTCCCAGCATGCCAGTAAAAAATAGAGCAGGGCCACATCATGATGACTGGGGTGTTGCCTTTCAGTCATTTTAGATTAGGTCTGTGATTTACCACACTCAAGCAAAGTCCTATTTTGTGATCCAAGTGTTATTTTTTTTGGGTTACAGAGAATTAAACCCTAATCTGTGGACCTCTGAGGATGTAATTACACCCGAACCTACAGGTTACGACAACTCTGATGAGCAAGTAAGTACGCTTCCCAACTCAAAAGATGCAGCATTGGGAAGCCAAGCAATTCAGGCTAATGACCCACAAATGAAAGACCAGAAAAGTTGCTGCAGTGATCAAGTTCATTTCGTCAGTGGCCCTCACTGCCAAGTCAAAGATGACTTCAGCCACATCTTACCATTGATGCATTGTGGTTCTGAAGATCAACACGGGCATTGGCCTGAAATTCTGAAGTTGCCAGCATCCATATCAATCAGCGACTTTGGTCTCAGTCTATCAGAGTCAGACCAAGCTGAGACTGACTTCAGTGAGCTTTGTAATGAGTTAAGCTACACACTACAACTTGGAGAAAGAGATTCAGCTAAAACCAGCGGTAAAATGATCTCTGACCCTAGCCAGCTAGCATTGTCACAAGAGGACCATCAAGCAACTCCGGCCATGCCTGAAGATGAAACCGATGTAGCTCCAAAAAGCAGGCTCTTTCAGAAGTCTAATGAGGTCAAATTAAGCAAGGAAGGAAGCACAAAACCCCAAGCATACAGTTATAGATATCCAGAAGACATGCCCTTCATCGATGATAAGGACGGTGTCCAGGCATCAGATTCTGTTATTGCCACAGCCAAGTACAGCTCGATGAAACCAATCAAAATGAAGGTCACAAAGACCATGTTGACACCCAGTGACTCAGCTCCGATGGTTTGTGACTCAACTGGTAGGTACTATAATTCCAGTTTTATTAGTCCAGACAGTGAACATTTCATTGTCAGGGAAAATACATCTTACACTTCTAAGTCAAAGATGATCTCTTCCAGCCATTTTTTCCCCATCCCCAATCTCACACCACAGTTTAGCCCTTTGACCCCTGATTCAGATTCTTCAGAGAATCCATTTGACTCATTAGAGTCATGGATGTTTAATGACTCCATAACTAGACTGTCATCTCCTGAATCTGTCATGTCAATTAATGATTATAGGCCAATGTCACCTGACTCTCCTACTTGTACTAAAGACTTTTCCGTTATTTTTGACAGCAGACATAGACTGTCTCCATGGTCTGATGCATGGAGCTCACCAGAAGTTACAACTGATTTCAAAGAAAGTAAATCACACCCCCATCAGTCACACAAAGAGGAACGTTACCCACAATTTGTTACAAAAGATGACCCCACTACCGAGTCC
Organism: Limanda limanda; assembly: GCF_963576545.1. Classification (NCBI taxonomy): domain Eukaryota; kingdom Metazoa; phylum Chordata; class Actinopteri; order Pleuronectiformes; family Pleuronectidae; genus Limanda; species Limanda limanda. The sequence goes on along the minus strand of NC_083637.1, from coordinate 15,821,342 downwards.
TTGGTGAAGAATAGGCCATTGTCCGCTAAGTCCCAAGCACCTAAATATAATGAAAATATACTTAAAGTCAGAGCAACCTCACCTGGGACATTGGAAATTGAGTATGATGAATTTTTGCTAGAAGATATTTCTCCTGATTCAAGAGCCTCTTCACCTGACCCAGCTACCTCTATTCATGAATACGGATCTTCTGATAGGGAATGTCGACCATCGTCACGAGAATCTCAGAGTTCCCAGTGTAGTTTTTCATTTCTTGAACTTGTGCTGTCAGAACCTATTCGTGCTCAACTTTCAAGTCAATATTGTGATTATTATTTGCAATATTCAGAAGGAAATCTCCCCTCACCACTTATGACATCAACTCCTCACAATACAGTCTGCAGTAACAAAGTGAGTCCGGGTAGGCCCTTCACAGCAAAATTAGTAGCTTCAAATCAAAATCCTCCTGTGTCTCAAGAATCTCTTGCAACAAAAGCTTATCTCCCATCACATGTGTTGGTCTCGCAAAACAAGGATATAAAAAGTGATTATTGGCAATATTCTGGGCATTCTCTTTCATCACCATGCCAAAGAGGCATAAACCCAACAGATGAAGAAAGGGCACCCTTGCAAACAAAAGCTATTTTAGCTGCATCATATCTTACACATGTCAAAAGTATCCAAAGTGAACATTCAGACAGTTCAAATAGTACAGAAGCCAGGACACTGTCATCTGAACCCCCAAAAGCAGAAGAGGGGATCAGTAATCCTTTTCTTGATTACTGGTTTTCCCAATTAAAACCACAATCTTCTGATTACACGTCATCACCAAGTCAGTCAAATAATGATTTAACAAACAATAACTTCCAAGAGTCCAGAAGTTTGCATTGGCAGAAAGAATGTCCGAAACTAAACTTTTATACCAAACATGAAAGACAATCACCTGAAGATTGCCATATGCTGAAAAAACAATATTCACCCGAACAGTTCATCTTTAACCTGGCCGCAAGACCAAAATACAGTCTGAAGTTTGCAAATAAAGTACAACCAATATCAAATTTAAAAACAACCTACCTTGAAAAGGCAAAAACTGACTGCAATTATACACAACTTGAAGATGACATTAACAAATTAAGACTCACATTAGACACTCCAACCCGGTGTTCAGAACCATTTTATAATGATGTATGTCTTGAAAACACTTTGGATAAAATAAAACAGGTTAGTGTAATGGAGCAATTATTAACCAGTTTTGTAACGTCCTCCCAAGAATGTGTAGAGTCAATTGACCAGCAATTTCTGTCTCCTGAGATTACATTTGGCCAGGTAGAGAGTCAACAATGTGACTATTACTTGGCATATTCTGAAGGTAGACCAGTGTCACCACTTTCAACAGTGTCAGATGTTGAATATTCAACATGTTCTGTCAAGGAATCGTTTAACAACAACACACAAGATTCGCCAGATGAACTTACTTTACAAGCTGACACTAACAGCACAAATGGAGCTGGGACTGCTTCCCGACCACTGTCTATTGGAAAACCTCTTACCTATGCAGACGTTGTGCGGGGCTGCCCATGCAAAATACAAAATAATGCTTTAAGAAAACTTGAATCATTAGAGGTGAGACCCTTTAACCTTCCCTTGTTAACTTCAGATGAAGAGTTCACACTCTCCTACGGAGACCATTTCATTGAGGAGTTTAGACCACAGTCTCCATGGTCAGTTGAATCTCAAAGTGAACTTAGGCCCCTCTCTCCTGACTCTCCCGTTCCTCAGTTTAGATCTCCATATTTCAGTTATGATGCGGAACTGTTAAGGCAAAGGTCATATACACCAGATTCAATACTTTCAGACTGGGATGATACTGGTTTGTGTCTAGAAGCCCTGTTTGACGAGACCAGACCAGAGTCACCACAGTCAGTTTTATCAGACTTTGAAATTGATAGGTTATTTTGCAGCAGGGCATTGTCCCCAGAGTCTGTCTCTTCTGATTTTGACTTTTCACTCTTGCAGAGCTGGATATCAGACTTTAGAGCATCCTCACCAGAATCTGTAGCTTCAACTGAAGAGCACTGTTTTTCTCCGGGAATTAAATTTGCAATAATGAATCATCAACATTGTAACTATTACTTACAGTACTTTGAAGACAGACCCATATCCCCTCTTTCAACATTGTCAGATGTTGAGTACTCGACGTTCTGTCTTGAGGAATTGTTTGACGGCAACAGAGCAGATTCCCCGGATTCGTTGACTTTAGGGAGTGAACCCAGTATCACAAATATGGCCCTGACTTCCTCTCTGCCACTGTTTGCTGGAAGACCTCTTACATATGCAGACATTGTGCGGGGAAATACACTAGAAAACCAAGCTCATGATTTGTGCAACATCAAATCATTAGAAGTGAGACCCTCTTACCTTCCCTCATTACCATCAGATGACGAGTTCTACATAGACCATTGGATTGACGAGTTAAGACCAGAGTCAGTTGAATCTCAAAGTGAACTTAGGCCCCTCTCTCCTGACTCGCCTGTTCCTCAGTTCAGATGTCCTTATTTCGCTTATGATGCGGAACTGTTGAGGCACAGGTCGTATACACCAGATTCAATACTTTCAGACTGGGGTGATACTGGTTTGTGTCTGCAAGCCCTGTTTGACGAGACCAGACCAGAGTCACCACAGTCAGTTTTATCAAACTTTGAAATTGATAGGTTATTTTGCAGCAGGGCATTGTCCCCAGAGTCTGTCTCTTCTGACTTTGACTTTTCACTCTTGCAGAGCTGGATATCAGACTTTAGAGCATCCTCACCAGAATCTGTAGCTTCAACTGAAGAGCACTGTTTGTCTCCGGGAATTAAATGTGCAATAATGAATCATCAACATTGTAACTATTACTTACAGTACTCTGAAGACAGACCCATATCCCCTCTTTCAGCATTGTCAGATGTTGAGTACTCCACGTTCTGTCTTGAGGAATTGATTGACGACATCAGAGCAGATTCCCCTGATTCGTTGACTTTCAGGAGTGAACCCAGTATCACAAATATGGCCCTGACTTCCTCTCTGACACTGTTTGCTCAAAGACCTCTTACATATGCAGACATTGTGCGGGGAAATACACAAGAAAACCAAGCTCATGATTTGTGCAACATCAAATCATTAGAAGTGAGACCCTCTTACCTTCCCTCATTACCATCAGATGACGAGTTTTACATAGACCATTGGATTGACGAGTTAAGACCAGAGTCAGTTGAATCTCAAAGTGAACTTAGGCCCCTCTCTCCTGACTCGCCTGTTCCTCAGTTCAGATGTCCTTATTTCGCATATGATGCGAAACTGTTGAGGCACAGGTCGTATACACCAGATTCAATACTTTCAGACTGGGGTGATACTGGTTTGTGTCTGGAAGCCCTGTTTGACGAGACCAGACCAGAGTCACCACAGTCAGTTTTATCAGACTTTGAAATTGATAGGTTATTTTGCAGCAGGGCATTATCCCCAGAGTCTGTCTCTTCTGACTTTGACTTTTCACTCTTGCAGAGCTGGATATCAGACTTTAGAGCATCCTCACCAGAATCTGTAGCTTCAACTGAAGAGCACTGTTTGTCTCCGGGAATTAAATGTGCAATAATGAATCATCAACATTGTAACTATTACTTACAGTACTCTGAAGACAGACCCATATCCCCTCTTTCAGCATTGTCAGATGTTGAGTACTCCACGTTCTGTCTTGAGGAATTGTTTGACGACAACAGAGCAGATACCCCGGATTCGTTGACTTTAGGGAGTGAACCCAGTATCACAAATATGGCCCTGACCTCCTCTCTGCCACTGTTTGCTCTAAAACCTCTTACATATGCAGACATTGTGCGGGGAAATACACAAGAAAACCAAGCTCATGATTTGTGCAACATCAAATCATTAGAAGTGAGACCCTCTTACCTTCCCTCATTACCATCAGATGACGAGTTTTACATAGACCATTGGATTGACGAGTTAAGACCAGAGTCAGTTGAATCTCAAAGTGAACTTAGGCCCCTCTCTCCTGACTCGCCTGTTCCTCAGTTCAGATGTCCTTATTTCGCATATGATGCGAAACTGTTGAGGCACAGGTCGTATACACCAGATTCAATACTTTCAGACTGGGGTGATACTGGTTTGTGTCTGGAAGCCCTGTTTGACGAGACCAGACCAGAGTCACCACAGTCAGTTTTATCAGACTTTGAAATTGATAGGTTATTTTGCAGCAGGGCATTATCCCCAGAGTCTGTCTCTTCTGACTTTGACTTTTCACTCTTGCAGAGCTGGATATCAGACTTTAGAGCATCCTCACCAGAATCTGTAGCTTCAACTGAAGAGCACTGTTTGTCTCCGGGAATTAAATGTGCAATAATGAATCATCAACATTGTAACTATTACTTACAGTACTCTGAAGACAGACCCATATCCCCTCTTTCAGCATTGTCAGATGTTGAGTACTCCACGTTCTGTCTTGAGGAATTGTTTGACGACAACAGAGCAGATACCCCGGATTCGTTGACTTTAGGGAGTGAACCCAGTATCACAAATATGGCCCTGACCTCCTCTCTGCCACTGTTTGCTCTAAAACCTCTTACATATGCAGACATTGTGCGGGGAAATACACAAGAAAACCAAGCTCATGATTTGTGCAACATCAAATCATTAGAAGTGAGACCCTCTTACCTTCCCTCATTACCATCAGATGAAGAGTTCTACATAGACCATTGGATTGACGAGTTAAGACCAGAGTCTCCATGGTCAGTTGAATCTCAAAGTGAACTTAGGCCCCTCTCTCCTGACTCGCCTGTTCCTCAGTTCAGATGTCCCTATTTCGCTTATGATGCGGAACTGTTGAGGCACAGGTCGTATACACCAGATTCAATACTTTCAGACTGGGGTGATACTGGTTTGTGTCTGGAAGCCCTGTTTGACGAGACCAGACCAGAGTCACCACAGTCAGTTTTATCAGACTTTGAAATTGATAGGTTATTTTGCAACAGGGCATTGTCCCCAGAGTCTGTCTCTTCTGACTTTGATTTTTCACTCTTGCAGAGCTGGATATCAGACTTTAGAGCATCCTCACCAGAATCTGTAGCTTCAACTGAAGAGCACTGTTTGTCTCCGGGAATTAAATGTGCAATAATGAATCATCAACATTGTAATTATTACTTACAGTACTCTGAAGACAGACCCATATCCCCTCTTTCAGCATTTTCAGATGTTGAGTACTCCACGTTCTGTCTTGAGGAATTGTTTGACGACAACAGAGCAGATTCCCCGGATTCGTTGACTTTAGGGAGTGAACCCAGTATCACAAATATGGCCCTGACTTCCTCTCTGCCACTGTTTGCTGGAAGACCTCTTACATATGCAGACATTGTGCGGGGAAATACACTAGAAAACCAAGCTCATGATTTGTGCAACATCAAATCATTAGAAGTGAGACCCTCTTACCTTCCCTCATTACCATCAGATGACGAGTTCTACATAGACCATTGGATTGACGAGTTAAGACCAGAGTCAGTTGAATCTCAAAGTGAACTTAGGCCCCTCTCTCCTGACTCGCCTGTTCCTCAGTTCAGATGTCCTTATTTCGCTTATGATGCGGAACTGTTGAGGCACAGGTCGTATACACCAGATTCAATACTTTCAGACTGGGGTGATACTGGTTTGTGTCTGCAAGCCCTGTTTGACGAGACCAGACCAGAGTCACCACAGTCAGTTTTATCAAACTTTGAAATTGATAGGTTATTTTGCAGCAGGGCATTGTCCCCAGAGTCTGTCTCTTCTGACTTTGACTTTTCACTCTTGCAGAGCTGGATATCAGACTTTAGAGCATCCTCACCAGAATCTGTAGCTTCAACTGAAGAGCACTGTTTGTCTCCGGGAATTAAATGTGCAATAATGAATCATCAACATTGTAACTATTACTTACAGTACTCTGAAGACAGACCCATATCCCCTCTTTCAGCATTGTCAGATGTTGAGTACTCCACGTTCTGTCTTGAGGAATTGATTGACGACATCAGAGCAGATTCCCCTGATTCGTTGACTTTCAGGAGTGAACCCAGTATCACAAATATGGCCCTGACTTCCTCTCTGACACTGTTTGCTCAAAGACCTCTTACATATGCAGACATTGTGCGGGGAAATACACAAGAAAACCAAGCTCATGATTTGTGCAACATCAAATCATTAGAAGTGAGACCCTCTTACCTTCCCTCATTACCATCAGATGACGAGTTTTACATAGACCATTGGATTGACGAGTTAAGACCAGAGTCAGTTGAATCTCAAAGTGAACTTAGGCCCCTCTCTCCTGACTCGCCTGTTCCTCAGTTCAGATGTCCTTATTTCGCATATGATGCGAAACTGTTGAGGCACAGGTCGTATACACCAGATTCAATACTTTCAGACTGGGGTGATACTGGTTTGTGTCTGGAAGCCCTGTTTGACGAGACCAGACCAGAGTCACCACAGTCAGTTTTATCAGACTTTGAAATTGATAGGTTATTTTGCAGCAGGGCATTATCCCCAGAGTCTGTCTCTTCTGACTTTGACTTTTCACTCTTGCAGAGCTGGATATCAGACTTTAGAGCATCCTCACCAGAATCTGTAGCTTCAACTGAAGAGCACTGTTTGTCTCCGGGAATTAAATGTGCAATAATGAATCATCAACATTGTAACTATTACTTACAGTACTCTGAAGACAGACCCATATCCCCTCTTTCAGCATTGTCAGATGTTGAGTACTCCACGTTCTGTCTTGAGGAATTGTTTGACGACAACAGAGCAGATACCCCGGATTCGTTGACTTTAGGGAGTGAACCCAGTATCACAAATATGGCCCTGACCTCCTCTCTGCCACTGTTTGCTCTAAAACCTCTTACATATGCAGACATTGTGCGGGGAAATACACAAGAAAACCAAGCTCATGATTTGTGCAACATCAAATCATTAGAAGTGAGACCCTCTTACCTTCCCTCATTACCATCAGATGACGAGTTTTACATAGACCATTGGATTGACGAGTTAAGACCAGAGTCAGTTGAATCTCAAAGTGAACTTAGGCCCCTCTCTCCTGACTCGCCTGTTCCTCAGTTCAGATGTCCTTATTTCGCATATGATGCGAAACTGTTGAGGCACAGGTCGTATACACCAGATTCAATACTTTCAGACTGGGGTGATACTGGTTTGTGTCTGGAAGCCCTGTTTGACGAGACCAGACCAGAGTCACCACAGTCAGTTTTATCAGACTTTGAAATTGATAGGTTATTTTGCAGCAGGGCATTATCCCCAGAGTCTGTCTCTTCTGACTTTGACTTTTCACTCTTGCAGAGCTGGATATCAGACTTTAGAGCATCCTCACCAGAATCTGTAGCTTCAACTGAAGAGCACTGTTTGTCTCCGGGAATTAAATGTGCAATAATGAATCATCAACATTGTAACTATTACTTACAGTACTCTGAAGACAGACCCATATCCCCTCTTTCAGCATTGTCAGATGTTGAGTACTCCACGTTCTGTCTTGAGGAATTGTTTGACGACAACAGAGCAGATACCCCGGATTCGTTGACTTTAGGGAGTGAACCCAGTATCACAAATATGGCCCTGACCTCCTCTCTGCCACTGTTTGCTCTAAAACCTCTTACATATGCAGACATTGTGCGGGGAAATACACAAGAAAACCAAGCTCATGATTTGTGCAACATCAAATCATTAGAAGTGAGACCCTCTTACCTTCCCTCATTACCATCAGATGAAGAGTTCTACATAGACCATTGGATTGACGAGTTAAGACCAGAGTCTCCATGGTCAGTTGAATCTCAAAGTGAACTTAGGCCCCTCTCTCCTGACTCGCCTGTTCCTCAGTTCAGATGTCCCTATTTCGCTTATGATGCGGAACTGTTGAGGCACAGGTCGTATACACCAGATTCAATACTTTCAGACTGGGGTGATACTGGTTTGTGTCTGGAAGCCCTGTTTGACGAGACCAGACCAGAGTCACCACAGTCAGTTTTATCAGACTTTGAAATTGATAGGTTATTTTGCAACAGGGCATTGTCCCCAGAGTCTGTCTCTTCTGACTTTGATTTTTCACTCTTGCAGAGCTGGATATCAGACTTTAGAGCATCCTCACCAGAATCTGTAGCTTCAACTGAAGAGCACTGTTTGTCTCCGGGAATTAAATGTGCAATAATGAATCATCAACATTGTAATTATTACTTACAGTACTCTGAAGACAGACCCATATCCCCTCTTTCAGCATTTTCAGATGTTGAGTACTCCACGTTCTGTCTTGAGGAATTGTTTGACGACAACAGAGCAGATTCCCCGGATTCGTTGACTTTAGGGAGTGAACCCAGTATCACAAATATGGCCCTGACCTCCTCTCTGCCACTGTTTGCTCGAAAACCTCTTACATATGCAGACATTGTGCGGGGAAATACACAAGAAAACCAAGCTCATGATTTGTGCAACATCAAATCATTAGAAGTGAGACCCTCTTACCTTCCCTCATTACCATCAGATGAAGAGTTCTACATAGACCATTGGATTGACGAGTTAAGACCAGAGTCTCCAGAGTCAGTTGAATCTCAAAGTAAATTTAGGCCCCTCTCTCCTGACTCGCCTGTTCCTCAGTTCAGATGTCCCTATTTCGCTTATGATGCGGAACTGTTGAGGCACAGGTCGTATACACCAGATTCAATACTTTCAGACTGGGGTGATACTGGTTTGTGTCTGGAAGCCCTGTTTGACGAGATCAGACCAGAGTCACCACAGTCAGTTTTATCAGACTTTGAAATTGATAGGTTATTTTGCAGCAGGGCATTGTCCCCAGAGTCTGTCTCTTCTGACTTTGACTTTTCACTCTTGCAGAGCTGGTTATCAGACTTTAGAGCATCCTCACCAGAATCTGTAGCTTCAACTGAAGAGCACTGTTTGTCTCCGGGAATTAAATGTGCAATAATGAATCATCAACATTGTAATTATTACTTACAGTACTCTGAAGACAGACCCATATCCCCTCTTTCAGCATTGTCAGATGTTGAGTACTCCACGTTCTGTCTTGAGGAATTGTTTGACGACAACAGAGCAGATTCCCCGGATTCGTTGACTTTAGGGAGTGAACCCAGTATCACACACATAGCTGGGACCTCTCTGTCACAGTCTGCTGGAAGACTTCCTACATATGCAGATGTTGTGCAGGGCTTCAAACAAGAAAACCGAGCTTCATGCAGCATCGAAACATTTGACTTAAGGTCTTTTTACCTTCCGTCTATGTCACCAAACGAGGAGTTAACTTTCTTCTCCATAGACCATTGGATTGACGAGTTAAGACCAGAGTCTCCAGAGTCAGTTGAATCTCAAAGTGAACTTCGGCCCCTGTCTCCTGACTCGCCTGTTCCTCAGTTCAGATCTCAATATTTCATTAGTGATGTGGAACTGTTGAGGCACAGGTCGTATACACCAGATTCAGTACTTTCAGACTGGGGTGATACTGGTTTGTGTCTTGAAGCCCTGTTTGACGAGACCAGACCAGAGTCACCACAGTCAGTTTTATCAGACTTTGAAATTGATAGGTTATTTTGCAGCAGGGCATTGTCCCCAGAGTCTGTCTCTTCTGACTTTGACTTTTCACTCTTGCAGAGCTGGATATCAGACTTTAGAGCATCCTCACCAGAATCTGTAGCTTCAACTGAAGAGCACTGTTTTTCTCCAGGAATTAAATGTGCAATAATGAATCATCAACATTGTAACTATTACCTACAGTACTCTGAAGACACACCCATATCCCCTCTTTCAACATTGTCAGATGTTGAGTACTCCACGTTCTGTCTTGAGGAATTGTTTGACGACAACAAAGCAGATTCCCCGGATTCGTTGACTTTAGGGAGTGAACCCAGTATCACAAATATGGCCCTGACCTCCTCTCTGCCACTGTTTGCTCGAAGACCTCTTACATATGCAGACATTGTGCGGGGAAATACACTAGAAAACCAAGCTCATGATTTGTGCAACATCAAATCATTAGAACTGAGACCCTCTTACCTTCCCTCATTACCATCAGATGAAGAGTTCTACATAGACCATTGGATTGACGAGTTAAGACCAGAGTCTCCAGAGTCAGTTGAATCTCAAAGTGAACTTAGGCCCCTCTCTCCTGACTCGCCTGTTCCTCAGTTCAGATCTCCATATTTCAGTAGTGATGTGGAACTGTTGAGGCACAGGTCTTATACACCAGATTCAGTACTTTCAGAGTGGGATGATACTGGTTTGTGTCTGGAAGCCCTGTTTGACGAGACCAGACCAGAGTCACCACAGTCAGTTTTATCAGACTTTGAAATTGATAGGTTATTTTGCAGCAGGGCATTGTCCCCTGAGTCTGTCTCTTCTGATTTTGACTTTTCACTCTTGCAGAGCTGGTTATCAGACTTTAGAGCATCCTCACCAGAATCTGTAGCTTCAACTGAAGAGCACTGTTTGTCTCCGGGAATTAAATGTGCAATAATGAATCATCAACATTGTAATTATTACTTACAGTACTCTGAAGACAGACCCATATCCCCTCTTTCAGCATTGTCAGATGTTGAGTACTCCACGTTCTGTCTTGAGGAATTGTTTGACGACAACAGAGCAGATTCCCCGGATTCGTTGACTTTAGGGAGTGAACCCAGTATCACACACATAGCTGGGACCTCTCTGTCACAGTCTGCTGGAAGACTTCCTACATATGCAGATGTTGTGCAGGGCTTCAAACAAGAAAACCGAGCTTCATGCAGCATCGAAACATTTGACTTAAGGTCTTTTTACCTTCCGTCTATGTCACCAAACGAGGAGTTAACTTTCTTCTCCATAGACCATTGGATTGACGAGTTAAGACCAGAGTCTCCAGAGTCAGTTGAATCTCAAAGTGAACTTCGGCCCCTGTCTCCTGACTCGCCTGTTCCTCAGTTCAGATCTCAATATTTCAGTAGTGATGTGGAACTGTTGAGGCACAGGTCGTATACACCAGATTCAGTACTTTCAGACTGGGGTGATACTGGTTTGTGTCTTGAAGCCCTGTTTGACGAGACCAGACCAGAGTCACCACAGTCAGTTTTATCAGACTTTGAAATTGATAGGTTATTTTGCAGCAGGGCATTGTCCCCAGAGTCTGTCTCTTCTGACTTTGACTTTTCACTCTTGCAGAGCTGGATATCAGACTTTAGAGCATCCTCACCAGAATCTGTAGCTTCAACTGAAGAGCACTGTTTTTCTCCAGGAATTAAATGTGCAATAATGAATCATCAACATTGTAACTATTACCTACAGTACTCTGAAGACACACCCATATCCCCTCTTTCAACATTGTCAGATGTTGAGTACTCCACGTTCTGTCTTGAGGAATTGTTTGACGACAACAGAGCAGATTCCCCGGATTCGTTGACTTTAGGGAGTGAACCCAGTATCACAAATATGGCCCTGACCTCCTCTCTGCCACTGTTTGCTCGAAGACCTCTTACATATGCAGACATTGTGCGGGGAAATACACTAGAAAACCAAGCTCATGATTTGTGCAACATCAAATCATTAGAAGTGAGACCCTCTTACCTTCCCTCATTACCATCAGATGAAGAGTTCTACATAGACCATTGGATTGACGAGTTAAGACCAGAGTCTCCAGAATCAGTTGAATCTCAAAGTGAACTTAGGCCCCTCTCTCCTGACTCGCCTGTTCCTCAGTTCAGATCTCCATATTTCAGTAGTGATGTGGAACTGTTGAGGCACAGGTCTTATACACCAGATTCAGTACTTTCAGAGTGGGATGATACTGGTTTGTGTCTGGAAGCCCTGTTTGACGAGACCAGACCAGAGTCACCACAGTCCGTCTTATCAGACTTTGAAATTGATAGGTTATTTTGCAGCAGGGCATTGTCCCCTGAGTCTGTCTCTTCTGATTTTGACTTTTCACTCTTGCGGGGCTGGATATCAGACTTTAGAGCATCCTCACCAGAATCTGTAGCTTCAACTGAAGAGCACTGTTTTTCTCCAGGAATTAAATGTGCAATAATGAATCATCAACATTGTAACTATTACTTACAGTACTCTGAAGACAGACCCATATCCCCTCTTTCAACATTGTCAGATGTTGAGTACTCCACGTTCTGTCTTAAGGAATTGTTTGACGACAACAGAGCAGATTCCCCGGATTCGTTGACTTTAGGGAGTGAATCCAGTATCACAAATATGGCCCTGACTTCCTCTCTGCCACTGTTTGCTCGAAGACCGCTTACATATGCAGACATTGTGCGGGGAAATACACAAGAAAACCAAGCTCATGATTTGTGCAACATCAAATCATTAGAAGTGAGACCCTCCTACCTTCCCTCATTACCATCAGATGAAGAGTTCTACATAGACCATTGGATTGACAATTTAAGACCAGAGTCTCCAGAGTCAGTTGAATCTCAAAGTGAACTTAGGCCCATCTCTCCTGACTCGCCTGTTCCTCAGTTTAGATATCCTTATTTCGCTTATGATGCGGAACTGTTGAGGCACAGGTCGTATACACCAGATTCAATATTTTCAGACTGGGGTGATACTGGTTTGTGTCTGGAAGCCCTATTTGACGAGACCAGACCAGAGTCACCACAGTCAGTTTTATCAGACTTTGAAATTGATAGGTTATTTTGCAGCAGGGCATTGTCCCCAGAGTCTGTCTCTTCTGACTTTGACTTTTCACTCTTGCAGAGCTGGATATCAGACTTTAGAGCATCCTCACCAGAATCTGTAGCTTCAACTGAAGAGCACTGTTTGTCTCCGGGAATTAAATGTGCAATAATGAATCATCAACATTGTAATTATTACTTACAGTACTCTGAAGACAGACCCATATCCCCTCATTCAGCATTTTCAGATGTTGAGTACTCCACGTTCTGTCTTGAGGAATTGTTTGACGACAACAGAGCAGATTCCCCGGATTCGTTGACTTTAGGGAGTGAACCCAGTATCACAAATATGGCCCTGACCTCCTCTCTGCCACTGTTTGCTCGAAAACCTCTTACATATGCAGACATTGTGCGGGGAAATACACAAGAAAACCAAGCTCATGATTTGTGCAACATCAAATCATTAGAAGTGAGACCCTCTTACCTTCCCTCATTACCATCAGATGACGAGTTTTACATAGACCATTGGATTGACGAGTTAAGACCAGAGTCTCCAGAGTCAGTTGAATCTCAAAGTGAACTTAGGCCCCTCTCTCCTGACTCGCCTGTTCCTCAGTTCAGATCTCCATATTTCAGTAGTGATGTGGAACTGTTGAGGCACAGGTCTTATACACCAGATTCAGTACTTTCAGAGTGGGATGATACTGGTTTGTGTCTGGAAGCCCTGTTTGACGAGACCAGACCAGAGTCACCACAGTCCGTCTTATCAGACTTTGAAATTGATAGGTTATTTTGCAGCAGGGCATTGTCCCCAGAGCCTGTCTCTTCTGATTTTGACTTTTCACTCTTGCTGGGCTGGATATCAGACTTTAGAGCATCCTCACCAGAATCTGTAGCTTCAACTGAAGAGCACTGTTTTTCTCCAGGAATTAAATGTGCAATAATGAATCATCAACATTGTAACTATTACTTACAGTACTCTGAAGACAGACCCATATCCCCTCTTTCAACATTGTCAGATGTTGAGTACTCCACGTTCTGTCTTGAGGAATTGTTTGACGACAACAGAGCAGATTCCCCGGATTCGTTGACTTTAGGGAGTGAACCCAGTATCACAAATATGGCCCTGACCTCCTCTCTGCCACTGTTTGCTCGAAGACCTCTTACATATGCAGACATTGTGCGGGGAAATACACTAGAAAACCAAGCTCATGATTTGTGCAACATCAAATCATTAGAACTGAGACCCTCTTACCTTCCCTCATTACCATCAGATGACGAGTTCTACATAGACCATTGGATTGACGAGTTAAGACCAGAGTCAGTTGAATCTCAAAGTGAACTTAGGCCCCTCTCTCCTGACTCGCCTGTTCCTCAGTTCAGATGTCCTTATTTCGCTTATGATGCGAAACTGTTGAGGCACAGGTCGTATACACCAGATTCAATACTTTCAGACTGGGGTGATACTGGTTTGTGTCTGGAAGCCCTGTTTGACGAGACCAGACCAGAGTCACCACAGTCAGTTTTATCAGACTTTGAAATTGATAGGTTATTTTGCAGCAGGGCATTATCCCCAGAGTCTGTCTCTTCTGACTTTGACTTTTCACTCTTGCAGAGCTGGATATCAGACTTTAGAGCATCCTCACCAGAATCTGTAGCTTCAACTGAAGAGCACTGTTTGTCTCCGGGAATTAAATGTTCAATAATGAATCATCAACATTGTAACTATTACTTACAGTACTCTGAAGACAGACCCATATCCCCTCTTTCAGCATTGTCAGATGTTGAGTACTCCACGTTCTGTCTTGAGGAATTGTTTGACGACAACAGAGCAGATTCCCCGGATTCGTTGACTTTAGGGAGTGAATCCAGTATCACAAATATGGCCCTGACTTCCTCTCTGCCACTGTTTGCTCGAAGACCGCTTACATATGCAGACATTGTGCGGGGAAATACACAAGAAAACCAAGCTCATGATTTGTGCAACATCAAATCATTAGAAGTGAGACCCTCCTACCTTCCCTCATTACCATCAGATGAAGAGTTCTACATAGACCATTGGATTGACGAGTTAAGACCAGAGTCTCCATGGTCAGTTGAATCTCAAAGTGAACTTAGGCCCCTCTCTCCTGACTCGCCTGTTCCTCAGTTCAGATGTCCCTATTTCGCTTATGATGCGGAACTGTTGAGGCACAGGTCGTATACACCAGATTCAATACTTTCAGACTGGGGTGATACTGGTTTGTGTCTGGAAGCCCTGTTTGACGAGACCAGACCAGAGTCACCACAGTCAGTTTTATCAGACTTTGAAATTGATAGGTTATTTTGCAACAGGGCATTGTCCCCAGAGTCTGTCTCTTCTGACTTTGATTTTTCACTCTTGCAGAGCTGGATATCAGACTTTAGAGCATCCTCACCAGAATCTGTAGCTTCAACTGAAGAGCACTGTTTGTCTCCGGGAATTAAATGTGCAATAATGAATCATCAACATTGTAATTATTACTTACAGTACTCTGAAGACAGACCCATATCCCCTCTTTCAGCATTTTCAGATGTTGAGTACTCCACGTTCTGTCTTGAGGAATTGTTTGACGACAACAGAGCAGATTCCCCGGATTCGTTGACTTTAGGGAGTGAACCCAGTATCACAAATATGGCCCTGACCTCCTCTCTGCCACTGTTTGCTCGAAAACCTCTTACATATGCAGACATTGTGCGGGGAAATACACAAGAAAACCAAGCTCATGATTTGTGCAACATCAAATCATTAGAAGTGAGACCCTCTTACCTTCCCTCATTACCATCAGATGAAGAGTTCTACATAGACCATTGGATTGACGAGTTAAGACCAGAGTCTCCAGAGTCAGTTGAATCTCAAAGTAAATTTAGGCCCCTCTCTCCTGACTCGCCGGTTCCTCAGTTCAGATGTCCCTATTTCGCTTATGATGCGCAACTGTTGAGGCACAGGTCGTATACACCAGATTCAATACTTTCAGACTGGGGTGATACTGGTTTGTGTCTTGAAGCCCTGTTTGACGAGATCAGACCAGAGTCACCACAGTCAGTTTTATCAGACTTTGAAATTGATAGGTTATTTTGCAGCAGGGCATTGTCCCCAGAGTCTGTCTCTTCTGATTTTGACTTTTCACTCTTGCTGGGCTGGATATCAGACTTTAGAGCATCCTCACCAGAATCTGTAGCTTCAACTGAAGAGCACTGTTTTTCTCCAGGAATTAAATGTGCAATAATGAATCATCAACATTGTAACTATTACTTACAGTACTCTGAAGACAGACCCATTTCCCCTCTTTCAACATTGTCAGATGTTGAGTACTCCACGTTCTGTCTTGAGGAATTGTTTGACGACAACAGAGCAGATTCCCCGGATTCGTTGACTTTAGGGAGTGAACCCAGTATCACAAATATGGCCCTGACCTCCTCTCTGCCACTGTTTGCTCGAAGACCTCTTACATATGCAGACATTGTGCGGGGAAATACACTAGAAAACCAAGCTCATGATTTGTGCAACATCAAATCATTAGAACTGAGACCCTCTTACCTTCCCTCATTACCATCAGATGACGAGTTCTACATAGACCATTGGATTGACAATTTAAGACCAGAGTCTCCAGAGTCAGTTGAATCTCAAAGTGAACTTAGGCCCCTCTCTCCTGACTCGCCTGTTCCTCAGTTTAGATATCCTTATTTCGCTTATGATGCGCAACTGTTGAGGCACAGGTCGTATACACCAGATTCAATATTTTCAGACTGGGGTGATACTGGTTTGTGTCTGGAAGCCCTGTTTGACGAGACCAGACCAGAGTCACCACAGTCAGTTTTATCAGACTTTGAAATTGATAGGTTATTTTGCAGCAGGGCATTGTCCCCAGAGTCTGTCTCTTCTGACTTTGACTTTTCACTCTTGCAGAGCTGGATATCAGACTTTAGAGCATCCTCACCAGAATCTGTAGCTTCAACTGAAGAGCACTGTTTGTCTCCGGGAATTAAATGTGCAATAATGAATCATCAACATTGTAATTATTACTTACAGTACTCTGAAGACAGACCCATATCCCCTCTTTCAGCATTTTCAGATGTTGAGTACTCCACGTTCTGTCTTGAGGAATTGTTTGACGACAACAGAGCAGATTCCCCGGATTCGTTGACTTTAGGGAGTGAACCCAGTATCACAAATATGGCCCTGACCTCCTCTCTGCCACTGTTTGCTCGAAAACCTCTTACATATGCAGACATTGTGTGGGGAAATACACAAGAAAACCAAGCTCATGATTTGTGCAACATCAAATCATTAGAAGTGAGACCCTCTTACCTTCCCTCATTACCATCAGATGAAGAGTTCTACATAGACCATTGGATTGACGAGTTAAGACCAGAGCCTCCAGAGTCAGTTGAATCTCAAAGTGAACTTAGGCCCCTCTCTCCTGACTCGCCTGTTCCTCAGTTCAGATGTCCCTATTTCGCTTATGATGTGGAACTGTTGAGGCACAGGTCGTATACACCAGATTCAATACTTTCAGACTGGGATGATACTGGTTTGTGTCTGGAAGCCCTGTTTGACGAGATCAGACCAGAATCACCACAGTCAGTTTTATCAGACTTTGAAATTGATAGGTTATTTTGCAGCAGGGCATTGTCCCCAGAGTCTGTCTCTTCTGACTTGGACTTTTTACTCTTGCAGAGCTGGTTATCAGACTTTAGAGAATCCTCACCAGAATCTGTAGCTTCAACTGAAGAGCACTGTTTGTCTCCGGGAATTAAATGTGCAATAATGAATCATCAACATTGTAATTATTACTTACAGTACTCTGAAGACAGACCCATATCCCCTCTTTCAGCATTGTCAGATGTTGAGTACTCCACGTTCTGTCTTGAGGAATTGTTTGACGACAACAGAGCAGATTCCCCGGATTCGTTGACTTTAGGGAGTGAACCCAGTATCACACACATAGCTGGGACCTCTCTGTCACAGTCTGCTGGAAGACTTCCTACATATGCAGATGTTGTGCAGGGCTTCAAACAAGAAAACCGAGCTTCATGCAGCCTCGAAACATTTGACTTAAGGTCTTTTTACCTTCCGTCTATGTCACCAAACGAGGAGTTAACTTTCTTCTCCATAGACCATTGGATTGACGAGTTAAGACCAGAGTCTCCAGAGTCAGTTGAATCTCAAAGTGAACTTCGGCCCCTCTCTCCTGACTCGCCTGTTCCTCAGTTCAGATCTCAATATTTCAGTAGTGATGTGGAACTGTTGAGGCACAGGTCGTATACACCAGATTCAGTACTTTCAGACTGGGGTGATACTGGTTTGTGTCTTGAAGCCCTGTTTGACGAGACCAGACCAGAGTCACCACAGTCAGTTTTATCAGACTTTGAAATTGATAGGTTATTTTGCAGCAGGGCATTGTCCCCAGAGTCTGTCTCTTCTGATTTTGACTTTTCACTCTTGCAGAGCTGGATATCAGACTTTAGAGCATCCTCACCAGAATCTGAAGCTTCAACTGAAGAGCACTGTTTTTCTCCGGAAATTAAATGTGCAATAATGAATCATCAACATTGTAATTATTACTTACAGTACTCTGAAGACAGACCCATATCCCCTCTTTCAGCATTGTCAGATGTTGAGTACTCCACGTTCTGTCTTGAGGAATTGTTTGACGACAACAGAGCAGATTCCCCGGATTCGTTGACTTTAGGGAGTGAACCCAGTATCACAAATATGGCCCTGACCTCCTCTCTGCCACTGTTTGCTCGAAAACCTCTTACATATGCAGACATTGTGCGGGGAAAAACACAAGAAAACCAAGCTCATGATTTGTGCAACATTAAATCATTTGAAGTGAGACCCTCTTACCTTCCCTCATTACCATCAGATGACGAGTTCTACATAGACCATTGGATTGACGAGTTAAGACCAGAGTCTCCAGAGTCAGTTGAATCTCAAAGTGAACTTAGGCCCCTCTCTCCTGACTCGCCAGTTCCTCAGTTCAGATGTCCTTATTTCGCTTATGATGCGGAACTGTTGAGGCACAGGTCGTATACACCAGATTCAATACTTTCAGACTGGGGTGATACTGGTTTGTGTCTGGAAGCCCTGTTTGACCAGACCAAACCAGAGTCACCACAGTCAGTTTTATCAGACTTTGAAATTGATAGGTTATTTTGCAGCAGGGCATTGTCCCCAGAGTCTGTCTCTTCTGACTTTGACTTTTCACTCTTGCAGAGCTGGATATCAGACTTTAGAGCATCCTCACCAGAATCTGTAGCTTCAACTGAAGAGCACTGTTTGTCTCCGGGAACTAAATGTGCAATAATGAATCATCAACATTGTAACTATTACTTACAGTACTCTGAAGACAGACCCAAATCCCCTCTTTCAGCATTGTCAGATGTTGAGTACTCCACGTTCTGTCTTGAGGAATTGTTTGACGACAACAGAGCAGATTCCCCGGATTCGTTGACTTTAGGGAGTGAACCCAGTATCACACACATAGCTGGGACCTCTCTGTCACAGTCTGCTGGAAGACTTCCTACATATGCAGATGTTGTGCAGGGCTACAAACAAGAAAACCGAGCTTCATGCAGCATCGAAACATTTGACTTAAGGTCTTTTTACCTTCCGTCTATGTCACCAAACGAGGAGTTAACTTTCTTCTCCATAGACCATTGGATTGACGAGTTAAGACCAGAGTCTCCAGAGTCAGTGGTATCTCAAAGTGAACTTCGGCCCCTCTCTCCTGACTCACCTGTTCCTCAGTTCAGATCTCAATATTTCAGTAGTGATGTGGAACTGTTGAGGCACAGGTCGTATACACCAGATTCAGTACTTTCAGACTGGGGTGATACTGGTTTGTGTCTGGAAGCCCTGTTTGACCAGACCAGACCAGAGTCACCACAGTCAGTTTTATCAGACTTTGAAATTGATAGGTTATTTAGCAGCAGGGCGTTGTCCCCAGAGTTTGTGTCTTCTGATTTTGACTTTTCACTCTTGCAGAGCTGGTTATCAGACTTTAGAGCATCCTCACCAGAATCTGTAGCTTCAACTGAAGAGCACTGTTTGTCTCTGGGATTTAAATTTGCACAAATGAATAATCAACATTGTAACTATTACTTAAAGTACTCTGAAGACAGACCCATATCCCCTCTTTCAGCATTGTCAGATGTTGAGTACTCCACGTTCTGTCTTGAGGAATTGTTTGACGACAACAGAGCAGATTCTCCGGATTCGTTGACTTTAGGGAGTGAACCCAGTATCACAAATATGGCCCTGACCTCCTCTCTGCCACTGTTTGCTCGAAAACCTCTTACATATGCAGACATTGTGGGGGGAAAAACACAAGAAAACCAAGCTCATGATTTGTGCAACATCAAATCATTAGAAGTGAGACCCTCTTACCTTCCCTCATTACCATCAGATAAAGAGTTCTCCATAGACCATTGGATTGACGAGTTAAGACCAGAGTCTCCAGAGTCAGTTGAATCTCAAAGTGAACTTAGGCCCCTCTCTCCTGACTCGCCTGTTCCTCAGTTCAGATGTCCTTATTTCGCTTATGATGCGGAACTGTTGAGGCACAGGTCGTATACACCAGATTCAATACTTTCAGACTGGGGTGATACTGGTTTGTGTCTGGAAGCCCTGTTTGACGAGATCAGACCAGAGTCACCACAGTCAGTTTTATCAGACTTTGAAATTGATAGGTTATTTTGCAGCAGGGCATTGTCCCCAGAGTCTGTCTCTTCTGACTTTGACTTTTCACTCTTGCAGAGCTGGTTATCAGACTTTAGAGCATCCTCACCAGAATCTGTAGCTTCACCTGAAGAGCACTGTTTGTCTCTGGGATTTAAATTTGCACATATGAATAATCAACATTGTAACTATTACTTAAAGTACTCTGAAGACAGACCAATGTCCCCTCTTTCAACATTGTCAGATGTTGAGTACTACACGTTCTGTCTTGAGGAATTGTTTGACGAAGACAGAGCCGATTCCCCGGATTCATTGACTTTAGGGAGTGAACCCAGTATCACAATCATAGCTGTGACCTCACCGGAATCTGTAGCTTCAACTAAAGAGCATAGTTTGTCCCCTGGGATCACATTTTCTGCTGAACTCTCGTCATCAGTACAAAAGCCAGAGAGAAACCTCAACCAAAACAAACTTGTTTTATCTGAATCCATGTCATTAAACGCCAAGCCATTAATTAAAGAATGCCGGGTTGGACAAAAGCCTTCATTCATCAACTTAATGTCACATTTACATGATCCTTTGTATAAGGGAAAATGTTCTTGTGGTGAGATATGTTTAATCAAATCTTCCCTAAAAACACAGTCATGTTTTGTCAATTTTACACCACCAACACAAACTGCCATGTTTGCCACCACAATTGCAGACAACATTTCAAGGCTAACACATAAATCAGAAGACAAAAGAGATGATAGAATTTCAGCTGACACAACATCCACAAGTCCTCGAGAGCAAGCAGAGGAATTTGAAAGAATTGAGAGTCCTTCATCTTCAGAATATATACCACAGTCACCTGAAACATTACAGTTGGATAATCAGAGTCCTTCCCATTTCAATTATATGAGACCACCTTCTCCAGAATCATATTCCTCATATGCTGAGTTATCTGCCCTTTCTCCTGAATCTCACGTTCCTCAGTTCGACTGCAAACCCTGTAGTCACGTGCATTTGTCTGAGTTAGGACCTTTTCCACCCCAATTTCCAGAATCAATAGGAGGAGTAGATGAAGTATTAAACCAGCTGCCATGTGGGCAAAGTGACCCTGATGCCACTATTTCTGAAGACAATAAGATTACATCTAAGCAACTCTCTGGGACTTCAATGGAACACGAGGTTGATCCAGTCTATGAAGAGAAATGTGCCGGTGATAAGAATAATTATTCTGAAGAGGTTGCTGATAATTTGTCTGAAAAGGCTTCCGATCAAAACTCATTTGAAGATGTAGTAGTCAGCATGGGGGATCCACATAGCCAGGCCACACCATGTCATTTTGACAGCAGCACAACAGACTCATTGCAGGATTCCTCACTATCCCACTCTGAATAAGCTTACACAGGACCCATACTTACATCTTAACACACAGATGACCAGTCTTTTTTTTTTATCAGGTCTCCTCCCCGGACAACAAACAACTTAGATTAGATCAGGTAACTTCACAAAGTATTAGCCATTTTAGTTTTGAGTTGAGTCACATTCCATCTGTAGAGCAAAAATCTGGATTTCATCATGCTGTCTGGCTTGAGGAGGATTTCAATGAAAACACTCATGTAAAGAGAGAATCAGTGAAACGAAGAAAACTTAAATGGACGGACCCTGAATCACAATTTAAGGCAACAACCCATCCAAGATTTGATTTCCAAGAACATGCAAAGAAAAACCCATGAGTGAGGACGAGAGCAAAAGTTCCATGGTGTCGGTAAGACAGCACAAGGCCTTGCTCAGCACTGATTGCGGTGTGGCTTTCAAAAGTAATGAATATGGCGATACTTATAGTGTGAATGTAGAACTTTCTTAAACCTTTTATTAATAATGCACAAAGGCTTCACTGTCTTGCTGTGGCATGTATACATTGGAGTCAAATGGATGATCTCTCAGTGAAGCACAACTAATGGAAACTTCAGTGACCCAATATTAAATACAGAAAGCTTCTTGCCCGGCCATGGAATGTTCTCATATGCTGCGCCTATAGCCAGTTAACCAGTGTTCTTAGTGATGCCTTTAGAGCACTGCTTCAAGCAACGGGGGATTTCAATGCCTTGATTACATTTTCTCTATGTGCCTTACCTCTACTGTAATTGCAATACGTTATAGGCTCCCGTTTAGATCTACAGCTAGAGGCATGCGCTGTCTGTTACATTTCCTTTCTTGTTTGTAACACACAGGCTCCGACTGTTACAACAAACCTATAAACTGATCACATACATATTACTCCATAGGTGCCTGTAATGTTTTGCATGTCTGTAGCTAGACGATGTCTCCGACTGTTGGGTTTTATTGTCCGATGCATTTTTTGGCAGGAGACACAACACCAATGGTTGTTTGTGTTGATTGTATTTTGTATTTTTTTTTTCAATTTTTTTTTGACAAAATATACAATTTTTTGAAGAATTTTACTGAAGAAATCTGAAAATCAACTCTAATTACAAAATTATTCACTTTTCTAAATAAGGGACAGGCTTGCAGCAGAACAGAAAATAATAGTGTGACAGTGACAAAACTCACTGTGACAGTGATAAAAGCCAGAAGCAGTGCTTCTTGCTCTTGCATTATAACAGGACAGCAACCATTTATTTGAAAGAATAAAAAAATTATCCTTGTCCACTTTCCTGTGATACCAAATCCCGATTTCCACCTAATTCATCTGCATTCTGCTTTAATCATTGTAAACTGATATTGCCTTGCCACTGATGCCCTCAGTGCAATATCTCCAAACATGTGACAGTATTATCATGAATTTAAAAAAAATTATGATTTGTCTCATCTTTATCAGTCATTAATGCATATTAAATGATGTGTGGTCGGTGGGCTGCAAGTAAATTTCCTCATTGAGACACAATGACGAAATTCTTCATCTAAAACAAGTGCTTGTCCTTGACAAGTGCATGTTTCATTTGAATCATTCCACCTTATATCACCAAAATTTCCAAATCATATTTGTTTATATTTGTCCCCACTCCATTGTATCATTTCTTGCAGGTATCAGCAGCTTCTTTCAAGACCGATCTTTCAGATCAAGAAAAAAATGTTGATGTAGGACAGAGTCAGGTCTTTCCAAACGAGCTGCCACCCTTGGCATATGATTCAGACACACTTCCCACTCAAAAACTAGAATTGCAGATTCCAAGTACATTTGACCTATTTGAAATGAAATCCGAAATTGCATTGACTGATCAAAGTAGCTCACCACAAGAAAAGGATGAACAGATGACTTTCCCCACACAAAGTGAAGACTGTGGCTTAGCTGAACCAAGCTCAGTGACCCCAGACTCACTCTGTCTAATAGCCCAAGACAGTACACATGATAAAATCATCATGTCCTCAGAATCCACTCCAACACCACCAGGGTCTGGGTCCCCTCAGCTTGATCAGCTACTGTCAGATCTGGAGGAGATGAAACTGAAGTTTAGTCCAGAGGCACTTAGCCCACTTGTGTCAGAATCCAGCGCTGAGAGCCCTGCAGTTGATCAAAGTTACAAGTTTGAAGATCTTTTGCCTGAAGATCAATGTCCTACAGATGATGATGATACCGTAAGAAGGATTTCTGTTATGCAGCTCACAAATGACAGTTATCACACAAACATCGAGGAGATCTCACGTTTCCAGACATCCCCTCAAGATGAACCTGAATTAGTCCCAACTGCTCCCGATCAAACAAATACCTTTGAGACAAGTGCACCAGCAAGTTTAGCTAGAGATAAAGACGGTCCTGCATCCTCTACTAAGTCACATTCAAACCCAGAATCTCCCCAAAGATTTTGTGACGCAACAGAACCATCAAGTTTTCTTTTGGACATATTCGACTCAAACAAATATGGTGAAAATTCTTCTGAGACATTTTCGTCAGTGTCTTTGCCCAGAATAGCTTGTCATTCTCACATACCTGAAAACAATCTGGCTGTTCAAGTTGAGCAAGATTCTACAACTGAGGTTATTCATGGAAAAGAACAGCATGAATCAACTACACCATATAATTTCTCATGGGATGTGACCAAAGAACCATCAACACAGAGTATGTATCAACTTCCGTTTTCGTGGGGGGTGTCCTCTGTGGAAGCTGTTCAGACTGAAGACGTTTCCTCCCAGTCTCTTTCTGATTTGACACCTGAGACAGTTACGTGTGCAAGACATTTTAGCTTTGAGGAATCGATCCCATTCTCCTCTTCAAGGAACGTAGAGACATCTCCAGAAGTGGATAGTCCAAGGATCAGTGGACAGTATTTAGATGAATCAGCAGTAGACTATGAATGTTTTGCCTCTCAACCCACTTCAGTGGAACCTAAAGCAGAGACGACTTCATCGAGTACTGATGAGGAATATATCATTACACCTGGATACTCAGAGACCACTTCTCCTGCAACCTTCAATACCTGCGTGCCTCCCAGATATGCGGACGTTGTGCAAGGTGGTGCAGACTGCCCTACCTTTGAATACTATGACCCAGAGCCATTCTTTGAGTGCAAACAAGCTACGTCGGATTTCTCAGAGACCGAGCCCGATGAACCTGAGTCAAGATCTAAGCCAAGTGAAGAGGTCCCTCTGGATTTCGTCAGCCATTCTAGGGTGAATCGAGGAGAGCTTTTATCCTCTGGAAGCGAAGATTACGAGGATGCTCCTTTTGTCCATGAGCCTCTTCAGAGTGTATACGAAGAGAGTGAAGAATTAATACACTATTCAGAAGCTTCCGATGACGAATTCACCCTATGTGAGGCTACACAACCGCCCCCTGTCTGTGAAATAGGGGCATATGATGATACTGATAAATCTCTGACAAGGGTAAGATGTCATTTGGTAAAACGTCCCAGCCTGCAAGTTTCCCCGGAGCTGAGCTTATAAAAATTTAATATTTGCTGAAAAGAGAAATGACTGCTAACCCTCTGGCCACATGGATTGGACCTAAAACTCCCTATAACCCTTTTACTTTTTCAGATTTAACCTGTGCTTACTCAGCATGTCACTCTGCTGCTTGTAACCAGCTTTGTCACTTAATCACTTACAGTAATTGCATAAGCTACAGCAATAATCACATAAATTATTTACTTAAGTAAAAGCATGCTGTGTTTTGCAAATATTTTGCCAAGCTACAGACTGCCATGTTGTACTTTCCCATGTAAGACATGAAAAATTCATTGTAAGATTCTCGAACCCAATGGAAAGTGCACCATATCAGTCTGCTTCCTGCCCACTTTGCTGACAACATAGCATTCGTACATTGTCATACATTAAATGTTAACGGGGTTTGTGTTGCTTGGTCAGGAGGTCACTGCAGAGCTCGGATCAATGTCCGAAAGTTCAGACGATGAATTTTTGACCACCAGAGTAGTGCGAAGAAGAGTTGTCATACAGGTATCCGATCTAGCATGACTGATGGTGTTTTTACTGAGCATGGAGAGTGTGGCATCCAGAGTGCAACTTTAACCAAGCAAGGTCTTTATCGTCAAGTTCATGAATTTACTGTCTAACATCCTTTCAAAATGGGGAAAGAAGATATGTATGTGAAGATGTAGGATTTGAAAGAAACGACTTGATTTGCATACATGGCTGGACCTGTTTTATGCTGCAGTTGTTTTATTTGACAACTTTTTCCTCCCCGAGAATGCAAGTTTGTCTCCTGTATCCCCAGAAGTCCTGATTCTCTCACTGAATTTCATCCTAATATGCAAGTTTTTTGTCCCATTTCTTCTGTAACGTGCGTTGGCTTTGTGTTTTTGAAGTGGAGAACTAAACAGGTTAACATTACACTGATCTGAGATTGCATTGCTGATTTTTGTTTATCATGTTTTCCTCACAGGCGGATGAAATGCCTGACCTGCCCACTCAGTCAATGACAGAGGAGCAGTACAAGGACGAACATGGGCACCTTGTTGTCAAAAAGGTAAAGCCTAATAAAGCAACTTTGTGATTGTGCAGCAATACCAAAGGCTCTTTGGTGAAACTCAGACAAAATTGGTTTGCCACAAAATATAAAGACAATTACCTTTCAATTACCCGTCTTCTTCAGGTAACCCGTAAAATTATCCGCAAGTGTATTTCTGCCGATGGCGTGGAGCGTGAGGAGGTGACGTTGGAAGGAGCTCCGCAGACGTCCATCAGTGTAGCAGAGGGAGACAGTTACTCCAAAGTTGTGAAGCGGACAGTACTGAAGAGTGAAGGAGAACATACAGAGGTGTGTGTCCTATATATTATGTGTGTTCTTTGTCATCAAAATCTATTTTTTAACAGAAAATATGAGACAAACCATATATATCAGGAGTAGAAAACATCTGGCAAGTAAATAATAAGTAACCTTTTCCTCTGACCTAGGTAACATTTGCTGAATGTGAGGGTTTCTCAGCATCAAGGCAGGAGTCGACCGAGGGTCGCAAGGTCAGTCTCGGGGAAAGAACGAAGGTGTTGGAGGGTGAAAGGACAATGACGCACCAGGGTGATCCATCTTTGGCATCTGACCTCCCCACAGCCCAAGATGACTTCAAACAGGTTTGTAACCTCGATATAATTATTCTATAACCTAGACTTTGCAGAATTTACGGGATTAGTCGTGTATCACCTACAGTGCTTGTGCAAAAATCATTTCAGGGAAGGAACCAAATCTTTGTTTTTTGTTTTCACATCTAAATCATTCCAAATGAAGTGATGACTGTTTTCTCCCTTTAATGCCACCAGGCACTAGGTTATATAAATGGTTCAAGCAGAACACAGCTCCCTCATGTAGTAGAGAGAGAGACTGTCAAAGAAGATGGAACTGTGGTCAGGAGGTGTGTGAGTGCTGGAGCGCACCTCTTTGGTTGTGCGTGTGACTTCTTTGCTGTGGATTTTTGAGGTTTACTGGTATTCCATCTACTAATACTGAATGAATATAGTACTAACATACCAAAATATATTCATCCTGAGGTGAAATAATCAAAAATACCTCTAAAAAATGATTTTGTAAACCATATGCTGTTGGCCAGTCATCAGATCTCATCCCAGCTGAACACTTAGGGGGGGGGCATGTCAGATAGCCCTCTACACCATCATCAGAGCAAATATGTCAAAGATTGTGTTCATTCCTTGGGTAGTTGTCCAAAAACATGGAAAATCTATGCTGAGGAGCACCGGAGTTGGTTTGATAGTTTAAGGTTATACAACATCTAATACGCTTTATGTTGAGGGTTTTTTATTTTATTATTTTTATTTTCAGTTGATGGCAGATATATGTAGTTCTTGTGAATGTACCACAGGGCAGAAGATACAATTCGTCCAATGCCTGATTTGAAGTGTTTTTAACATAATTTTTAGATTTCTGGAGTTGGACTTGA
The DNA here is from genome assembly GCF_963576545.1 of Limanda limanda. Lineage (NCBI taxonomy): Eukaryota > Metazoa > Chordata > Actinopteri > Pleuronectiformes > Pleuronectidae > Limanda > Limanda limanda. The sequence continues at coordinate 15,793,632 of NC_083637.1, read as the reverse complement.
ACTGCATGCTAGATTAACAAAGCATAATATAGATTGTGGGTGTTGTGTTTCTCTTACAACTGTAGAAAAGTCTGTTTCTTTCGCCATGGCTACAGGTACACTTCTGTTGCGGTTGAAGTGTCTTCATCTGTGTGTATCCACTTCCTCTTTCCTCCATCTTTAGGGCTCACATGCGTAAAGGTCGCACCCTCAGACGGACGGTGGTGAAGGAAGCTGGGCGGCGCAAACAGGTCCTGCTCGAGCAAGTGGACCATCCCAGGAAAGGGTCAAAACTATGCGTGCTCCAGGAGCATCTCCACCAGCTCTTTCATAATTTCCACGAAGAAGACGAGGAGGACACTGATGATGATGAAGAGGAGGAGGAAGAATAGAGGAATGTGTAATGCTCCCCCTTCCCCATGACTTCCTGGCTTTGTCAAGCACCACCCCCCTTAATCCTATGCATTAGCCAACTGTAATCCCAGTGTGCACCATTGGCTCCTCAAAGCTACCACAGTCTTCCCACTGAAGTCCTGGAAGAAGACGTCCTGTTCCCGATGTGGAGTTCTCTTCCCTGGCTGGTGTCACGTTATTCATGAGTTTTCTTTCATGTTCTGATGTTGTTTTTCGCCTTTTTGTGACCAAAGAAATCCTTTATGTTTTTTTCCCCCCCAGATTAATTTTACTTTCCACGTTTGAATTGTCTCTGAAATTATTGTTTTGATTCTGTGGTAGAGCAACAAAAAAAAATAGAGAAAACGGTCAAATATATCTCACATCTACTAACTCACAAAGGTGAAGAACACTTTTCCTGCTCAATACTGCTACTGCTCTCGGTGCTCGGACTGAAAGACGATTATTTCACACAGCACTGCCTCTCACACCCAGAGTTTCTCAGATATTCCTAACTGAAACAAATATATATATTTCACTCACTTTACTAGCTGTACCTTTGAGTCAGGTGGTATCAACACTGAATTTAACTGCTGCTGCTGCTGCTGTGTTTTGTGTCGGCTATGTGTAATCGGTCTTTGGGAATTATATATTATCTATAATCTAGACATTACCGACATCTGTAGCCTAGGAATTAATAATCACTCATGTGAAGTAGAGCAGGCATGACTAATCAACATCCGTCATTATGATCCTAGCTTTGACTGCTTGTAATTCGATTTTTTTTGACAGGGTGGGGATTGGATCTTGACTCATATCGTTTTGCTGGTGAATGTGTGAGTGAGGATGTACCGTAGCTCCTGTATGTTTTGAGTTTGTCCCTGCATGTGTCAAGTTAAATATTATTTTAGTTTATTTTTTTAAGCTTACTAGTTAATAAAGTTTAATCTTTACTTTGACAGCCAACTAGAAGCTTCTTTTTACAGGGAGGTACCACAGAATTTGCCACAGGTAAATAAGAAAGTGGTTTTAGAGTCTGATACAACAGATGCACTAATGTGTTTCTGCTTTTATGTTAGATTTTATCTTTTGAACTAGAAAGTGTTGCACCAGGCGTTTGGCAGTTGTGTGCGTGTGTGCGTGAGAATGAGTGTGAGTAAACGGGTTTTTGCCAGTTTAAGCAAAGAAAAAAAAAAAGTTTATTTTCTTCAAACCGCATTTGCACTCCTGAATGTCGGGAGGAGACACCTCCTTGCTTTTTGTGCACAGGATATGAGGTGCAGTATATCGTAGCCACAAAGATAGTCTCCAACAGATGATGATACCGCCGACTTACATGTAATGAGGCAGGTTGAGAGCTTAAATCTATCATTAATCACAGCTCTGAGTATCGCTACTGTATGTATCTACATGTAATGTATTTATTTCACTATCACCGTTTACTTTGTGATTTAGAAACATGTAAAATGCAAACTAGTGGAAGTTCACTGTGACAGGTATGCTTTTAATTTGAAGAATCAGCATCCCTTTTCTGTGATGATGACAGTTATAGACATATACAATGCATATAAATATCTATAAGGGCATGTATTACTGTATCAAAAAGACAAAAACAAAACGGCTGCAGTGTCTATGGCTGATAGAGAATAAAAGTCTACAAATGTATTGTGGTGTGTTTTGTGGATTTATCTGTGTAGGCTACAATTATTTTTTTTCCTTTGCTAAAAAACATAAGCTGACTGTGCACTTCACATAGTTTCATTGGCAAAACTTTTTACAAACATAAAACACACAGTATGTGTATAGCATATATTGACTTGTCAGTTGACAATAGACATGTCATCCATGCACACGTCTGTCTTCTACACGTTGGATGAGTTTCTGTCCAACCTTTTAAATGACCTGCTTTTATATATGAATGTCCACACAAATCTTTAATAAGTCAGGCGATGGCATGGGAGCTAATGTGATACGATGATGTCTTAAATGTAAAAACTGTCTGTTCAACCGTGGTTTGGGTAAGAGACATCCTCAAGGAACTTATTTAGGACTGAACCTTTCTGTACCAGCAGGGGGAGTAAAAACTTACTTTTGTGCTTAGGGATAAGCACGTCCTATATGTCACAAACTATCCACAAGGTGTCATCAGTAAATCAGAAAATAATAAAACAAGAGGATCAACAGATATAACGATGATCCAGGCCTTGTTCTTGACTCCTAAAATGTATTTGTCTAGCTGAAGGGTTTCTGTGTTTATTATTGAGATTATAATTACTGTAATGACTGAAATTACAAACCTACCCATTTTACTCTATAACAGGTCCAAATTAAGGTTTAAAGTGATTTAATGAAACTTAAAGTGGGCTAAATTGCATGAAAGCAGCAATATATTCCTGTTGGACTAATGGACAAATGTTATCATGTATGTTTATGCAAAGAGTATATTGTTCGGACTAAAATCCCAATTGAAGGATTTTTGTTTTCAAATCGTTAACTTACAACAGAGCAGACGATCAACACAAAACCAGTAAAAAACGTGTTCATTATCACACCTTTTAGCTGATTTATTTATTTCATAAACATGTTAAGCCAACCATTGCCGTGCTGGCAACAGGTACACACCATATAAGGAGTGGTGCATTGCACTGACATCATACTTTTCGTCAAAAGAAATGTTTTATCACATTTTCCCCCTTGAAAAAAAAAAGAACAGACAAACCAATTGAAAAGAGCAAACAGTAAGGATGACAAAGACGAGGCGTTGTCCTGCAGCGGCGAGGGGACAACTGGCTCGTCCAATCACTGACCGTCGAGGAAGACTTCCCAACAGTCCCATCTGACTCCTCTCCTTCACCGTCCTCCCAGCATACGCTACCAGTGAGACCACGCTCGCAGACCTGCTGAGCCAACAGTCAGGCTGACGCTTCCACTGACTGAAGGTAGAGACTGTGGTGCCTTCGCTCAGTCTTCATCATCTCCCACCTTCTCTGTGCAACTGGCAAAGTAACACACTGGAAAATGACGAGAATAAAATAACAACAGAAACCCTACATACAGTCATACAATACGGTCACAGACATTATGAAAAGTGGGCTCGTTTTCTTCTCATTTTTATACAAAATATAAGGGATGCTTCTGCAACCAGGAGTCTAGTTTTTCCTCCTCTTGAGATATGAGGATTTGATATTAACGCTGGATGTCAACTGTTACTGTCTTTTTACAGCAGTTCCATGATATTGGAGGACATCAGAAACATTTGGGACAAGAACTAATGCACAACATTAACAAATGCAAACAAACAAGTCAGTGATTCACAGATTGAACAGAAGATATTATAGTATCATATGCTCTTACTCACAATATCCCCCCCATGCACTACACAATAGTCTTGGATTTTTCATATATTACATATATGCTACATTCTCTTATTTCTTATTTCACTGATATAAAGGCAAACATACCTCAATGCAAAGTGGAAGCTGCTCTGCTTTTCTTTACATTTAAATTAGTATTATAGGTTGAAATCTGACAATTCAAACAGTATGACTTAGCTCATAGCAAACATAAATGTAGCCCATAAACTGGATTTTACATAAACTCTTAATTCCTCTGATAGCAAGAATAGCAATTTTCAATCTTTGTTTTTGTTTTTAATCAACAATCACAATGTATATACATCACCAGAACTAAAGCAAGCTCAATTTTAACATTCTGATCTTCCAACTGATTTTTTTTTTGTATTGCACACACATAAATACACGTAAAAATACAAGAACTAATTTTTGGGAGAGGTTACAGTAGTAGATTTTTAAACATCTCTATTTCATATTTAAAATGCATACCAAAACATCTTAAAAAACAAACAAACAAATGTTTTCAATATGCTTGTTTCATAATGTCCAAATACAGTGTGCCGCCACCGGGTGGTGGTTTCGAATGATGTCCATTAATAAAATGCCATAACAGTAAAATGTATTAATACTTAGTGTCCTGTGCGATGTTATATCCTTATAAGAGGGTCAAAAGGTCAGAGTGCAGGCATGGGTTGGTTGTCACTGCCCGGCTTGATTTGCTGATTTTTATTTTGTTTTTTTGGACCAAATGTTGATATTCCATTAACTGCAAAAAAAGGGAGAGAAAATAAATGTGAATCTATACAGAGAGATTACACAGAGCAATGGAAATGTTTATCCTGTCGGTCAAAACCAGACAGACAGCCGACATTGGGACACAGCAGGAAAAGCACAGCTGTGATTACTAACATCGAGAGGCCCTGATACTAAACCACTGTGCATGTTACTGAAAATGTGACAAACACAACTAGGGCCAACACACACATTGTCTTTTCAGGAAGTGTGAATCGGCTGCTGCTTTACTGACATCGCACTTCCTCTCCTGTCACTTTAATTGAACTTGTGAAAGTAGGTCATCAGCTTTAATGATTTTATTTGTTTGTGAAGGACTTCAGGTAATTGTAAGCATGACGTCATCCAGCATTTACCTGGGCAAGCTCTACTTTTACTGCAAGGACAAGGAAGTGTCTGTCTCATAAATCAAGACACATCCGTTATAATTAAGACCAGTTCATCCTGCTTGTTTTTGTGATTCATTAAAGACGGAATTTTTTCACTGATGACTATTGATTCTCTGAATTAAGGCTACTCCACCTTGGACAAAGACTGTTCAGTTGAAGAACTCCACTTAAGTTTAGCAACCATACCTATACCAAGCTCTGCAGGGTGGTGGCCTTTCTGGGAATTAGATATCAAGTCCACATTTAAGACACCTTCCCAAGTTCTTGTTTTAAGATGAGTCAGTGGAAAACATTCAAAAGGCCTTTTTTATATTTGTATTCTCTTGTCTACCTCATGCTGAGATGTCTGCTGCTGTAACAGGTGAATTCCCCCGATGTGCGGATCAATGAAGTTTTATCTTATCTTAAATAAAGATGGAGGACATGGTAGCTGCCCTAAAGTGAACCCTAATCATCTTGATCGCCCTCTTGTGGTTGACTGCAATATAGGTAATTAACCCCACCTCTTCCGTCAAGGTCAAATGTGACACCAAATAACTTTTCCTCAAAGATTATTTCATTTTAAGTAAATCTTACTACAATGATGTTTGTTCAAGTGTAAATTTTTCAGGTTAATGTATTTTTATTATATGAGACCTCGATACTGCGGCTCCACACAACAATCACAACTGTACAGACTCCATGTTCATGCACAGGGAGGAAGTGGAAACAATCTGTTGTCCATCTGTATTCGTAAGAGCCCTACGTACCACTCAGTTGGTCTACATCAAAGAGTAAAGCTGAAAGCAGTAGCTCATTTCATTAGAGTTGAAGTTTAAAGTCATTAATGATGCACTGACCCTGGAACGCACTTTAAGTGTGTCACCCTGCTACCTCACTGTAGCACTGACGTCAGCTGAAATGACTGAGCTGCTGCGTGTTTCTTACTGTCTCTTACTGGGAAGGGATGCTGGGGGAGCCAGAGCGGTGGAAGTGGATGTTCTGCCACTTGCCGTCGCGGCGGTGCCACACACGGGTCTCCTCAGACTGCATGGTGCGGGGCATGCCGCTGGCGTCCATGTACTGGGTCAGGCGGATGTAGGCGATACACGCTGCGTTCTCCCCGATAAGGTGCACATGTGGATTCAAGAGGATGGTGTGCACGGGCTTATTCCCTTTGGACAGGGCTGCAAGATGAGACACCGATTACACAGAGGTCAATCAAAACATCAGCCGCATGTTCGTGCAAAAAACAAAACACACATCGTACTTTGGAAGATCTACTTACTGATATGAAAACAAGAGGAGCTTAAGTCTCCAGTGTGTCGATGCTGGATAGTGGACAAGCGCAGGCTCGCCAAGTGATTGAGGTTTCTGGGACATATCTGGTTTATTTGAACTATTTTTAATCGGGACCGAGTACATTCTGCCATTTATAGCAGCCATTATTCATTAGTGCTTTTCAGCTCTAGGGTTGGTCCACAGTCCCAGCCGTGCCCTTGGAGTGCACCAGCAAACACGAGCTGTAAACTGATGCGCTTGACTATTGATATAGAACAAACAATCTAGCCCCTGCACAGCGATGAATAATTTACACTCTCTTTCATGCAAACATGCTCAATACCCCTTTTTTTGGGACCTTTCTTGTTTTAAAAACATTGAGATCTATAGACTGTATTGTTTTTCTATCATTGCTATCCTACCAATTAATTAAAAGCTAAAATGTCGAATGTTGTTAGTCTCGGTGCATCATATGTTTGTGTAACTTTACCTCACTTGTCCACTGATAAAGAATATTCTCACAATATGTTGTTCATAATTTGCCTGCACATTATGTTGTGGGTCAAAAACCTCACTAAACAAATTGAGTGCTATTACTACGCATGCTGGTTTCTGTAACTATACTTCATTTTGTCATGTTTTTCAGTGACCGGGCCACAGATTATTTTCCAGTAAATGACATTGAAGAAACAAGTTCTCTTCTCTGAGGTTCACACAGGAAGTTTTCCCACTCAGAGCAAACAACTCATGAATCAGAAAAGTCTGAACAATTCGCCAAACAAAGCCACTTAATTTGGTGAATCTGTTCTTTGGAATTCTTTCACAGCACATCTGGGAAACATCAAGTTGAATTGAATAAACAAAACACAACTTCTGGATCTTGTTTGGGTGCAGAGCCAGCTCGCTATTTGACCCTGTGGAACAAGCCGTGACCCACAGCTGTTACAACCCAACAGCTCTGGATAACATATCATACGCTGTGATACATAACTTCTAAACTCAATGCGTCTGCTGAACTTCTAATCTGCCATTTAGTTAATCTGTTGTGCAGAATGTGATCTGCTGCTCTGATGATGCTACTATAAATTGTTTTGATAAAGTCGAGATTGATGCTTTTTGGATTCACCATTCTCAAAGTAAAAGCGATGGAAGTCATGTCCCTCCACCAGGTTTCCCAAGGCCTCGGGTTCGAAGGAAGTCAGTCCAGGATCACATATCTTCCTGTGAAAGCCAGAGAAAGAAAACAGAATCAGCAAAGGAAGTGAGAAAATCAGTATTCAGGTAGATGCTATACTGTATAAATCCAGAATAAAAGAAAAATAAGCTTACGCGTAGGCCTCAAAGTCTCCGTTGTTGATAGACTCGATCAACTGCTCAGTGACTTTGATAATTTCCTGTTTGCGAGCTACAAAACAAGATCACACAACATCAACAACTACACAAATGGATGTGAATCATTTGCTAAGCGTTACTGTATTTCAGGCAAATGTATGTTTGAGTTCAGAGAAAGACAATCTGATGGGGTCTAGTCTACGATTTAGCAGGATTTCGGAGTTATTAGAAATGGAAGGCGCTCCAAAAAGTATTTCAAAGCTTTTTTTATACATGTCTGTGTAACATAAGAACAAGAAAGCCTCCCATGACTAATAGTGATATCAGGCAGGAAAATGCAGGATGACACGATTTCTTTCACCCAAAAAAAGCTCAAAAGAAACAAAGACAAATAGATGCAAAAGTGTTCTCTACAAAACCAGTTTGAACTAAGTAATAGTGACAGTTACCTTTAGTGTTATTGGTGCAGGCTGGGGGATGTTAGAAAAATAACATAATTTGTGCAACAAAAAGACATTAAATTATTAAAGATATTATATATCAAAGACAAAAACTCCAGTGCTGAGCGTGTATGTGACTCAGCCTCTTATTGTGTGAGTCAGGGTTAAGGTAACAAAAGAAGGGAGGAGTGGGAAAACACGACCTGAGAACTTCTTTTCAAATACAGAGGAGGAAATAGGAGCAGGTAATTTACGAGTAAGAAAAGTCGTCAGTGCAACAAAAGGAGGCAAATATTTGAAACTATAGTAGAACAGGATTTGAGGCTCGTCACAGTTTTCTCCTCCAGTGACAGCTGACTCAGACGTGGCACCTCTCTCACGCTGGAGGGACTTACTCTGAACTGAGGAGGTGGGGGTCTGTCTGGAGTCAGACATCTGTGAGGAGCGGCTCTTAGAGCTCAAGATACCACTCACTAAGCTGCCCAGACGAAAAGCTGTCAAGTGTGTGTGCGTGTGTTTGCTTGTCGGGGGGGGGGGGGGTCACAGAAATTCGGGTTGATTCAAGGCATCCATGTGTATGTTTGTGCAAAGGCACGATAAAAAATTGTGTGTGTGTGTGGGGGGGGGGGATTGATGTTTTTGCACAAAACATAAAAAGGGGGGAAAGAAAACAGAAAAGAGAGATTTAGTAAAACTGAAAAAACAAGATGGGAGCGTAAGACAAAGAAGGGGGAACAGCACGCAGCATCAACCTCGGGAGATAAAACGGGAGAAACCTGAGGATGTGAGGGAGGACAGGACAATAAAAGAAGAGGGCGGAGGGCGGATTGGTTCTGCGAGAAGAGCCGACAGCCAGAGGGAGGCTGCGGTATTTAATTAGCTGTGTATTTTAACTGCGTTTAAAAAAGCAGGGTGAAGAAAAACAAGGGGACCAGTCTGATTGGACGAGGTGAGAAGTCACTGGTGGAAACGCAACATGAGAGAGACACAAGTTTTCCTACCTTTAACATCTTCATCCTCTATGGTGGTGTTTGCACTCTCAACGGACTCCTGAAGACGACATGCATATGTTAGTCATTTGTATTTGTGTATTTAGATCATTCATCAAATATCTGAACGAGTGCGAACCAATACCATCGCCTTGTTTACAGTTTATCAGTCATCATAATGTATCACAGTTTATGTTTGAAATATCAGTCAGAGCTGAAAGTTTCTGATAAAAAAGCTCTTTTGCAAAGTCCAATTTTGGAATACTAAGAGAGCTCGGCCATGGGATGTTCGAATCACATGGTCAGGGTCTTGATCCCCTAGAGGCCATCAGATGAACAGGATATTAATGTTCTATTATATAACAACAAAAGATAAGAGCTCCCATTGGTGGAGGGAGATACCGCCAGAGGAGATTAGGTTTTCACTCCTGTCCGTTCGTTTCTAAGATTGCACAAAAACTTCTGGAGGTATTACCACACAACTTGGTGGAAGGATCAAGAAAGGACCCAGGAATTTGTTTTCACTTTCTCTAACATTGCAAAAGAGAAGGGTTCTTTTTTAACTGTTTCATTGATTTGGCAGAAAAGGCATTGTGGATCTAGATTAAATTAGACACGTTCAGCTGACTGATATTTAGAGTCTGTGCACAGCTTTGATATTAATTAATGCAGCTAACTGTAACAAAAATTAACTTTAGTTTGGTTTGTTGTATTACCTTGTTTCCATCCACAGGGTTGTGAATGACAGTTGTCTGCGGTTCCTAAAGAGAAGTAAAAAAAAAAGAAAAAAGGAACATTTTTTTAAATGGAACTGAAACTGGTTGGGCGGTTGTGTATTCTCAGTATTTGAAGAAAGTGACGCAACACTTATTTTGATATAGATCTATAGACTTTTAAACATTCTGGTACAACCCTTAAGTTATTTATCTTAATAGTATAAATTATCTCTATCTCTCTATCTCTCTATCTCTCTATCTCTCTATCTATCTATCTATCTATCTATCTATCTATCTATCTATCTATCTATCTATCTATCTATCTATCTATCTATCTATCTATCTATCTATCTATCTATCTATCTATCTATCTATCTATCTATCTGTCTATCTATTTATCTATCTATCATTCTATCTATCTATCTATCTATCTACCTGAATGATTGCTGATTTATCCTATACTGTACATGTAGATATGTATCTTTTCATCAATCTATTGTAATGTGATCTGATATAAACTACAAACTAAATCCTTCTTCATCTGCCTGCACCAATTTTTTATTCCCTCTTCATACTTTTATCTTCCTTCCTCCATGATACTGTTGTTAAAAGATTTTTTCTTTCTCTGATTTTCTCTCATCAGCGTCACCAGTGTCCTGCCTGAGTAATTAGATGTCTGGGCTTTTGTGGAATCGATCCTGATGACCAGCTCAGTCCTTCTAATCACTCAGCCAGATTACACTAGATTATACCATCAGACCTCTGCATGTCTCTGTGTGTGTTTTACAGTATGTGCGTGTGTGTGTGTGTGTGTGTGTGTGTGTTTGAGAGAATGGAGAGTGAAAAGAGGATAGAGACAGATGTCATGTGCCTGTGTTCATGCATAATCATCTTGCCAGCAAATGGGGAGGCAGAAAGCCTCTGAAATCATGCAGCGCAGCAGTCATGTGACCTGACGTCGGCAGCCAGCAGTCATCAGACAACACGTGTAAGCCAGTGAGTGACGACCAAACCACAAAAACCAAAGAAGCAGACAAGCTTCGTCTCTCCAGCCATGTACGGACAGCAAACTCGTAATAACACATCATTCATGCTCGGACTTGTGTCGAGGAATTTTATAATTTCACATGCAAAAAAAAACCATGTAATGACGTGGGAGGAGCTTATGTAGGTGTGTGAAGAGACAGGAGGGATTCTTGCAGAGGAGAAGGGGGACGGGGTGGGGTGGGGTCGGGGTGAGGTAGAGGTTGCCCCTAACAACCGATCCAGGCTGACACTACTACTCCACGCTACAAATCCAAACTTATTTATCATTCCTATCATCTCAAATCCTGCTTTAACATTATAAAGGTGGAGCATATCCAAAGTGTGCCCCATGCAGCCTATGCTAATTCAGATGAATGGGAGAACACATCAATCTGAATAATGAATATGTTAACTTTCATAGAATCAAATACCGACACATGCTGCGCACTCACAAAAGCTTTTAGAGACTATTTCATTCCGGGATAGCCTTTTCATTTTTTTTTTTTTTAATATTTTTATACACCTGATGAGGAATTTATGTGATAACAAGCAGATTGGGATCAAACAGGACAGGACCTGGTCTGGGCGACAGTGGGGGGTGAGGTTGGGAGGATGTGTTGCTGATGCAGGTGCGACTGTAGGCGAGGGTGTGTGTGTGTGTGTGTGTGTGTGTGTGTGTGTGTGTGTGTGTGTGTGTGTGTGTGTGTGTGTGTGTGTGTCTGTGTGTGTGTGTGTGTGTGTGTGTGTGTGTGTATACCAGTGCAGGGGCAGGGTCTTTAGGACTGGTCACTGTGTTGGCTTTGTTGTTGGCCTGCAGGGGGGCAGTGGAGAGGGGTAGATGACTCACACACACTTCTCAGACCTGATTAAAAAGCTAATTGTGCTATATAAAACAGGCTGTTAGTAACCGTGGGGGACTACGGCCATCTAAATTCATTTTTGACCAACCTCTATGTCAGATCGTTTAAGGAACAAGTCAGAAAACATTTATTTAATATCAAATCAAGAATAATGTAGGAAGCTATGACAACAGGTCTTCCTCCAACCTTGGTCTTTTCAGAACATTATTTTGTCATCCATTCATATTAAAGTAGATTTGTACTATAACAATCATTTATAAATATAAATATAAAATATAACAGTTGAATCATTCTGGGCAAGGGACCCAGCTAAGTTTTCAGTTTACTTGATATAAATTAATAAAGGAAATCAAAAAGGTAATAACTAATATATAATATAATATAGAATAATGTAATATACATGGTATCTTCTATATTCAGCACATTTTTTGCATATTCACAAAATACGGCAAATAGACGTATCTTCCCACCATAGAAGTGCCCTTTCAGTTTTCATTAATTCCCATGATATGTATTTTGTTTTGATTTTCACTTCCCCTTATTCACGTGACCCCTTTCAAACTCCGTGGACTGAATTATGCAGGGTGACAAACTGTGTGTCTGAGTTCAACTCACACACAGCGACACTGATTCAAACAACGTATGTCGTGGTCCAATTGCCAGCTTCAGTGCAAACCAGGAACACCGAATTAATCAGTCTCACAAAACTCTCGACAAACTGCTTCAAGTGCTAATTTCAGCCGGGAGCCTTCAACACAGAGAGATAATGATAGGGTACAACAGGATTCCAGAAATATAGTAGCTTGCATATAATCAATGTGCTGTGCCACAAAACAACTGTTAGATAAAGCTGAGGAAATAACCATCACTGCTTGGAGTGACTGTCCCTGAATGATAATAATAATAATAATCCATGTGCTCCTCTGATACAGCTCGTTCCAACAGACTAATGAAAGAAACAAAGCATTTTCTCCACTGTGTAAAACCCACTCACCTTAACGGCGTCTGCTTTCTTGTTGAGCAAACTCTTGGCTGCTGTGGACGCAAAGAAAAAGAGACGTCACTTCAGCATGAGAGTCGACAAACTGAGTCCTGAGGCCTGAGGCTTCACTAACATGCAGCAAGCATCTCCATCAACTGTGCTTATCCTCAAACTCCAGGTGCAAAGTCCGACTGCAAGGTCCATGATGCAATGCAACAGATGCTCTTGACGGTATCATCGTCTATGCAAAGTTGTTGATGATGAGCATTTATTCACATGGTGAGGGAGGGGTGTATTTAGCAGGTGATGAAAGGGAAAGTCTTTCTTTATCCAGAAAACTGGCACACAGCATTCTTAAATGAACAGATGCACGCACACACATGCACTTAACCACTATTAACCGCTTTGTTCCTGAGAATCCAAACATTAGGTTGCATTTCAAAATACATGCTGCATCTGTGTCTACATTTAATTCTGCTCTCATACTGGTGCTTTTGCAGGTGTAGGCTTCAATGTCGCTGGTTTTTGAAAACCAAACACCTCAACTGCATGCATATAAGACTGGCCATCAGAAGAAAGACAGATACAACTTATTGGTTGGGACCAAACCCACATACAGTATTTCCCTGCCATCCCCAAAAGTCTTACCTCAAATGGATACCACATTCCAAACAAAAGAAGGAAAGAAAATTGAAAAAAGGAAGAAAATAATGAATAAAAAGAGACACAAAGGCACGAATGCACTGTACTGTAGAATGAAGGGAGGAAGCCCCGAGAAATTACAGATAGGTCAAAGGAAATACATGCAAAAAAGTATGACAGAGGTTGAGCGACAGAGCAACAGCTGAAGACAGATAAAGAGGATAACTCTGTTTTACCAAAGTCATATTTGTGCCCAGATCGTCTTTGTCTAACAGAAAACTGATCGAAGGTGCTGTAACATTGTTAAAGTAAAAGGTAAAGATTAACTGCACATTTTACTGAGTAGAGCTTGTAGTGGGTTTCCTCGAGACTAGAAGATGGAGCAGCTATACAAACCAACCCCAATGTAACATTTCCAACCACCTGCTTTTTAAGATGAATGTTTTCGGTTATGTTTTGTGAAACCAGTTCTTGGACACTACACTGAGAGAGACATACCTGAGAAGTTTCTTGTGACCAGCAGAGTGGTCAATATGGCTCCCTGCCGTGATAGAAGAGAAGGAAAGAAGAGGAGGGTAATGATGATGAAAGGAAGGAGGGAAGGAAGATAGGAAAGAGAGGAAAGTAATGATGATGCAAGGAAGGAAGAAAGGAAGGAAGAAAGGAATGAAAAGGAAGATCCATTATCAGGTTGCAGCATGAAAGTGGAGCGGAGCAAAACAGGAACTTGAAGGTTTTAAAGAGCAACTCATCGTTTCTAAGGTAACGTTAAGGGGGAAGAGAGAAAGAGAGGGGGGGGCACGCTGGCTGGAGGAATTTTTGCACATAAATAGAAAACATGAAGGATTGCCAGAAGTCTCACCTTGAGTTTCCTCCTGGCGTTGAATTTCTTCAGGCACTCCACAGTCTCCTGCCTGTGCATCATGGAGGCCACAGTGGACCGTTGCTGCGGAGACAAAATGAAGGGATTCGAGGATTAGGGAGGAATTGGAAACAATGGATGGCAGGAACGTGTGGACGTGCATACGTGATCATGTACGTCAGATGATAAAACATTTAAGCAGTGGGTCAACAATAGTGGTTAACTATTATTACTGTATAGATCTTTATTTGTGTATCTGAATCTGTGTGTGAGTTTCTGCATTGCTGTTAGGGTTTGTATGTGCCAAAAAATATGTGAAACCAACAATAACGATTTTGATTGGCGCTGGATCAATGAAATATCACAGAGGTTTGAAAAGAGGAGAAGATCCGCTCAATTAAATGGTCCAAATTAAGGATTGAATTTGGCGTGGTGTCGTTTCCGAGTCGCCATTTTATATACAATCCCCGTCAATTAACATATGTGATGTGTCATAAGAACGAACAGGTATAAGAAATACACATCATAGTTAATAAGTATCATATTACAAAGAATAGTGTTGCATCTACAAAAAGTACATAACAAATACATGAATAATAGTTTCCTATCCTCCACAATAGTCTCCGTCTCATTATCTGTTAATATAGGAACATTTTAGGGTGTGTGTCAGTGTTAATTTCGTTGACGATAACGATAACGAAAAATATTCGTTAACGCCCCTTTTCCCATGACTAAGACGAGACGAAGACGTAACGAAATGGATCTTTGAAAATAAAAACTATGACGAAATCTATTTTAATTTTCGTTAACGAGACGAGACGAAACGAAAATGTTGGCGGTCGACTAAGTCACAACAATTTTTAAAAACATAATCGTATCAGGCCGTCATGAAGTACCCGGAGCGGCGAGTGTGTGTGTCTGTGTGTGTGTGTGTGTGTGCTGCCAGACAGTGCACCGGCCCCGAGGCTCCGCCCCCGCGCACTCGCTCAGAGAGACACAGTGAGATCAGAGCTCGTTCACGTGAAGCAGGCCGGTCACTGACTCACCTGCTTCTTAACTATGGAAACAGTGAAAACACAGAGTTTCTCTGGTCTCAGCTGCTCTGAGATCAGCGCCGCAGATGCTGGTTTCTACCGAGCTTCAGTTTCCTCCTCCGGTCTGATCTGCTTTCACTTTTTGTTTTCACATTTCGCCAACGCCAACTAAAATATATAGGCTGCAGCTATATGTTTTTATTTATTTCAAAATAGTGTACTTCTTATTTCATACATTTCCCACAAATATGGGGATGACTCAAATAACCCTACATAGTTCTGCGTTTAATTTATTTCAAAGTAGGCCTACACTTGCCTGTGTATTTTCTTCTCCTCTTCATAAGCATTTGGTGTTTCCCTTTGTTGTAACAGGTAAAAATAAATAAAATGTTTTCTTTATTGTTGTTCTATAATTTCATAAATGCAATAATCTACAGATTAGTATTGTATAACTTTATATAAAATTTTATCAGCTTTGTTATCAAATGTGTTTTGCGGCTCCAGACAAATTTTATTTGGTGGAAGAGGGGGCAAAATGGCTCTTTTGATAGTAAAGGTTGGCAACCCCTGCTATAGACCTATAGGAGGGACATCTAATGGACAACCTAAGTACTGAAAGCTAGACTAGTATGCAGTTGTAGACACAACACGGGGGGGGGGGGGGGGGGGCCTGGGCCGGAGAAGGGAAGATAAGGAGTTTAATGTGGCTATTAAATGTGACTAAAACTAGACTAAAATGTAATTCGTTTTCGTCGACTAAAACTAGACTAAAATGTCATTTGTTTTCGTAGACTAAATCTAGACTAAAACTAAGAAGGATAAAAATGACTAAATGTGACTAAAACTAATGTGCATTTTCGTCAAAAGACTAAGACTAAGACTAAATCAAAAATAGCTGCCAAAATTAACACTGGTGTGTGTGTGAAAAGGTGTGTGTGTGAAAAGGTGTGTGTGTGAAAAGGTGTGTTTGCTCCACATACGCAGATCCAAGGGTGTTTGAGAGCCTCCGCAGAAGTGATGCGTTTACTGGGATTGATAGTTAACATCTTGTTGATCAGATCTTTGGCATCAGGAGTAACAGTGTCCCACTCTGGGGATGGGAACTGTAAAAAAATAAATAACACAGAGTATCAAAACTTATTAGTATAGTCAAAATATAGATATACACAAAATAAAGATTCATCTGACATTTTATTCATATTTGAGTCTTAGGAAAGAAAATACTATCAACCATTATCAGAAGGAAAGAGACAAAATAAACCTGTGTGTATGACTGAGTGTGTGCATTAGGGCTATGTCTGTAGGTCTGAATTCAAAATTCTAAATGATCTTGTACAGTATAAGAAAAACTGTGCTGTACTTGTACTTCAGTGGGTAGAGTGTACAGAAATACTGTTTGTTTCCCTGTCACTAATCTTCATTAATGCAAACTAGAGAAAACTACCGAGCCGTTTGAGAAGTAAAGTGAGGAAGAATTATTTTAAATCATTTTAAAGGTTATTAAAGGTTAACCCCAACACTTTAACTATATCCCTATATGCAAATGATAACTTACATCATAGGCCCCGGCCTTAATTTGTTGGTAGAGACGGTGCTGATCCTCGTCCCAGAAAGGAGGGTAGCCCACCAGCAGGATGTACAAAATCACACCTGAACGACAATGACAGGAAGTTCAACATGTAGAGAGCTAATATCAGAGCACTGCAGTGCACAGACACAAATACGTCCCTAATAGTCACTGCACAATACACCTGAGACAACATGAAGCTACAGTGTGGGTGCAGACCACGGCTCTTCACACACCTAAACAGATCAGACAGAGCCTGAGGCTGAGGCTTTAGCTCCAGCCTCAAGTTCATTCGAACAGTTGCAGTGAGAGAATTTGAATGTTATTTACCACAGGCCCACATGTCCACTGCTTTCCCATATGGGTCTTTCCTCAGAACCTCTGGAGACAAGTAGCCCGGGGTACCGGCAAAACCTGGAGGAGTGAGATGGAGGGAGGGAGGAGAGGCGGAATGGAAGGGCGGGAGCGGGCAACTCATTGACAACGCTAACTGAATGATTGATTGATTTGGTTGGTTGCTTGATCGACCAACTGATTCACCTTGAAAAAACAACGGATGGATGAATACTCACCGAACCATGCCTGCTGGTCCCCCTGCACCTCGATAGCAAGCCCAAAGTCAGCCAACTTGACCGCCGCCCCCTTCAGCTTACTGGCCAATAGAAGGTTCTCAGGCTGGGGGGGGCGGAGTCAAACAGGTTAGAGGTGAGAGGTCACGCGCTCTGGGAACAAGCCGCCCACAGACACAGATCTAAAATCAGATTAGCCAAACCAAGTCCTAATCCAAACCATTAGGGGTCAACCGCGCTAAACTGCTGTTAAATCAGTGTCTGAGGCAACTCCCTTTCTGCCACACAGATGACAGAGAAACAGAAATGTGCACGGGACCAAATCTCTACGAGACCACGGACATGTTCCATGCCAGGGCGGTGGACTTGCTCCCCGGTCTTATGGATTCAGAATCAGTGAATTGGTCGCAGGCATGATGAGTTCAACCACAGTGACGCCAATCCACTGTTCAAATCCATGAGGGGGAGCACAGTGCACGCCACAGGGAGCAGGATACAGGGGGAGGTGGAACAGAAGACGCTGACATGTCAAAAAAACAAAAAAAAAGTGACTGCGCAACATGGGGTCACCACATACACACACTGCACACTAACACAGTTCAGCACAATCACAAGTATATACAAGCCCCCAGCAAGCACATGTACACACACACACAGACACACAAACGGGGACACAGGTGCAGAAAAGTCTTTGCTAACCTAAGGTCAGTGAGACAGTTCGCCCTAATGAATAAAACATTTCCTAACATTTAGAAAGTCTAAGCCCAGACGGGCTGTTGAGCCGTCACTTCACGGCAGACATGAGACTCAACAGGACGAAGACACTATCTGACATCTGGACACATCTGCATAATCATTTACATAATGAGGAATAAATCCTCCTGATTATGAAGCATCGGAAAACTTGAGAACTTAAACTCTCTTTTTTGCTTTTTCTCTACTGGCACAATTCCATGTTCTCGATCCATTTGAGCACATTCGAGAGAGCTTCCCTGTTTCGTCGTCCCTCTTTCCTCCACATTTAAACACTCTTTAGGTATTGTGAGAATACAGACTATACAGTCAGAATATACGTGACCTTGGAAAATCTTTCACATCGCAAGATTGTTTTTTAAATGTAATTATGCAAATAGGGATCATTTCTGAAGTTCTGGATCGTGATTGCTCCTATTCCTGTCGCCAGCTCTACATTCTCTCTCTCATACAATGCTGTCATGCTGTCGGCAACATAGCACCAGTGTTAAAAAAGGATCTTTATTCTTGACATTTCGAATTTTAAGAGTATTGACTGTCTCGAAAAAGATCCAGAGGAACACTATGACAGGGCAGAGCATTTGGGTGCGTGCAGTTTGATCTGAATTCTACTCCTGCAACCCAGTAATGCAGTGAATGTTGAAGCAAAGCTCAAGGTCAAATCTCATTTTACAGCTGCCAGAGCCTCTATAGAGACATATTGAGAGTTTAACAACATTATCAGGGTCGATTAAAGGGGAAAAAATTTGAGATTTTGGGAATAAAGTTGTTATTTTATGAGAAAAAAGTTTAACACTAAAGAAAAAGTTTTAATTTTATTAATAAAAAAAAGCCTAAATTTTCAGTTAGTATCAGGACTTTGAAACTTTGAGACTTGAAACTGTCTGTTTTAATTTGTCTATTCTGAAGAAAGAACCACAACAACTTTGAAAAATTTTACTCTTTTGTGCGGAAGGAAATGTTTGGTAGTTGTTGACTGCAATGTTAGAACTGGAAAATTTTTCTGTCATTAAATAACAACTTTATTCACCTAATAATACAACTCTTTTCTCGTTAAAATTATTCTTGTAATATTTCACCAATATTATCTTCTCTTTTAATTACAGATATATTCTCATTATATTAAGACTATTTTCTCAATAAATGAAGACTTTATTCTCGTAATATTCCATCATTATTCCCGAAATCTCAAGAATGTTTTTTCTTAAAAATGACCCTAATATTCTGTACTTTGTTTCTTTTCACTTGAGAAAACACACAAACAAATAATAAAAGAAGCACAGGTAAGGACAATGAGAAAATGTTTGTCATCTGTTGTACAGAGTCAGGTCTGAACAGAGCTACACAGATACAAACCTTCAGGTCCCTGTGGACGATCCCATTAACATGGCAGTGATGGACACTCTCCAGGATCTGCTGTATGCAGTGGCTGAGGGGAGGAAGAGCAACGAACGAGCGCAGGGATGAGATGAGACAAAATGGAAGGAGAGACAAGAGAAAGGACAGAGAGGAAGGTAGAGAAAAAGGAGAAGGGAAATCAACTGAAGGGAAGAGAAGAGGAAACAACCTCATAACAATGTATCATGTGTTCCTCTCATCAGACTTGTTATGAGTGATGCTGTTTTCTTTATGTGTGACATAAAGTCACATGATGGCAAGTCACTTTTCATAGGATATGATGTATTACACTGTCAAGACAAACTAACGCTTTATAAGGTCTATGACAAGAAAGCAGATACACTCTCACTCTCTCTCTCTTTCTCTCCTTCTCTCTCTCTGGTCAAGTAGGCTGTGTATGATTAATGCTGCAGGCTATATGTCGTTAATCACCTTTATAAATAACTCTAGGAGATGCCTCAGAGACAAGGCAGCTGCATCACACCTCTGAGACGATTAAATGTGAGGCACACAAATATACACACACACGTACAGTATGTAGGCGCACCAGTTGTTCTCTCCGGTAACGGACAGAGATGCATAAGAGCTGCTGTGCTCAGCAGTGTGTGTGTGTGTGTGTGTGTGTGTGTGTGTGTGTGTGTGTGTGTGTGTGTGTGTGTGTGTGTGTGTGTGTGTGTGTGTGTGTGTGTGTGTGTGTGTGTGTGTGTGTGTGTGTGTGTGTGTGTGTGTTACCTGGCATCGGCCTCGCTGTAGTACTCCCTGGCTACGATATCCTCAAACAGCTCTCCTCCTGTGACGCTGTGGGCAGACAATAGTGTTCACACTGAAGAACAAACATTTAAATTTAGATTGAATCACTCATTTATTAATTTACCTCACATCTACATAGACGTCTTTACACAGCGAGTATATCAGTGGTACTTTCATGGCAGAGTCTTCGTGCAGTGGATATGATGCAATTAAATCAGTTGTTTTTAGACATTCTAAGGAAAAAATTGTAACATACTTTAAGAGAATGTTGCTGTATAAGTTTGTGGGGAATGTTTGGGCATCCTCACACGTAACTGTATATGCCACTATATATTATGTATATAATGTATATTATATCTGGGGAATCTGGAGAATATTCCACAGATACTCTCTTTAAGCAGTAACCCAGATCAGGTTATAGATAAAGGACCAACCACGAGTACATTGTAGTGTCTATGCTTAGCGACTTTCATATCTAACTCAGATGCTCCAGACAGAGAGGCAATAACTTCAACTCTCACCAACTTCAACTCTTTTGCATTTTTCATCAGTGGCAAGATGTAAGGACACAATGTGATTTAGGAATACATACTTTAGGCCTTACTGTCCCATAGAACACCTACATGTAACATAGAGAGTGACAGCAATCTAGCCATTCATTGATGTCCATAACAGTGTTCACCTCAAACAAATACATGTTAAAAGAAAGCAAACCAAGACAGAACATGTGAAAGTGGTAGGGTGCGTACAGTTGACTGAGAAAGCGTGAGCGAGAGTCTCTTACTCACAGATCAAACACCAGATAGTGGAAACCCTCTTCTGATATGCTTTCATGGAGTCGTACTGTCGAGGAGATTTAAGGAGACGCATAGGACAGAGGAGGAGAGGAGACAGGGGGAAAATAAAGCCATTACTCATCATTTACAGCTCCCTTTGTTCTGCTCTGTCTCAGAGGTGTGTATCACAATATGAACATGAAATGTCGTGTGAATAAATCAAGGAGCAAAATAAGTTTGAAATGTGTTCTACCACCACTACTTCACATCATCAACAAAACAAATTGAGACTTACCAGAAAATGCTTAACACTTAAACAAACATCAGTGTGATAAGAACTACCTAAAAAATGCCGGAATCCATATTTTTTTAAATTTTTTAACATATACTTTGACTTCTAAGTTTGGTCCATGTCCCATCCACTAACATGGATGAGGCAGGGTTTGTTACCTACACTGATGCCAGCCACCAGGGGGTGATCAGAATGATTTAGCTTTACTTCATTATCATGTCGTTCATCTTTATATACAGTCTGTGATCTGAGGTGTTAACACGGGATGTTGGGCTGCATCCTTCGGAGTCACAGTGGACATGGTCGCCTCCTTCATGGGCCGCGTAAACCATTAAGGCCGAACCGAAATGAGATGGTCAGGTCTACAAAGGCTTTCCCCATCAGCGTCACCAGCTCATCAACCCTTACTGCTGCTGCCTAGCAACAGAGCTGAAGTAAGACAGGACAAGAGGGTTTTATACTCTCTAGTTTTTTTGTGTACCATAAGCTAGGCACTGGGAGTCTCTTTCCGTTTTGTCACTGAAAAACAATGAATCCTTGGATAGGTCGGGCCGGGAAGGATCCACCCATTGGGGATGGGCCGAATTTGAAGGAGCCTTCGAAATGGAACAGTCCAGTCGCGCCGTCGTAGGATGCAGCCTCTTAACTGAGACACATACAAAAAAATTGTCCGAAAACCTTTATCCGTAGTGCCTCTCATATCACAAACTGGCTTATATATACATATATGTTTCATATTTAAGATTACAGAGGTCTGGAATCAAAATGATCAGCCATCTCTGTTCTTAAACCTTATAAGAGGTGGTTTGACATTGACTGGAATTGCGGAGCTGTCAGATCAGTTTTAATGACAGTGAAGATAGGAGGATTAAAGCAGACGAGTGTGAACAGAACAAAAGAGGATGAACAGGCTCTATCAAAGAGGAGGAAAAGAGTGTGAGGGGTCAGTGGTTAAGAGAGAGCGAGAGTGTTCGAGGCTCCTGAGTTTCTGATGACGCAGCGGGAGAGCACACAGATCCATCATCATTAGATAGCCGCTCACACACAAACACACACTTGCTCTCTCGTAACTGTATCTGGAAGATGAATGGCCCCAGCAGGAATCACCAGAGACCTGAACAAACTGTTGTTTTCATTTGTATCTGTGTTCTCGTGTGTGTGTGAGTGTGTGAGTGTGTTCTCAGCTCGTGGGCTCGCAGCTCACCGATGTTCGGGTGCTTCAGTAGACGACAAATCCTCGCCTCCCTCTCCAGCTTTTGATGATCTTAAAAAAACACAGGAGACACAAACACAGAATGAGTGAGGTTATTTTCTTTACTTTTCGTAATTCCCGTCTATGATTGGCTCTCTGGATCATCTAACATGAAGTTGGCTGCAAGTTAGCTGCACTGCTTGGGCGTCGTTGTCAGCGTCAGTGTGTGTTTCTGTACCTGACATTCACGCTGCTGTGTGTTTGTGTGTGTCTGTGTGTGTTGTGTCTGTGTTTTGGCTTCGTGTCAGCCCTGTCTTTTCCTTATCGGAGCTGACATGCTTGACAGAAATAATTTGACCTGATATGTGCTTGGTTGTGTGCCACAAACAGACAGACAACGGTGAACATCAAACACAGTGAGCAGCCACAGTGCGCTCACATTGACCTCCACTGTCAGACTCAATATAAGCTCCTGCAATCTGCTCACAGGTTCCCTTTGCTACAGTGAGGAGGATATAAATACACAAGGAAAAAAACGACATTCAATTTAACATCATCTATGAAATGTTTAACCCTAATAAAATGTTATTATCAAGACCTTTTTTCTTGAATTACAAGAATTGAGCTAGGCAATCAGGTTGAAAGCAATCACTAAAACTAATCAAAGTATTTGTATTTATTGATATTATACATTATCATACAACATCATGTGGAAAAGTTATGCAAAATCATATAGAAAACTAGAATGACCAGCCGCCCCCTTGTGAAACCACATTCATCTACACCGAATCGCCCGCACTCATAAATATCATGATCCATGAATTGTTCTCTCAAAGTTAACAAAAATATCAAAAAATATTGAACCTCACAAGTTTGACCTAGTTCTTCTTTCCTTGCCCCATTCCTCCAAAGCATATCAGTAAGTAGTTTTTGCGTAGTTCCGCTAACTAACAAACACAGACAAAAAAACATCCCCTTCTGGCCGAAGCTAATAATCAACTTGATGTTCACTGAACTGAGCTGGATTCCAGTCATGTATACATTTGACTTATCCCTAAATGGTTATATCAAAAACTTTGTTTTGAAACTTTTTAGTAATTTCCCCATATTTCATCATAGCCAGTATCTCAAGATAAACAATGTGTCTTCACTTCCTCCTTTTTCTCTGCCGTCTTGCACCAATCACACTCTGCACAGAAGCGATCGGGTGATATAGCCATGGGAATGAGGTCCCACCCATACACATGCTTGTTTGACCAATAGTGAGTTATTCCTGTCAATAATGATGTTTGTATAGCATTAAATTACAAGAGGCAAACTTTGAAAAACAATTAACAATTGAAACTAGAACTACCTAAAATGACAAAACATATCTTTGAGTAAAACGTATTTGACTGGTACATTGACTTTTTAGTTTGGTCCATGTCCCATCCGCTAACAAGGAGGAAGCAGAGTTTATGACCCACAGTGCAGCCAGCCACCAAAGGGCGATCAATATGCTTAGGTGTCACTTTAAATGATCCATCACATTGTCCATCTTTATATTATTATGTAGTCTATGAATTTCACAAACTGAACTCAAATGGCCTCCTGCAGTTTAACTGGGTCTGGTTTCATGACGGCTCAGAAATCATCTGACAATTCTCCTCTGTGAGTCCAGATTGATCTGATCTGACTTTGTGAACAAGAGGTAACGTTCAAATCTCCCATCGCGACTAGCTCCAGTGACTCTGATTCAGGACCACTGGAGTCCGAGCAGTGGTCCTTATATTGAGCGATGCGATCAGGTGTCGACCCATTTCAGCTTTTCCTCTGGAAATATAGGAAGTGAGAAAGAGTCAGAGCGTATGAGGAGGCGAGGGAGAGAAACAAGAGCAGCGGGTTCAACTTTTTTTTTAAATAGGACACCTATTTTTTACTCTCATCCTTGTCTTCTTCCTCTGCTCCTCTTGATGCTATGGAAACCGTGGACTGTGCAGCTCATAGGCGAGACCAGCATAGAATGCCAGGCAGCTAGTTCCCATTATAGGTACAGGTAACTGTTTGTTTGTGTTGGTGTAGCGCATCTATACAAAGTGACGAGCTGACGCACAGACAAACTTAGAGCTCCAGTGTACTTTGAACGAAATAGATCTTGGCGTGCTCTCTAAAAAATGTGTGTGTGTGTGTGTGTGTGTGTGTGTGTGTGTGTGTGTGTGTGTGTGTGTGTGTGTGTGTTGCAAACTAAAGGTCTGTACGTGCACACACCAGCGGAGGTGGAGCTTTATCAGTCGCAGCGAGAGAGATGAAGCCAGAATAAAATCCCCACAGTGAAACAAACTACAGCAGGAGCCATTGCTACACGACAGTTAAAGCTAAAAATACATTGGGAAGAATTTGATTTAAAACCTCCCTTTAGCTACGAGCACAAAAGCTGAAGAGGAGAAGGCGTTTTCCACACCACGGACAAAGAGATGGGTCTGTGCCTGTGGGTTTGATTAAAACACCTTCATCGAAAATCTTTCCCATCCCTCTGTCCACGTATGACATTAAAAAAGCCAATAAATCAACAACGTATAATGAACTTAAAAAATAATCCTTTATTTATTAAAACATAAAATAATCGTGTTTTTTGGTTTCTGCATTGTTAAATACATTTAACAGCCCTAATTTGCAGTGTTACAGACCTACACATATGATAAACCACTATCATAAATGATTGTCCATCAACTTAAAGATGTAACATGTAACAAAGCTTTTCCGGTCTTGATGACCTCTCAAAGCACTTTACAGGGCAGTTTCTGCCATTCACACACATATTTATACAGTGCATCTATGTGCAGCACTTTCTCTATGAGAAGGGAGAATTGGGATTCAGTATTTCGTCCAAGAACATTTCAACATGGGGAAGACTGGGATCGAATCGCTGACCTTCTGATAAGAGGACAACCGCCCAAACACAGCCAACCCTAACTAGATCTCGTTTAAAGTTTTGTTGACTTGTGTACTTACATTATGCAGAATGTTTCAAACTATTTAAAGCCCAGAGAAATCCATGATTTTAATCAAGGTAATGAGACGTTTTATGTTGGTCGGCCCTCCGTCCGTCTCTGCTTCCAGGGCAAACATATGACGTAAGGAAAAAATACTGTTAGCCAGTAGCCAGTCGGTTGTTTTTTACTGCCACTTTTTGTATCTGTCACTTGTTTTGATCACGATTACTTATACTATTTTTACTTCACAGTTTTCTGCCCGTTCTGTCATCAAAGCTCTCTTAGTAAACGCACAGAGGAACCAAGTGACCTGAGAATATTACTGGACAAAAAAATGATGTGCAAGACAACAACTCCCATGAGCCCACTCTGCTTCATTACATCATCAAAATTAGGTATTTCATTATTGTTTTGATTGAGAGGCCCCTAGTTGCTGTAGTTCCATTTTGTAAAATGAAGATTTAGTGAGAAGTAAGCAATTATCAGACGGACTGAAAACATGCACCCAGAGGCCAAGGGCAGAATCACGTGGCGCTATAAACTAACAGCAGAGGTGGTGGAGAGGACATTTCCTACAGAAGACCTGCACACACTGCTGCAGGCCAGGCCTGCTGCCGCTCTTTTGTGTGGTCGCAAGTCCGCCATACTGCCTGTGAGAACATGCCAATTTAGATTTTGCTTGAGTTGTACTGCCAGCTTTAGAGAAGAGCACAACAGCAGAGAGGCAGAGAAGCAGAGAGGCAGAGATTCAGAGAGGGAGAGATTCAGAGATTCAGAGAGGCAGAGATTCAGAGAGGCAAAGATTCAGAGAAGCATCCCGACAGAGCAACGACAGCAGCTCAGCCAGTATTTCAAGATGAGCAGGATCCTCTGAGCAAGGTCACTGTTCTCTCCATCTCTGCCTCAGTCTTTTTATTCAGTGCCACATATCTCCCTCTACTGCTCTCAGTCCGACACACAAACCCTATATATTACACTTTTGAACTGGCACCTAGTTTTTAATGTCACTTAGAGATTTCTGTTTTACACATGAAGATTTGTTTTGGCCTAAAAGCATCAAGTTGCAGGTTGCATGACAGAAACGCAACTCTTCCTAGTCTCTCTCTCTCTCTCTCTCTCTCTCTCTCTCTCTCTCTCTCTCTCTCTCTCTCTCTCTCTCTCGCTCTCACTCTCCCTCTCTCTCTCTCTCTCTCTCTTTGCTCTCCCTCCGTTTTGCCCTTGTACCTTCCCTCTCTTCTCTCTCCTCCTTTTCCACCCACCTCTTCTCTCACCCCAGTTTTTCTCCTCTCATCTCCATCCTTAGAGATTTTTCTCTCTCTTCTGTCGACAGGAGCTTGTTCATTGTGGGACCTGTCGGACTACTCTATAATATTTTTAGGCTGCTATACAGATCAAATTGAATTGAACTCAATTGAATGTAGCGGCACTGCAGTGGTGTGGATGTGTGTGTAGATGGGAAATTTCTATTCACTTTATGTTTAACTGTAGTAATGTTTTAAAATTATATATAATATTTTATACAAACAAAGATATGCATAATAATAATGTGTAACCTGAAAAATAAGCCTCAATCTTGTGTTAATGTAAACAATCTCTTTCCCTGTGTTCATTTAAATCCTGACAGGCTTGTATAATAGCTCCGCTTCATAATTCATCATGGCAGCAAACAGCAGACTAATTGCTAGGAAAAAAAAAATCTGTGATGAAGTTCAACTATCAAAGCGTGCAGGCTTGAGTCTGAGCAGAGCACTGCAGTCGTCATGTGAATTCATACAGCAGGAAACACATCTACTATCCTATGGAGATGTTCTCTTTTGGATGCAGTGTTTAATACCTGATTTCAGATTCCGAAAGTCCGAGCTCTTTAACCAAAAAATCTGAACTTAAGGGAAACACTGAGCTTTTAAGGTTGTTAACGTGCACATTGCAACAGGTGTGGTCCACGAGGAAGGGTCTACGTGTTATTATTCGAGGGATTTTAACTGACATCAAAGCAAATTCTAACCTCAAAAGGAAGAATGAAGCATTGTCCGCAGTAACAACTTCACCTTACACTGTCATGACTCTGCACTTTGCCTCTTTTGATGAAGAGTATTTTGGATTTTGTGGTTTCGGTTCTGTCTGGGGACTCTTTGGTTTACACAAACATTACACATCTCTCCTGTATCGTGAAAAATCATTCTCTACCATTTTCTGTTGCAAATTCACTTTCCTCACATTTAACAGGCCATTGTGAGAATGAAGATAATGATGCTATATATTAAAGTACATGAAGTCTGGTAATGCTCAAAAAGGAAATTTAACGTGCTGCCTTTTTAAATAAGCTTCCCTCTCTGCCGCAGAATATTTGTTAGAGCAATAAAACAGTACACTGAGTCTTGAGCTATTTTAGGCTTGTATTAGAAAGATATAATAGTGTAAGTGTATTATGAGAAAATAGTGAATTCACATTGCACACACGGCTTTAGGGGTATGCAGAGGCGGGTCATGTTAGCTGGGCTGTATTTTCCTCTACTGTATCTGACTGTACACTAAATGTCGGACATAAGATTGCCTTACTCCATCTCTCCATCCTTTTCCACCTCTACTTTTCTTTCACTCTCTCTCCTCCTCCTCCACAGGTAGTCCACCTCTCAGCCGACTGGACATCTGTTGTCTAGCAACTCCTGCACCAATCAGAGTGCCATGCCTTTCCTCTCCTCTGCAGTGGAACCAGCCTTGCATGCAAATGGCCGACATCCGAGAGTTTGCCTTCAACAATCAAACTCCGCAGGAAAGCACCAGAAACTAATCCTGAAGGTGCGTGGACACGTTACAAATAAAAAGACATGGAATTTAATTTAAACACATCTCTTGTGGAACATCAAACCATTTATTCCTTAATGCAAACACACACTGTGGACATACATTAAGAAGAGTAGGAGAGGTGGGAGTGTCATGGGGCTCGTGTATAATCCTAAAAGAGAAATATACAGCACAACAACAAATACCAAAGCCAAACTAAATGTCCGTCTAAATTAAACATATTCATAATTATTAATTAGATAATTAATAATTTCGAATGGGGTGGTGCTGAAATGAGTAAAAGGTCCTGTCCCAATTCACTCCTAAGCTCCACCACATGAAGGGATAGTGTTTGTCCATTTCTCTATGTGATGTAGGGGTAGAGGCCATCCAGCTCTTCAAACACCCCTTCAACCGTAGTGTGTTCAGGACCCCTGAACAGGAAGGGGTAGAGTTGTGACTGGCTGATGAAAATCTTTATTTGTAATTGTGTGTGTGTACTAACTGTAATTGTCCAACAAATGTGGAGCCACCCCAGCTGTTATCATTCAGGACAGCGTGGACCTTCATGTCATGATAAACTGTTGTTCTCAAGATGTTGATGTAAGTCTATGTAAGTCATAAAGAAACGACAGTTACGTGATTTACAATATATCAAATGTCTTCCTATTATAAAGGTTTTGTTTTTTTCTTTCAGGAAAGTTTCAGTAAATTTTTTGATGACAGTAAATCTTAGAATGTTTTATGGTCGAGTTTGTTCGATCACAAATCTTTATTAAAAGTCTCTGTAGAGATGATATGTCGCATTATTAAAGATGCAAGAATCATAATGAAAAGTTGAACCGTCATTTCAGTCGACTTATAGTTGGCATTAACAGCGTGCTGCGAGCGAGGAGACTTGTGTCTCTGCCAGCTGCTTTGCCGTCTGCAGGAAACTGACCTCTTGCATTTGTCACGTCATAAACCATCTTGTCTTGAACCATCTATTTCTTGGCGTCAGCATTCCAAGCATGTACCTCTGTGCCGCCCGGATTAGGTTTTCACACTTCACTCCATATTTAGGACGGTCCATCTATGTTAGTGAGTCAACCAGCCGGACATAATCAGAGCCGTCGTATATTACTCAAATAAAAAAAATTCCCTCTATTGTTCAAACACTATCTCGAGTTAAGAGTCACTCAAACATCAGAGCTTTTTATGCTTACGTTTCCTGATTGCAGAAATTGGGGGCGGTGTGAGTGATTTGTTTTCTCAGTAACTTCTCAGGTTCAACATAAAAGTTGCTGACAACAGGATATGATGTCAGATGTTTTCTTTTTGGCTTTCCCCAAAAAAGAGAAATATTGTGTTTTTAAGTCAGAATTTAATGACAAATATAATCATGACTAAAGGGGGAACAATGCAGACCTACAGGGAAGTGACTGTCATTAACTCTACCAAGGAAGTTATGTCTTCATCTGCGATTGCTTGTTTGTTAGTTAGCGGGATTTACGCAAAACAGACGGATTACCACAAAACTCTTTGGAATGATACGCCATGGGTCATTACATTTCTGTGCAACTTTATTATTGCAAGAGAGAATCTTTTCAACATGATGAATACAATGTGGTGAGAAACTTGTAAATACCACCAGTGTGTACTTGAGAGACGTACTGTGGTATTAGCTTTCAGCCTTGATTGAATTAAAAGGGTCTGTTGGGCCTTGGCGGAGGTATGAGCATTACTGACTGAGTTGCAAAATCAGTCCCAAGGAAATTAATAAGCTTCATTGGAAACACACGCACCACTCTGGAGATTTCACACAACATGAATCATGTGTCTTTCCCGCTTCAACCCTTTTTCTAGTGGATTTGTCGGTGCTGCCCTCGTCACTTCCCCTCACTTCAGAGTGAGGTTTTGAAAAGTTGCCGGCAAATTTTTCAGAAATTTGTAAAGGCGACCCTCAACAACCCCCCCAAACTCTATTTCCCCTTTCTCTGTCTCTCTCTATGGTTGCACGTCTCCCTTTTAGTTTCTGATGTGTCACGTCTGCAACTGCACTGCAGCAGAGTGTAGTGCCCTGTGTGTCTGTGTGTGTGTGTCTGGGCCGCTTTTTAGTTTGGTGACAGATTCAGGGGACAGACAGAGAAGACACAAACCTACGTAGATAGCTATCGAGACAAACAAGGAAGAGACGAGGACAGAAATAGAGACACAACAAACCGCTGAAGGAGACAAAGGTAATCAAAGTCAAAGAGTCATAGAGGACATGAAACCTCACTTTAAAAAAAACCTACACCTGACTTGTATCCTCATCGCCCTATCCAGCTTATTTCTGTCGTCTTTCATAAATCAGACCCACAAAAAAATGTGCATTTCGGTCCTCGCCTGATTCTGGACGTAATAGATTTAGTGTTAGTGACTATTTCCAGGTGCGACAAGTAGACCTGCATCCAATGTCTTCTTCCACCGACGCTTGTGGTTAAATGGAAGCTTAATTAACTGGTTAGCGATGTGACCTATATGATACAGAATGACTTTTTTCAGCCTTTATTTAGCTTGATGTGAGCAGGGACATTTGTTACTGCAGGAAAGACATGTACCAGGAGAGTAAAATCATTTTTACTGTTAAGAATGTATTGTGTGTCTCGTCGATTCTTGTTGCCTTATCAGGTGTTTGAAGTTGAATACTGCAGCTCGAACTCAACCAAAGCAAAATGTGTGAGCAGTTACAATACCAAGTAAAAAAAATCGGAACGTTGCCTTTACAACAGCAAATATAAAGAGGGTCATCAGGGAAACACACAAAGGCACTATTGGAAGTGTGTTAAATTGAAAATGCATAATGTAAAACTAAAGTTTCGTTCATTGCAGCTTCTCAATTATCCTTTCTATACATAATTGTAAATGTAAAAGCTTTGGATGTTGGTGAGATGAGATGAACGTTTGAAAACACCCTGAGGGAACTGGCGATAATTCGATTAATCCGTTTAAAGAAATCAATGATTCAATCAATGGCGACAATAAACCTCGGTTGAAGCCTTAACCTCAATACACAAATTCACCCACCACACATCGCAACAGGGCGCTGGAATTGCTCTGCCTCGATTTAATTAGGAGTTTTAATTAAAAAAGATGTAGTGGGTTGAATGTAACATCCTCTGAGGCAAGCGGCTAAGTAGTGCTCCTCCATACGTTTCCCTCCTACCCCCCGCAGAGCCCGGGGGTCTAATGAAACCATCCTGGACGCCGAGACACCGTCACCCTCCGCTGGTTCCCAACTGAGGAAGAGTTATGAGACTGATAAGTCCACGGCTTTCTCCTCGAAGGAGAAACAAAAGGTGGCTGGAGATAAAATGCCCTCAGTAATACTGGGAGTGTCATAACACGCTGTAATGCCTGCGTTTATCTTATCTGACGTAATGCAGACACACACATTCCACCAATGTGTAAAAGTGGTTTAATCTGAGAGACCTGTGTGGTATATCTTTATATTGTGTTATATATCCACATATATGACACAAAAAGCTATAGATTTAAATGCAACAATGAAGCCCGACTGTGTAGTGGATTCTGTGCAAAGATTGGTGATGCTGCTGAGGAAACATTTACAATACAGTATGTGGTGTCGACTCCTGGAATATGAGGGCTGTTATTTCAACATATATATGACTGGACTGTGATTCATTTAGGAAGTAGCTGGAAATGCTGTGAGAGCAGTTTCAATTCCGTTACATCCCTGTTCCCTACTCTCTCTGTTTGTATATACAGGATTTTATGCAGACAAACTTCCCTTTTTTTCCTATGATATAGTAACTTAACCCTGGTTTTTATAACCAATATGACCAACTAAAGCCACTGGTTTGCTCTTATTTACAACCTCCTCCACGTCGACCTCAGCACAGAAGTGTGCTTACAGAGGGAAAGCCCAACCTTGCATTTGTGGGGAAGTGCATGATGACTCTCTTCTGTGGTCTATTGATAAGAGCATAGACCACAGAAGAGACACTTGATTGGTTGCTTTTTTAACTGTACTGAGTCAATATAAGTAAAGTTGTTCTTGGACAAAGACGTCCTTGATGGTGCAGGAGAAACTTTTCACACCACATTATTTTGAAAGAGCAACAGCCAATAGGGAAACGCTCTGCAGGATGTTTACTGGTGTAACTTTATCCCCCAGTCATTTGTTGATGTTTGTATATGGAGTTCAGCAACATGGCCGTTCCAGCCAAGCACAACAAGGAAATTTCCTAAGTGAATGAATATAAAAATATTTTAAAAAGGTAGATAACTAATCTAATATAAATACATATATGCACATTAAAGTATGTAAACAGCAATTCTGAGAAAACTTGTGGAAGCACACCACTGTTGCTCTTCATACTTTAAGGAAAACACCATGATGTCTTCATCCAGTCCACAAAATTCTTCCTACATTTTTTTCCTGAATGTGCCTGAACTTTACGTCCTTCTTCCTTTTCACGTGAAGGTGGATGAAGAGTTGATGCAATACACGTCGACACTGCAGCTCCTTTTGTCAGAAAATAAAAACCTCTTCTGCTGCTGATTCTCTTCTGCAAAATGTTAGAGCATCGGATCGAAATTAGATGAGGAACTTGTGAATTAGTTGTTAAAACCAAACCTGATATTTCCACTTGATGGTTATAGAAATGGAAAAGGTTTTTGTCGTCAGTGTTAGATGCATCCATCCATCTCCATCTGCTTAATGTTCATTGAGACGGAAATGCAAGACACATTACTATCGTGTCTAGCATGGATTTTGACGGACTCTAAGTGCTTTTATTGATTTGGTAGTGCTGGAAAAATAATACAACACACACACACATTTGTCTGTACATCTTTTTCTTATTATTCATGTCTGATGGTAGTGTTATCTGTGGCCTCTGTCTATCAACATAGGCTGATACCATGTAAGGTTGAACAAGTTTGATAGAGAATGTAATAGTGTGAAAGGTTTGCATCGTGATCATTGTGACCAGAATTATTACCATTAACAGACAAAATATTAGCATTTTGTGGGTCAGTGGATGCTCGGAGTTGCTATACAGACAGAATACTAGCAGCTCATTCTAGGGCTCAAATTCGTTCAAACTTGACTTTTAGAAAAAGCGACCGGCCTCCCTCATGCTGTTACCGTATCAAACAAATCATGGTAATGAAAAGATGGAAATGGGGAAACTAACCATCAAGAATTTTACGACGGTGAAACCGGTAACTGTTTCATTCCTGGAATGTAATGGTGTTAATTGTAAACACTCCAGGGAGATCAGACCTGGCATTTTCAATTATGAAACTCTAATCAAGCTAAAACTGGTTTTAGCCAGAGGAGAAGTGAGGAGGAAGAGGAGGGAGGACACAGAGGTTATAGACGGAAAGAGTAAATCAAACAGAAAAAACAAGGTTGATAAGGAAGTACCACAGACAGAGTTGACAGAGGTGAGAGGGAAAGAGGTGGGAGAGGACAGAGGCACGAGTCTGTAATTAAGAATGCCCTTGCTTTCCGTAGAGTCCATTACCCTTGTTAGTCAGACTGGAGGTTTCTTTCCGGACTCAACAATCAATCAGTTTTACATTGAAATCCTGACATTTTAGAAATACACAAGCTGTGATTTTTCATTACAGTTTACATCATTAACACGGTTTTAAGAGCCGAGCGTTTTCTCTGATGCCTGCAGAAACGTTCACACATCGGAAAGGGAGCGGCATCAAAAAGTATTGCACTGAACTGAAGTATCTGAATTACACAGACTTACACAAATATATAATACAAGGACATAAAAAACATGTGCTAATAAACGTGTTATTTACTGGCTGGTCAGACAGAGGAGCATCGACTGAAACCAAGAACCGAGCTTCTTTCAAAATTATTATCAATACTGTTTGTGTGGGGGGGGAGGGGTTGTGTTGTGTGTGTGTGTGTGTGTGTGTGTGTGTGTGTGTGTGTGTGTGTGTGTGTGTGTGTGTGTGTGTGTGTGTGTGTGTGTGTGTGTGTGTGTGTGTGTGTGTGTGTGTGCTTGAGATTGGGAGACAGATAGAGACACCCACAGTGAGAGAATGACCAACATTTATTTTTAGCCTTCAAGCACCCAGTGAGTCATGTGATCCCCCTCCCCTTCTTTCCCGCTGATCCCCCCTCTCCTCTCCCTTCCTCTCGTTTCTCCATCTCTCTCCCTTTCTTTTTCTCTCCCTCCGTCCTCTCACTTCAAAGTGAGGCGGTAAAGAACCACGGTGACACAAACACAGGAACGAAAACGATAAGCTGGGGAAGGACAGAATAATAATTATCTTTACTAATGAGAGAATACGCCGCAGAAGGAGCGTGATATATATATATAAAGATAGGATGTGTGAATTGTATAACACTGAGGCGGACTGGCTTACATCCCCGCAACAGCTATCATCTCTGTTACCATGACACCTCCACATTACAAAAATAACAATGGCACACCCCAATTACTGCTGTAACTGTCCACTCCAGAGGAGGGTCAGTTACGACTCAGTGAACTGGAATGATATCAAGCCAGGAACAATATTAAGGCCGTCTCGACACAAAATAGGAAAAATAAGAGCCTGCATTGTTTTTTAAACTGGGAGAAAGGATGACAAGCATCATTAGTCCGGCATAAAATTAGATTTCCACCAGTCTCTGTTTTGATTCCTTCCTACGTGTAAATGCAGCCATATTTATTCACACTATGACACTCGCACAATGCAATGCAACAGCCACACAGCGAGTTGAGCAGATGTTTTTTTGTTGTAATGGTTTCAAATATAAAGACAAGCTGAGAGGGTCACATCGACAGGCAACCAGGCTGCTACACACACACACACACACACACACACACACACACACACACACACACACACACACACAAGGACACACACGTACAAATACACATACAAGGAGGACACTCGTGCACAATATCCCGGTCACATCCACAACAGCTGAGGGAGGACAAACGCACAAGCACAGGCACACACAAACAGATGAGGGTAGGCAAACACACTAGCACATGCACACACACAAACACACACACACACATACACACACACACACACACAGATGAGGGAAGACAGACACAAGCAAATACACACTCGAACAAACACACACACCCACCCACGCATCACATGAAAATGCAAAGTGACAAAAGATAGCAGACAGAGTTATAGTGACAGGACACTGAAGCATGCATGAAAGGAGAGGACAAATATTCAACTGCTGTGAGGGATACAGTGTGCACACACACACACATACACACACACACACACAAGTGTTGACTTCCCGTTCCCTCTTTCTGTCTCTGATTATCTCTCTCTCCCTTTGCTTCCTCTCCTTTTCTTCCCCCTTCTCCCCACTGCTTCCTCTCGTTCACTGACTCATCTGCTGCTCTTAATGAAATGCTGCATAATCAGGATTGCAGATTGCAAAACTGTGTGACTGGTCCTATAGGCTAAGGGCACACATGTGTGCATGCATAAACCAGACACACACACACACAGTGCCTTGCCTGATCTGCCAGCATTGCAACCACCAATCCTACTCTAAACCCCTTTCAATTATATATACTCTGACACACATGAACTCGCACAGGCAAGTATACGTGCACAGTGTTGGAGAGGGGGGGGTCATGATCCTGCCAGAGAGAAGGGAATCAGAGTTGCAATTCTAGGGCTTATCGTAGAAAGAGGGTAAGACCACATCTGACACGACAGCACGCCCGGTGTGTAAACCTCTACACACACACACACATGCAATAGAGCGAGAGAGAGGGAGAGAGAGAGAGAGAGAGAGAGAGAGAGAGAGAGAGAGAGAGAGAGAGAGAGAGAGAGAGAGAGAGAGAGAGAGAGAGAGAGAGAGAGAGAGAGAGAGAGAGAGAGAGAGAGAGAGAGAGAGAGAGAGAGAGAGAGAGAGAGTGTTTTAAGGCTTTAGGGTACGGATTTGAGTTCAGCTCCAGGAATTTACAGTAGATGTATAATGTGTAAATTACATCCTCTAAAGTCACAAATGTGTACTCCCATTAGTGCGTATGCATGTGGGTGTGTTAGTGTGTGTGCAGACCCACGTGCATATGAGGGCAGATAACCTCTTTGCAGTATTTTTGGAAAACCTATTCCAGCATTCAAATGGTGAGACACTGATCTGGCTGCCAAGGTATCTATTACCAACACTGCACTCAGCCAGCGCCAGGGTCATCATGGGGGGGAAGATTGACAGAAGGAGGGACCGGGCAAAGGAGCGGTGGGGGACGAAAGAAAGTGAAAAGAAAAGACGTGGCGATAAGAAAGAGCGATGGAGGACGGAGGGCAAGGACAGACGGGGAGGCAAAAAAGACAATAAATATGAAAGATGGAGAAAAATACAATGCAAAAGGAAGAAGAGTTAGTAGACAAAGCAGAGGAGGGTGGAAAGGAAGTTTCTGGAGAGGAACAGCAAAGGGGAAGGAGGCTCTATGGCAATACACAGTTACTGCGGCTCTACAATATATCAGAAATTCGCACCATCATAATAAAACCATAGGCAGTGGAGCAACGTGTGTAAAATAGCAGAAGGTAATTCCAATAAATTCTAACACATTAAATTCCAGTTAGTAAACTCGGCTCACATCTACACCAGCCTGACTCCTTGTGTGGCATGACAGCGGTCATTGGTTGTGACAGACAAGCAGGTGCTGACGAAACCCGTCATTGGCTGAAGAGAAGGTGGCACAGCAAAGGCTCAACGCACCATTGGTTCGTAATCACTGATACGCTTTTGGCGGTTCTTGGGTCATATGTGTGCTTGCAGATGAACATGAGCCACGTGTGTGTGTGTGTGTGTGTGTGTGTGTGTGTGTGTGTGTGTGTGTCTGTGTGTGTGGGGGGGGTCCGGAGCCTGAAGCAACCAGGCCAGCGGCTACAATTACGGTGACGGATGTGAAAGAATTGGGTCGGCTTCGCAAGAGTTCTGCCCCTGGGACGACAAGACCAGCCCGAGCCCTGAATCAATACGGAACACATGCACGCGCACACGGGCGTGCACGCACAACGCTGCAGGTGACAAACATTAAGACCGAAACCAGAGGACAGATATGAATTACACAAAAAAGGGAACCTGTACTACACAGCACAAAAAAAGTGCAAGCAGGCAAACGGCTAAAGTCTTCACTTGACACACTTTTCACCTTTTCTAGTGCGAACACCGAAAAGTTAATCAAGCAAAATCCAGATGAGTCTCTGCCCCATGCACTTGTGTGACACACACACACACACAGTTTCAGAGATTACTTCAGGGGCAGTAATGTTCACAACTCATCCACGCAAAACTGTGAGACTGGGAGCATGTTCTCCTCCTCATGTGTGTCCTTCTGCGTGTTTGTGGTGTGTGCGTCCGTGTGTGTATTGTATGTTTGCATGTATGCATGTCGTGTGTCTCTGTAAATGTTTACACGTGTCGTTTTTGTACACATTGTGTATTTCCTACCTCTGGCAGAAAGCTTCTTGGTGTTGATGATTTTGGCAGCAAACTCCTGTCCATTGGAGATCTTCACGCACCTCCTGACGATAGAGAACGCCCCCCTGAAATCCACACACACACACACACACACAGATGTGTATTCATGTTTTCAAGACAACATACAGTAAGGCGTGAATCCAATGTGCAATCAGACAGGTGTTTCAAAACAGGGGCTCACAAAGGCAAGGTATAACGCCTAAGAAAAATGAATTGGATACTTTAGATTCTTTTAGTTTGTTATAATGGAAGCATGTGTCAAATTACCATAACTTTGACATTCTCTGCAGATTATAGTGTGTATGGATATTTTCCACCAGCAGCTTCCAGCCTCATAAATAGGGTTTTCAGTCCACGCATGTCCAAAATGACTAATTGCAAATGTAGATCAGCTCAAATTTGGTTTTCACAGTCACATTTTTACATAAATATACATAAACACGTCCACCCAGTCGCAATGCAACTACTCACACGGACCCACTCACACACCAACGGTACACATTGTCCTCATCGCCACATGATACAACTAACACCGACAAAAACGCGCCCATGCACCAGCCCACTGCTGCCTCAGCCATGTGTTGTTCCGGTGTTCCAGGCACATGTATGAAGATTACAAAACTAGGTCAGCTATATTTGAAGGGAGGAGAAGAGCAGAGTGCTGCATCTCTCATCTCTAAATGCAGCTGTGGAGCGGCTCTGCTTCCTCAGCTCCGCTCACCTCTGCAGCCATGTAGGGCCGCTTTACTATTCAGCCTCTGTCTGTGCACGTCTTTTTTCTCTCAAGTACAATCTCTTCCCGTCTTTCCGCAGCAAATTCCTCCTGGCTCACAAACACTCAGAGGCGCTCAAACAGAGGCACGGGACGGACACACCTGAGAAAACTCATTAACCTAAAATTAACCCAGTTCTTTTACTGACTTTACTGTGAAGATGAGGTTTTTTGTTGTTTGGATATTTCAAGCCTTGTGCCAATGTCCAGCTAGTGCTCAGTGTATAGTGATGTGTACCATGACCATGTTATCTAACGTCCTTTGGAGCGAGCAGCTTGCCACTAAAGCTTACCTCTAATTTATAGGGGATTTGGTGAAGGAAATGATCATAGCGTAACATGTTACATAAGGATTTCACTATCCTGCAGAGTTGGGCAACAAGGCACCGGGAAGTACAAACGTCAACTGTGTCTGTGAAATAACAGCACAGTTGAAGTACTCATTATTTTGTGTTTTATTGTAAAAACAGGCTGGAACAAGGTGCAGTGGTATCAGATAAACCATCTGCAGTGGAACATCTGATCATGCAATTGTAGAGAGTAACCCTTTGTCAGTTAGCAAGAGCCATCCACCAACACACGGTATCTGCATTCATATGTGCTGCTGTGAAAACGTTTATTTAACAGAATAAACAAAGCAGAAAAGTTGTTTATCTATTTTCACATTTTACACAAAAAATGTGTTTATTTTCGTAATTTAAGTTCCTTGAACAATTGGTTGAATTTGTACTTTCAGCACAATATTCAAATCTGTCAGGATTAGGAATGTGTTATATTTGTGAAATACTACATTTACTTTATAGTAATTATTTTTCATCACACTACTTTTAAACTACATAACCTCTCAACAATGATGTACTCTGACTGAAACTTGTCTGTCCTTGATGGAATGCACAGCTTCAGCAGGTTTCAACACTATAAGAACAAAAATATAGAGAAAGCAAAAGGTGCCTGGTTGGAGATATATATACAAACAGAAACTATATAGAATGCATTTGATACTCAGAAATGTAAAGAATTGATGCTGGGGCTGAATTGATCAGAATATCTATATTTGATATCACTTATTGACATTTCCAACAGTTTCCAGCATGGAAATGTCTTGAAATAATCATCTGCAGGTGATTGAAACACTGACAATATCCAGATGTTTGGTCAGAAACATGATATTTTCCATTCATCAGTGCCAGCTCATCTTCTGGGTGTCGGCTTGGAGGAACTGGTGCTGCACACAGTAAGGGGACCAGGTGAGTGATTCAGATAGTATAAAAGCATTAAGCTTGCATTATTAATGACAGATGGTGTTAGATGAACACAGGATAGGATCATAAAAGCGGTTGGGGGGGGGCTGGGACGGTGGAGAAGATTTCCTCTCCCTCAAACCCAGTGCTTGCATCAGATGGGGGTTGATGAGAGATCAATTACTCCAGTTAGAACGCTCGATGGGAGTACACTGCTCTCTCTGCGCTCCGGCTGAACATCAGCCTCAGCTGCAGACATCTGGACTGAGGGCAATTACCACACACATTTAGTGTATATATATGTGCAAATAAATCAATAATTATCTGAATATAATTTTCATAAATAGTAATATAACAAAGGTTCAATACATATCGATATATTATTGCATTGTGCCAGCACTGTTTTAAAGAGCACCACAAACTGCAGCCTCTGAAATGAGCACAAAGCTAAATTAAGACCTCTATGAAACAGTTTCCACACAAACTAAAGAACATAAGCTTCTTGAAGGGAGGATTTATCACAGAACAGCTGGAGAGTGGAGCGATCAAACAATATCAATCAATTTCCATCATTACCAAATATATATAATATATAATTATTATGCATTGTGAATGCACAGTGAGGAGCCAAATTGAATTGAATTCAGATGTGTAAAATTCACAAAGAAGAGTGTAAAATCCACCACCTTCACTCAGGAGCCAAGAAATAATAATGTGTGGAATTCATCGTGATCATTACTGATATCGACTGAACCCTTTTTATCTTGATATAATGTCTGGTCATGTTGCTTTGCCCTAAAATAAACCTTGAACCACACTATCAGAAACAATGCATCTTCATGAGCACACACTCACATACAGTAAGTGGACCTCTCTCTCTCTCTCTCTCTCTCTCTCTCTCTCTCTCTCTCTCTCTCTCTCTCTCTCTCTCTCCCCCCCCCCCCCCCCCCCCCTCTCTCAGGGGTGAGGAATTCCCTGCCTGTGTCTGATAATTGACCGCAACTGGATGATTGGCCGGGGAATGTGTCATCGCCGACTGATGCCTGCATGCTGTCGCATTACAGAGTGTGTATTTCTGTCACTCAGGGGGGAGGAGGAGGATTTGGGGAAGGGGTGGTGGGGATGGTAGAGAGAGAGAGCGAGACAGAGAGGAGGTGGGTCCACCAAATCTCACCATTTCACACACACACACACACACACACACACACTAACACACACCGATGCATTTCACCCCCTGGAGCTCCTCTCTCTCCTGTGGCACCCACAGGCCAGAAATGCATCGGCGTGCAAAGGACGCGTGCACGCTCGACTCGACGTCTTCCTCCGCAACCACACAGACGTGAGCAGGGCTTCAGATGTGGCATTAAAGCAGATCGTGTGTCATTGCACACGATCTGCGGGACATATGATATTTAAAACACCACGCATGGCCACACTGTCCCCGCACAGACACACACTGAGCCCGGAATCCGAGTCCTTAAGCCAAGGCGGCCTATTGCATAACAGGCTGACATTTCCTACAGGATGATGGTGGTGATGATGATGATGGTGGTGATGATGATCATGGTGATGATGCCAGATGATGATGAGGAGGATGAGGATATTGTGAGAGAGAGAAAAAAAGCACAAGCATGCTTCCTTACTTCCCCAGCTCCTCGAACAGCTGGTATTCATCGGTGAACCTCGTACAGATCGTTAACGCCATCCTGACGGAGCGGCCGGTGGCGAGGAGGAGACGAAGCGGTTCAAGGTGCACTCACAAGCCACGTCCACCGCACACACACAGTCGTCTACCCTCTTCTTCTTCTTCTTCGTTTTCTTCTTCTTCTGGTTCACATGCAGCAGCCTGACAGGGCTCGTGGACGCAGCATTTTGTGTGTGTCGTGTGTGTATCTGGTGCGAGTCCGTCCGGCGCTGTGTGTGTTTCCTCTCTGCGCGCACCAGCCGCCGCACTACCGCACCTACCCCCCACTGTGCCCACAGTCCCGCCCACTTTGCCTGCATCCTCAACATGGCCAATAATAATAATAATAATAATATTGACGGTAACAAAAGCGATACAAATAGCATTAATGATTATGATTATTGTTGTTTTTGTTAAAAAAATAAGAACAACAATATTGACGATAATAATTATAACCATCTTTATCGTACGTTTATTATTGTGCACAATAGTACTACCATACCAGTAGTTTAATGTATTTCATGAATAGTTCATATTCTGAAAAGAAAAGTATTTTGAAAAATAATATATATATAGTAATTCCAGTATGTGTGCCTATGCATGCAATGCATTGGCCATATATTACTATTCTGTATACTTGTGGTATTACTATATTATATGGTATACT
This sequence comes from Limanda limanda, assembly GCF_963576545.1. Lineage (NCBI taxonomy): Eukaryota > Metazoa > Chordata > Actinopteri > Pleuronectiformes > Pleuronectidae > Limanda > Limanda limanda. The sequence continues at coordinate 15,751,676 of NC_083637.1, read as the reverse complement.
ACTGAAGTAATAATAATGTAAATGTAAAGTATATATATGGTAAAATATTGTTTATTTAATATTAACCAGAAATGCACAAAATAGGCTCAGGAGCTGGGGCTAAAAAAGCGAATTAATTATTAATATTAATTAGTTATTGGTCATTAAAGGCTGAAGCAGAAGCAACTATGCCACCAATCAGCTTTACTTGATTTCTTAGTTGTGAAGCAGCACATTTGTAGTAAAGTAAAGTAAAGTAAGGTAAAGTAAGGGTTCGTAAGGTAAGGTAAGTAAGGTAAGGTAAGGTAAGGTAAGGTAAGGTAAGATAACATAACATAAGGTAAAGTCCAGTCAAGCTGGTAATTGGTTGTCATTCAGGACTTCTAAATAGGAATATAGGACTTCTGAAATCATGAGTTGAATTAACACATTTTGCCGAGAGCTCACATTTATTCACGTTTTTAAACAAACAAGATCAGCAACATTGGATGATGCATTTTAGAGTTGAAACTCCTCAGAGATCCTTCTTTTTTTGGTTTGAAGCAAACAGAAATGATGCAAACCTGCTGTGCCTTGTACTTGTAAATTAGCTCAATGGAATCTGGAATTACAGAAGTACAAGTAAATGTTCCTAACTTCCTAGAATTGTAAAAGGATGAAATTGGAACCTGCACGTGTTGAACAGTGAACTCATGATCTGTCTTCCTTGTGTGATTGCTAGTCTGTGGTCACACTGCTCTTTTTTTTTAATCTCTGATAGTTAAAAGATATTTAGTCAAGTCACAATTTCTTTCATAATTTGAAACAGAAAATGATTTCTCTCAGGAAATTGTGCTGGGATTGCTTTGTGTAATGTATTGAATTTTTATTTAAATTCTTTTTTTTTTTTATTTTATAAAAACATGAGTAACAGTTGCCTCTTCCTGGCCTGCCACCATTATCTCCCATTCAAACCAGATTTTTATTGGAATTTGGAAGATACAAAACATGAGCAGCCTCTCACATTCTCTTTGTATTAAGAGATGCAGCGGTGTCTTCAGCTGCAGCTTCAAGTTTGTCTAATCAAATGAAACTACAATTCATTAAACTTGACAATTTCAATAAAGAGTGTATCAGTTGTTGTTGAGTTGTTTCGAGCCAAAATATCAAGTTAACTGAATCGTTTTCATGTTAGAAATATGAATAATAAATAACTTTTTCTGATTCCAAAATTATTCAGTTCAGTTCAAAGACATATCTCTTATGTATATGTCATTCATTTGCAGTAGCATCACATTTGAAATGCACCTCAGTGAATACAACAGCAGGTGAACATATCAGCATTCAAAGGCATAGTGAACTTACCACTGTACTGTTTATATTCTGATGCTCAGCACTGATTCTGATTAAGATAACGTTATAACTATGTTGCAGCATCACCCATGAAATATCTCTTCTTCACGACCAAGTTATGAGATCACATTTGTTTTTGTGGGTTTCCATCTCTTTAGATATTATTTTACTTAGGTTCTGTCAACTCACTTCACTTACATTTAAAAGCTCAACCAACTTAAAATAATTTACAATATTTAATTGTGTGAGAATCGATTCATGGTTTGTCCCTGTGGGAGCTTCAAGTATTGTGGCTCTGTTCTGTTGCCGACAGTGATGGACCTGTCTGGGTGAGGACCAGAGGAAGTGGAAACCAATCCATCCAGGACACAATCCAGCATCCAAATTCTTCACGGGTGAAGAGGGTTTATTGAAAGAATATTAGATTATTAGATATAGTTGTTTTATAAAACAGTAGTAATTGTAATGTATGTGAGAATTTGTGTTCTAATGCAATGTAATAGTTTAGATAATATTTTCAAATGATCAGATAAAGCCTTAGGGAATGTTTTTCTTTCAATTTGCTTTCATATCTACTTTGTTTTTTTATTTACAGTGCATTTCATCCCTTAATTAAAAATAATGTAAATAATGTAAAATTAATGGAAAGAAAAAGACAATGCGTGTGAGGACATGTGGCACAAATAGCTGCATAATAATAATACAGTTAGTTTAAGTAAAAAACAAAGCAATTCCATTCAATTTTAAGTAACACTTTTATTTAATCAATAAAATAACAGTCAAGCATTTGGATATTTCTTTTTTAAATATGTCAATAAATATGCAAAATACATAAATGAGAGACAAAAAATGATAATCGACTTTTGCAGACAATAGGAGCAGCAGCCAAAATTAAATACAAATTGCTTCATAAATTATAAAAGTTCCCTTCAAACAAGCATGGGCTTGTTAATAAATAGCATGTTTGATACAAACGTAACTTTGTCAGATAAAATCTGTCCATTTCAATAGGCGATCAGGACATTGAGCAGTCCCCCGATATAATTTACTTCAAACTAAGACATTAGGTTCGTGTTCAGTTGTCTTCAAACAGCTCTGACCCATGATCCATCACTCTCCATCTGCTCAGCGTCTTCTGCTGCAGGGGAAAAGAAACAGAGAGGGATGATTATTATTACCCAGTGATTTCAGAAGTGGCAACTTTGACATTTTCTGTCAAGTTATCATTTAATCTTGATATAGAATAATGACCTTTAACAGCATGAACAAACTGTACTCACTTTAACATCATCCTGTTGATCACTTTCTGCACCCAGATAGCCTCGGGGTCAAGGCATACCTCCTTTCCGGTTCCTTTCAGAGTGGCACTGCAACACCCAACAAGAGATTCAGTTAGAATGAGTCGACTGGTGCCAAAAGCAAATGACAACAACCAACATCATCGCATCATATCTAGAAGGAATGAAGGCTTTGAAATAAGGTCTTACATGATCTCAGTTTCTTCACAGTGAGAGTGGCCAGGGATCATTTCCACCTTCTCAATGTAGCGGCCAATGTGTCTGCTCTCTGTCTTGATGCACTTGCAGTGCTTCTCCGGTCCCAGGCTTCTCCGGCTTCTCAGGCTCATCCCTGTCAGGAGGAAGGAGTCACATAGGGTCACTAAATGCAACAGTGTTTGCTGGTCTACCTCTACATGCATTGAGAAAAAGAGGGCAAGAAAGTTAATGAATAACAAAATAGTCTTACCTTCACTGATGGCCAGAGAGGCCAGGAGCACCATTACAGCAACGACGATGACTCTGCTGCTCATCATTTTTGCGGTTAGTACAATTCTGTTCGAGTATTAAAATGTAAAAAATGTTCTTCAGAAAGCTCTCGAACGAAGAGTGCAGTGCAATAAAAAGTTGAAAAGTGAAGAGGTTTTGTTCAGCTTTTGCTTCAGTTCAGTTCCTTTTCTCCTCTACTTTTCCTTTGTTGCTCTCAGTTCAGCTGCTTACTTGCTCTGCTGTTTGAATCTAGCGCTGAGGAGCACACCTTATATAGCCGACTTTGGGAAATGAGTCATTTCCCAGCCTTCAGCAGGTTGCGCAAGCTGGGATTGTTGATAGGGGAATTTACAACGCATGATGTGAGCTCACGGGTGATTGGTCTTAATGCAGATTTATCATTTGAAAAAAAACAAAAAAGGATAAAAAGACAGTGACTAAAAATCTGCAATACTGACTGACATGAGAAGAATGATTGGAGAAATACCATTAACATTGCTTGTTAATAGAGTATTGCACCATTACTGACACAGATAATTACAGATTGAACAACTGGCATCTGATTCACAGGTGAAATGTAGTATAACGAACAATTAGTCACAATCTGTGAATGAATGGCTCAGTCAATAGGTTTTGTCACCTGAAATTTCACTTTCAAGAAGGTAAATAATCTCTCACATACTCTAAAAGCTACTTTTTTTAGACAATATGAATTTCTGAACACTGCAATGCATAGCCACATATGCATTGCTGTATAAATTCAATAATGTCACACACATTTATGTCACAGCAACAAGAGCTACGTAATTGCCGCATCATCAAGGTGATTGATGTGAAAGTACAGAAGACGCACGTCTGTCTAATGTGCACAAACATGTTTCGAAGGCCTTGTAAAACATTCTTTAGGTATTTAGGAAGAGACGGAGAGAAAGCTGGTGTCGGATGTGAGTGAACTCCTGTCCAAACAAGCCTAGGATCTACTTACTGTAAATGAACACCTAATACAATCTCTGCCCTTATCTCAGGTATCTGCAATTGGCATTTCTCCAAAGAACAGGCAGACTCACACTCACACAAAAGGCAACACTCAAGCATATCTCTAGCTACATTCTTGCAGGTATTGGTGGTAAAATATTGCTATATACTGTGATTTCATCTGCCAATCAAAGCCAGATTGATCGATTTGATATGTTCTTTTACTTTGTTTGCGTCTTTTGCTGAGTAATTCACGTATTCCCTCCTAAATTCTGCAACGGACTGATTATTACTCATACTAGAGCAGCGCCAGCTCTGAACCTACCTGTGTGATTTGGCCTGTGGTGATGCTGGTAGCAGCTTTCCTCTGAAACTGTAAACCGTAAAATGTAAATGTTACCATAAGGCTGTTTTCAGACATGTTTTGCGGAGGATCTCAACTTTCTCTGCAGTTTGCCTTATTTACAATGCTGCGGCAGGTTTTCTGTTCAGGCACATTCACAACAGCAACAAATCCTCCGCAGGATTCCTGTGAGTGGTGCCTATCACCATTTTCTGGTGACTTAAATACTCGGGAGCCATGCGGGAAAATTCTGCAGACACTCCGGAGGTTCTCACTCGGACATTTGCGTTCACACATACACATCCTCCAGTGAACCTGCGGAGGATCTCCAGAGTTCGGTGCACGTGTGGAAGCAGCTCATGAGACGCAGAGACACTGGCTGTTTGTTGCGGCTTTCCACCTTATCAATGTTACCATATAGAAACATACAGAGAACCATTGTGTATGGTAAATAATGAATTGAGTGTCACCTGTGAACGGAACCATATCCTTAAAGACCTACACCAAATAAGGAAAAGTTCAAAAGGGGAAACTGAATTATTTCCAAGGCAATATGATAGTCATCAAATAGGTCATGCAATTCTAGAGCTCATCTGTTTCAAATCCCACGTAGGATATGTGCCAGAAGACTTCCGCTGCTGAGCTGACACAATCTCAACGGGCTCCAACACGCATTTGTCTGCAGCGGTCACGTCACTTCAGCAACACTCACAAGTTAGAAGGAAGTATGGGGTAACTGCTTAACCAGGGGGGCAACTGTGTGGTTTTGACGGATTGTTTCTTCAGTCGCAGCATCATTTCAGCATGTGGTGATTCAGAGGTTAAAGACAGGTGACACAATTATGTTTAATTAAGAGGATAACAATATTCTATTATAGTATTTTAGTTTTAGCAACTTATTTCTTTTAACAGGAATCATAATAAATCTCAGATAGACTAGAGGTTATGGCCAAATATGTATCTATAATTATATGTCCCATATACATACATATGTCCTAGTGGTCATATCTGTTAAGACTGAAGACTGGAATGGAAAATTTGGTCCAATAGAGGATGTGATCAACCTCAGTGGAAAGTTTTTAACTTAGTGTTTGGTCCTTTTGAGAATAGGCTGATGTATCAGGTGAGATTGCACATGATAAACCGCATGTGACCAGAATAAATTAGGGAACATATGATAAATTCTAACCATTGGTTTTCCCCCAGATTTACCCTGTGGTGAGGTAGGAGAGTGTTAATATATTATTAATAACAATACAAATATGAGCAAGAGCTTTTAAATAAATAATATACTGAGAAATGCATTGATGGCATTTTTATTTACCTACAAAAAGTGCTGGGAAATCAAGAACGCTTTTATTATTATTTATACAGAATTATTGTAACAGATATCTAACATTAAATTATGAAGAACGATTTCACACACGCAAAAGAGGAATTAGGTATCATTGCCTCGTGAAATCTTGGTGTCATTTCGAGGTTTGGATATCCCAGAACTTCCTCTTGACCCGAGCTAAAACTTTCATCGTTGCAGAGAAGAGAAATAACAGGTATATCAAACCCAAGACTCAAATCTCAAATGCAATTAAGGCAAATATTGCATTGCTTGTCCCTATTACTATTAACATAGGCTACACTGTAAAGTTCTCCAGATAGGTTTGTTTTTTTTGTTTTTAATTGATAGACAGCTAAGAATGACCCGTGATTGGGCAAGTGCATGAATCAATGGGACCTCAATAGTGCCGCTCCTTTGGCCGATCGCTATTGCGCAGATCTAAGCTCCAGATGCATAAGTTCCTGTGTGGGATATTTTGGCTTCATTTATGGATAGTGGGAGGAAGTGGGGACCCATTTTAATCTGTACAGAGATACTTTACATGGTTTTACAACTGCTCTAACAGTGGCTTTGTAATGACAAAGTGGCATAGTGCAGTGAGGTACTGCATAGCATTCCATAGCATAGCATCTGGTATATATACTATTGTATATATATATTTATTTATATATATAGTTCTGTGAGGTATAGTAAGTCTACTTTACATTTACAGATAGGCTACTCAGTATTGAATGGCTTACTAATAGGTAACACTCACTATCAATACCATATCCAAAAAGTGTGATTTACAAACCACAGGCAAATGCTCACAAACATTGCTCACTGATACTTCAACACAAAAGACTTAGATGAACAGGAGCTGGGAAAATCAGGAATGAATCATGGATTTGTCATCACCCTGTTTGGCTTGTTGCTTTCCTTCCTTGTGCTTAACTGCTAAGCCGAGAGGCATGCTTGAGCAGTATTGTTCTGCAGTGTAAGCAGGATCCACATAGCAAACACTGAGTTTTGCTTGGACTTTTGATAATATAAACAACATGAGGCACTGACCGCTTAACAAACAGTACTCTCAGATGCAATTGGCCTTCAGGGATTTCAGGATATCTGAGAAAATTTTGGGATTTACAAACAGATGACCTACCCAGGGGTCGGGGACTGACAGCTTTTTTCCGACTTCATACTTTGAGTGAGGGTATCTGTCTGAGGCTGGGTGGCCCTGCAGGAGTTTACATTCCTCGTGTGTGTACAACTGTGACGTTGAAGCTCATGCTGGGACTAGCTCACCTGCTTGTCACAACCTAACCCCATACTATAGCGTCAGATATGCAGACTTTTAAACGTATTACTTCCGGTTTAGTATTATTTTTTCTCCCCTGTCCTTCTATTTTTGAATTTGTTTGATAGTAAGCAAGATTAAAACAACAGATTTCTACCAAACTTGCTGCAAGGAATGCATTTTTCCCTGGAATCTGGGTCTGGATCTTGAAATGGCAAATTAACAAAATAAATATGAGCAACATTCTTGAGAAGGGACAGTGTTCAGCATAAATGGAGTTGTATCACAATGTTTAAAGTATCTATACAAAGGAAAAGGTCTGATAGAGATGAAGGGAGCAGCAATAACAATTGTAATGATAGCAGTACTACCAGGAATAATAGTACATGTTGAAAGGCATATTATGTATTTATTTAATCTTCATTTAATCAGGCAGCAGTTGTGTATAAAGTACTTGAAAGCCATACTTGAGTAAATGTACAGATATCTTACCTGAAAGTACGGGAAAAGTAAATGTCACCCGTCAAAAAATGACTTGAGTAAGTCTGGTGGTGAAATGTACTTAAGTATCAAAAGTAAAAGTACAAGTACCAAACTTAAAAAATGCACAGTGCTTTTTATAGTAGGCCTATACAGACACAAAACAACCCAGAATTGCTCTCTTCAGGATTTATTTCTACTGAAAACTATAACAAAAATATACATATAATGTATAATTTTACACATTTTGAACCCCAGATGCTGAGGTTCAAATAGTATTTGACTAGTGCCTCTGAACTTCTAGGGACAACAAGGAACCAACACAACAGAATAAACAAGTGTCTCTTGTGTCTACCTAAGAACACTAACAAATTGTTAACTGTAAATATCACTAAACATGGACCTTTCACTTTCTAATCAGAAGCAGGAATGATACACACTGCCCCTTATGATAACTCAGCAAAAGGAAACAAGTTCTAGGCCCAAAATATGATGGTTTTCCTCTTGTGTTAACAACCTGGACAATGCTAGTACAGAGAAGAAAAAAATAGCTGGACACTGGTTTCAGACCAAATAATAAAGACTGGACCGAGCTCCTGCATGAGAACATGGATAATTCTAAAGGGAATAAATGGATGGGGAATGTGCTTGCGTTGATTAAGTCCCTCCCCTTTATGCACACATTGCTGCTCCCCATTGGATGGTTTAGTGAGATCCTCAGATCGGCCCCTCCAGAGTCGGTCACAGGCCTGCCGGAGCGCCGAGAAGACGATCAAACTGGACTATCTAGAGCAGGGTCGTCAAAACTTTTTTCCCGAGGGCCACATGCAGAAAAATAAAAGAAGGACTGGGCCTCACTTGTATTGGCAAAATTAATCAAATGCAGGTAAATTACATGTTGGCAACCACCGCCACGCCCCCTCGCCCTGGACGGGTTCGCGACTGATGAAGGGGGGCGTGGCGGTGGTGGCCTGCGGTCTGATGGACAGCTGGCAGGTCAGGAGTAACTTTGGCGCCATCTAGTGTTTAAACTAGGAAGTGCAATACAGTGGGCCATAGTCAATTATATTTTTAGACTTTGATACGGGCCAATCAAAAATGGATGGCGGGCCGCAGTTGGGCCGCGGGCTGTAGTTTGGACACCCCTGATCTAGAGGAAGTAAAACTCGTAACAGAGTCTCTGAAGGTGAACCTGCGGTGGGATCATTATCGACCAAGGCAGCCCGACCAACCTCCGGAAGCTTTAAGAGATCAAGATCTCTTGTCCAAGAGAAGCTTGAGGACATGAAACATTTATAATCAGCAACATAAAATATAACATAAGCAACAACAAAACAACACAGTACAAATAAATAAATTTTAATAGTCACAAGATTCATTAAATAATTGGTCGCAGCTGCCATCCTGGATCAGCACAAGGACTCCGAGGAAGAGGTGAGGTCAGTAACATGTATTAATGTGTCATGTGACATATTTAGACTGATGTGAATAACAAGTTGAGAAAAGAGTTTGTTTCTGAGTGGTGACATATGTGATTGTAAATACACGTACACAGTAGAGATGTCCTAATTCCATGGTAATTCTCTGCCATCTGATCAAAGTTGCATCACTGCTGTGTCAGCTTTGATTTGAAACTGATTATTGCACAAAAATTGGGGAACTGCCTTCCTTAGGGTTACAAGATCAGTTCTTCATCAGCAAGTTTATGTTGATGTAAAAAAAACCCTCCAGAGTTCAGGGAGGGACATGATAAAGGAGGAGAAGGGTTTAAAAAGCAGACCTCCTTCCCAGTTTGTACGACTGAAGAACACTGCAAAGATCAGATTGTAATCTCAGACTCCAGTTTAAGAGCAGATATGTCTTTCTTTACAATTGTGTCACTCGTGGTTTTTCTGGCTATTGCTGAGGGTGAGTAATATGTCAACCACAGACCAAATATAAGAAGATGAATTTCTTGCAAGGCTACATGTGATGCCTTACTTTACTTATTGCTGCCTGCACCTTATTGCTGCACAGCTGAATATTTGTGAGGTGCATCCAGAAATCAATGCGTTTCTCTGACCTCTCACCACCTCAGGTACCAGTACGGAGGATCCAGGAGTGACTCTGCAATGTCGCTGCATCAACAAGGAGAGCAGGCACATCGGACGTCATATAGAGAAGGTGGAGTTGATCTCTGCCAACTCTCACTGCCCAGAAATTGAGATTATGTAAGCGACAGGATCTAAAGTGTGTATTTTTCCTGCATAGCAGACGTCTGAGGTGTTAACCTGTGTCTGTTTGGTTTTGCTCTAATATTACCTCATCCTCTTTTTGGTCCTGCAGTGCCACTCTTAAAAACAATGGGGCAGAAGTCTGTCTGGACCCTGAAGCTCCGTGGGTCCAAAGAGTGCTCAAGAGAATTTTGGAGTAAGTGAAGCTTCAATCCATGTTGACTGAAAGTTTGAAAAGATTAGCACAAGAATCAGGTTTTATTTGAACTCCTCAGGGTAAACAAGTGCATGCAAGTCTTTCTATTGAAGGGAATTTCCTCACCTTTGTGTTGATTGAAAGACTCTCTGGTTCCTTTATGGCAGCGGCATAAAAAACATTATTCACTGGGCTTTCATTCTTAGACACAGATCAGGGAAGGAAAGCTTGCAGAAAAAGTTTCCCATCACTACCCATAAAACTCTTCAAGAATGCAGCTGGTTAATATTCATGACTTGAATTGGCTAAAGACCAGGGGTGAGGCAAGCGTTGAAAACCAACGACGGCAGCTAAACTTTTCACCTAACACGAATGAAACAGTGGCAAAACTGGGGATTTTTTCACACAAATTCTAGTTACAATCTCATTCCGTTTCAAGTCATGCATTTATTTTCACACAATAAGAAACTCTTTGATTTATTGTGATCAAAACAGGATGTAAATAGTGCTCCAGCTGTCATATTGTTATATATTTACTGTGTGTGTGTAAGTTAGATAGCCTGCCCTATAACACATGTCATTTTTCTCTCTTCAGGCGCACAGCTTGAAAAATAACGGACCCGGACACGTTTTCCCAGGAAGGATTCACGTGACAGCGGTTGTGCAAATAAATCGTCAACACAACAAACGAGTGCGGACACAAACAAGGCTTTATTCTGAAGAGTGTCACACTTTCAAAGAGCTGTTTTTAAAAGCAATTAAAATACTTGTGTGATGGAAATTTGACCTGATGAGACTTCTGAAATAAAGACATTTGAGAATAATAGTCTTTTAAGTATACTTTACTCCTTGCTAAGTGTGTGTGTGTGTGTGTGTGTGTGTGTGTGTGTGTGTGTGTGTGTGTGTGTGTGTGTGTGTGTGTGTGTGTGTGTGTGTGTGTGTGTGTGTGTGTGTGTGTGTGTGTGTGTGTTTGTGTGTGTGTGAACAGAGTGAATAGCAAGGTGAATAGAAGGTCTGCTTGAGGTCTTGGTGGGGGGAGACGAGCACAGTCTTAGATTTGTGGACCTGATGTCATCTTGGCAGTTACAGAAGCAAAAATAGTACGCATAAGTATAGATAATATACAGTATAGTGTTGTATACTGTTATAATTTTCCATACACTCCTTCCTTTTGATTATACAATGATCACAAAAATAAATAGGAAACACCATTTTCATGAGCAAAGAGCAAGCATGGGAGGAAATCAATTTACACAAAATCATTATCAAAATTACATTCCAACCAATATTGTTCAATTCCGTTCTATTTGTATAGCACCAAATATCCAAGTCAGTGTGGGGACTCTCTTCTCATATCTATGTTGTCTAGGGAGTGAAGCCTTTGACCTTGGCCCTGCTCTCGCACTCCCTGAACACGACAGACAGCTGCACTACGCCTCATGGAGAGGAGACAGTGTCTTCGAAAAGAATTTAATAAACGTATTCGATTTAACAACTTCTATCAAAATCAAAAACTTAATGACATTTACCTACATCATAATACACATCTTTTAGAGACGTCAACCAATGTGCATTACGCAGGTAGAGGGTCATCACCACCATGGAGCGGTTAGTAGCAAATACACATGGCGATGTTGATTCAGTGATAGTAGGATCATCAGTCCATCTTACACTAATTATCAACCACATAATTTTGCTTATACACAACACAACATTCCTATGAGAATATGATCCTCATACATTTTAAACAGATTTATAAAATCATTCACTATACTTGATCAACGTTCTGGCTTTTTTCTCTGTTTATACAATGAAAACCTGAATTAATCAAAATAAGCCAAAGACCAAAACAAACACAGAAGTGTAAAATCATATGTTACTCCTGTGGAGGAAAATTCCACTGACCAGTGTCTAAGGAAGTGGAAATCCCCTGACTAGGTGTCTCACTGCTGTGATACTTTCTGCATGACAGAATGGAACCTTATTTGGTGATGTCTTTCTTCCAAGATGGACGGACACAGCAGATAAGACAAAGGATGATCGCATGTCTTTCAAGTGTTCTTTTTTTTCATATTATGTCTTAGGAAACACCTCTTTGTATAAGTTCTGGGTTTTGTGAATTTGCGGCCAGTTCCATTTTGAGCACCCCGACTTGTTGTATAAACCTTCAGAGCTTATTATTATAAAGACTCAAAAGCAACTCCAGTCTGAGAATTTCATCAATTCAAATCTCAAGATGAATTTCCATCACACTCCCAAAATATGCATTGCAGGTCAGCTGAATTACACAGTGAATAATGATATCTACCTGTTTAAGAGATACAATGCATCAAAAAGGTCAAATTACCTATTTGACAATGATTTAGTCCGACTCAAAGTTTAAAATAACAATCTGAAATACTGTTGTTCGCACTGACTTAGATATTTTGTAATGTATATCTAAGGAGGGGGAATAAAAGGTGCTGTATTGTAAAAACATCTCTTATTTCATGTTTTATAGAAGTTTAACATAGAAACAATCGTATTGACAAAAGTAGCTCATATTAAGAATGCAGGAAGTCAATAGTTATATAGTGCTGTAAGGTAGATCAAATAATATGTAAATATTACTCAGAAACGTCTGGATATAATGTATAATGAAAGGTAGTTCGTTTCAATATTTTCAACATTATATACAAAACTTACTTGAAAAAATGTCAGCACATATTATATTTAAGGGTGATATCTCCACTAAAATTGTTAAGCAATCTTTATCTTCAAATTCTAAAAATAAAATATAAATTACAAAGAATTGGGACTGACAGCTTTTTTCCTATACTTCACACTTTGAGTTTACATTCCTGTGTGTGTAAAACTGTGTTGTTGAAGCTCATGCTGGGACAAGCTCACCTGCTTGTCTCAACCTAACCCCATACTACAGCACCAGATATGCAGACTATTAAAGGTATTACTTCTGGTTGAGTATTATGTTTACACCCCTTTCTTTCTATTTTTAAATGTATTGGTTTGACAGCAAGATTACACACAAAATCAACAGATTTCAACCAAACTTGCTGCCAAGATTTGTACACTGTTCCGAATAGTGGAGTTGTATCACAATGTTTAAAGTATCTATAAAAAGGAAAAGGTCTGACAGAGATGAAGGTAGCAGCAATAACAATTGTAATGATAGCATTACTACTAGGAATAATAGTACATGTTTGGAGGCAAATTATGTATTTATTTAATCTTCATTTAATCAGGCAGGCCCCTTGAGATCAAGATCTCTTCTCAAAGAGAAGCCTGAGAACATGACACATTTATAATCAGCAACATACAATTAAACATAAGCAACAGCAAAATAACACAATAAAAATTAATAAATATAAATAGTCACAAGATTCATAAAAGAAACTCACATAGTAAAGATTTAAAATGAACTGTCATCCTGGATCAGCACAAGGACTCCGAGGAAGAGGTGAAGTCAGTAACATGTATGGAGGAGTCATGTGACACTTGTGTCTTTTATTTGGGTGAACTACAATCTTTAGTTTTATACAGCACATATTTAGACCGATGTGAATAACAAGTTGAAATATTATTCCTGTTCTTTTATGTTGGATTATATCTAATAACAGACACCAAGAAATAATCAATAATTTAACCCAATAACTTGCCCACATTTGTGAATTCTTTGAAAGAGGGAAGTGAAAATGTCAGCGATGTTGCAAGGCATCTAGGGCGAAATAAACAGGAAGGAGGATTGTTTCTGACCAGGGAGATATGTGATTGTAAATACACTTACACAGGAGAGATTTCCTAATTCCATGGTAATTCTCTGCTATTTGGTCAAAATTGCATCAATAATGTGTCAGATAGAAACAGATTTTTGCACAAAAAACAATGGGGAACTGCCTTCCTTGGGTTGACAAGATCAGTTCTTCATCAGCAAGTTAAGTGTTGATGTAAGAAAACCTCTAGAGTTCAGGGAGGGACATGAGAAAGGAGGAGAAGGATTTAAAAAGCAGACCTCCTTCCCAGTTTGTATGACTGACGAACACTGCAAAGATCAGATTGTAATCTCAGGCTCCAGCTTCAGAGCAGATATGTCTTACTTTACAATTGTGGCACTCATGGTTTTTCTGGCTATTGCTGTGGGTGAGTAATCTGTCAACCACTAAACAAATATAAGAAGATGAGTTTCTTGACTACATGTGATGCCTTACTTTCCTTTTTGCTGCACAGCTGAATTTTTTTGAGATGCATCCAGAAATCAATGTGTTTCTCTGACCTCTCACCACCTCAGGTACCAGTCTGGGGGATCCAGGAGTGCCTCCGCGATGTCAGTGCATCAAGAAGGAGAGCAGGCCCATCGGACGTCATATAGAGAAGGTGGAGGTGATCCCCGCCAGCTCTGACTGCTCAGAAACTGAGATTATGTAAGCACCAGGATCTAAAGTGTGCATTTTTCTTGCACAGCAGACATCTGAGGTGATAACCTTTGTCTGTTTGGTTGTGCTGAAATATTATCTCATCCTCTTATTTGGTCCTGCAGTGCCACTCTTAAAAAAGATGGGAGAAAGACCTGTCTGGACCCTGAAGCTCCGTGGGTCCAAAGAGTGCTCCAGAAATTGTTTAAGTAAGTGAAGCTTCACTCAACTTTCACTGAATGTTTGAAAAGATTAGCTCAAGAATCAGGCTTATTTGAACACCTCAGGGTAAGCATGTGCATGCACGTCTTTCTATCGAAGGGAATTTCCTCACCTTTGTATTGATTGAAAGACATATCTGGTTACTTTATGGCAGCGGCATACAAAATACTATTCACTGTGCTTTAATACTTAGTCACAGTTCAGGGAAGGATATGAAAGCTTGCAGAAGACGTTTCCAATCACTACCCATAAAACTCTCCAGGAATGCAGCTGGTTAATATTAATGCCTTATGAATGAAATGGCTAAAGACCAGGGGTGGGGCAATAATAAACCATTTGTTTTATTGTGATCAAACAGGATATAAATAGTGCTCCAGCTGTCATATATTCAGTTTGTGTGTAAGTTAGACAGCCTGCCCTATAACACATGTCATATTTCTCTCTTCAGACGCACACGTTGAAGAATAACGGACCGGGACACGTTTTTGTTTACATTGAAGCTTAAAGTGGACACATAAAGCACAAAGAGCTTGTTCTGTATCGCAGGAAGGATTCATGTGGCAGCGGTTGTGCCTATAAATCTTCAATACAACAACGAGTGCGGACACAAACAAGACTTTATCTGAAGAGCGTTACACCTTCAAAGAGCTGTTTTAAAAAGCAATTACAATATTTGTATTTTTGCTTTGTATCTTTTGTTTTTTGTATGAATCAGTAAATGTAAAGAATTGTTTAAAAATAATATATAAACATATTAATAAAATATGTTCCTTATTCCTTAGTCCTTAACATCAGGGGAAAATAGATAAATGGAACAGGAAAGTTCTACTTGAAGGCTGTACGACGTTTATAATGACTGAATGAATTCTTTGTATGAATTTATACCTTTGCTGTAACTTTATTATGCTGGCTTCGACAAGGTGGTTATGTCTACGATCATGTAAAAACTATCATACCTGACATTTTCAGGTTAGATTCCACTGAGGTCAGAGAAGATCTGTGTATTTTGTCTCTTTATTTAAATAAAGCATTTTTACAAAAGGTTTGTCTGCTTGAGGGCTGTGTCCCACTATGTCTTGGATCATAGATACACAAACACCATGGGACTTTGTCTCAATACATTTTAAACAACGTTTCATGGATACAGAACATTGCATACCTGCAGAGTTACTTTGAATTCTCAGTGGACGCACATTGCCACCTCTTGGAAAGAAAGGTTCACATCATCAGGACTATATCCAGTTCTAGTGATTGTTAAATGCCCACATTCATTATCTGCTCACAATACTGAAATTATATGGTTTTAGTAGTGTAGGTCTAATTCCATTTATATTCTATATTTTTGTATATTTCCCACATTCATAAGTATTGCATACTACTCATTATTACTTTACAGATATCTGTTTTTGACTGCCTTCTTGCTGCTGTAAATTTCCCCACTGCAGAATGAAGGATGATCTTATCTTGACTTAACATTAACCCACAGCTCAACTCAAACAAAAAGATCCAGCTGCTGCACAGCTGTACTTAATCACTGAAAGTCTACAGGACCAGAGCCAGCAACAGCACAAATAAATTGCTCTGCCAAGATATGTTATTGTGCAATGAGAATTACTGGCAACGATAAAAGAAGAAAATCTGTGGAAATCCCAGCATTTCCACAGAGTTTCAACAGGACCACCACAGAACTACCAGTAGCACCAGATAAATATTTGGACCATTTTCTTCAATTGACCTCTCTGAACTGACTTCTCTAGTTTAGTCCGCTAAACCATCATCCTGTCATTAGACCCTATCCCCACGACACTTTGAAGGAAGGTTTTCCTTTAATTGAAAGTTCTATATTAAATCAGATTAATATGTCTTTGTTAACCGGCTACGTACCTCAAGCTTCTATGGTAGCAGTAATTGAACCTCTGCTTTGAAAGCCCACTCTTGATCCAGATGTTTTAGCTAATTATAGACCCATATCAAACCTGCCCTTCATTTTACGAAAATCCTTGAAGAAGCTGTTGCTAACCAGCTGTGTGATTGTTTAGATAGAACTGGTTTGTTGGAAGCTTTCAGTCAGGATTTAGAATCCAACGCAACACAGAAACAGCACCGGTAAAAGTGAGGGAAGACTGTGCAATAAAGTTACCTCATTATAACAGCAGCGATGATAGCAGCAGTAATTAATAATAGCAACAATGATAATAATAAATAAGCTCATAATACAAATTATAGTTCTGGTAGATGGATCAAACGTCTCCTACAAGTCAGGTACCTGTAGAATGACAGTAAACAATAAAGATTTTAATAAATCTATTATAAAGATGATTATTTTATCATTCATATCAGCTGAATCAACACTAATTTACCCATTAACGTTAAGCGGGCCTCAGGTTTTACTTTTGTTGATTTTGATATGTTAAAATATTTATAATAAAACTACTCTTAATAAGACCTGTAAAATATACTTTATGGAGACGTTATCTTAAGACATAGAATTAAAAAAACTAAAAAATTATAATATTTGGTAGAGTGACAAAGCACCTGAATATTTTATGAAATATGTAAAAAGGAGAAATAATCAATCAAACAGTCAACATCAACGATATTTTTGGAACATTACTGTGATAAAACTCAACATTCATTTGCATGTAAAGACATGAATCAAGCAGTTTCCTTCTGGGGTGACGTTATAAATAAACAAACTGCAGATTCTCTCCTCTCTAACAAACTGCAGATGTGTTTTAAACAGGCTGTAGATAATAAGCAGGGACCGTACAGACGCCCACTTCCAGGGGGCGTGGTGGGGATGAGCCTTCTCCATCTTTGCTGTTTCTTTGCCGTAAAGTGGAAGCGAACGTCCCAAACGCCTCTGCAGTGATGTCTTGTTGTTGTGAGTCCGGAGGCAGCCGCCGGGAACCGTCTCCGAACATGCGCTGACCCGCCGGCCTGTGACGAGCTGGATCGAGGTAACACCAGGTTGATCTCTTGTGTTATTCTCACGTAGGCGACGCTTCCCTCTTATTTAGCGATGATCGATTGTCCATCAGCGTTAGCTCGCCAGCTAACCGCAACACGGCAGGGCTGCGTAGGGATGCTAGTGACGTAAAGTAAACAACAACAGTGAGGTAACATGTCCGCCGTGTTGTTGTGTTGCGTGGGGCTAGTGAGAGTGTTAGCAGGGTGGGTTGTTTGTGGTGGAGTGGGGCCTGGGGGGGGGGTTCAATCCTCACTCTTCCCCATCTGCATGCCGAAGTGTCCTTGGGCAAGACACTGAACCCCTGAATGGCCCCTCATAGATGTTGAGTTCACTAATTGTAAGTCGCTTTGGATAAAAGCATCTGCCAAATGACGTGTAATGTAATGTCATCTTGCTAACTAACAAACAAGCAATTCGCAGATAAAGACATAATCTCCTTGGTAGAGTTAATGACAGTTCTCCCCTCTAGGTCTGCATTGTTCTCTCCTTAGTCATAACTATATTTGTCATTAAATTCTGACTTAAAAACACAAATGAAATGTGTTAATGTAATGTGGAGATCGGTTTCCGGTTTACAGCTCAAGCTATTAACACAGTCGTCCCTTTTTGGTTAAAACAGCTGCATTTTGAACCACCTTAGTTAATATTGTTAACAGCTAACCAAATATTGTTTGGTAGCTGGCAAATAATTCAGTTTGTAACAGTGACTTCACACTTTAGGTGACGACAAGAGTAAATGTCTTACTTTGATAAATATGTACCTGTGGATCGTCAGGTCCAATTTGTGGAGCAATGGGACCTTTACATTTTTCTGATCACATCTTTCCTCGGTTTACAGCTCAAGCTATTAAGATTGTCGTCCCTTTTGGTTAAGGAACAAATCTTAAAATTGAACTGGCAGCATCTTTACATTAGCAGCAGGATCAGTTCTGTGTTCACGGGGCATTCCAGTCTAATTTGGAGAAATGCATAATATGATATTGTATCATAATGCTACGATAATACTGAGATAATGACTTCACAGAAGAATGTACATGCACCTTATTTTGTGTCAAGATTTGCAAAACTGGTTATTAATAGTTGTTTATGTAAACTTTCCGCCTTGGTTCCCGACTGGTAATGATCAGAAGGAAAAAGTCAGCTGTGGCAAAACACAATTAGTGACTGTCCAATCATCTGTGTGTGAGTGTGAGTGTGTGCATTGTTGTTGTTGTTGTGTGACGGTTTCCTCTGTGACTGGCTGTTTCCAGGCGCGCCTCCCCCGCCGTCACGCTGCTCCCCAGCCGGTGTGCTCGCTGCCATGGAGGTGGGCAGCCTCCCTGTGGAGCTGTGGCGGGTGATCCTGGCCTACCTGCCGCTCCCCGACCTGGGCCGCTGCTGCCAGGTGTGCCGCGCCTGGAGGGAGCTCATCCTCTCCCTGGACAACACCCGCTGGAGGCAGCTGTGCCTGCGCTGCCCCGAGTGCCGCCATCCCAACTGGCCCAGTCAGCCCCACCTGGAGCCGCCGTCCTGGAGGGAGGCGCTGAGGCAGCACGCCCTGGCCAGCCGCACCTGGGCTCAGAACGGACCCGAGCTCCAGTCCTCCACCTGCCTCCTCTTTTTCCGCCGACGGAAGGACCGCCGGGTCTGGCACGTGGGGCCGGGGTGCGAGTTTGAAACCCTGCGCGGCGCCCTGGGGGCGGCTGGGCCATATGACCGCGTGGTTCTCCACCCCGGTGTGTACGAGGAGCAGGCGGAGCTGACGCTGAAGGTGCCCGTGGAGCTGGTGGGTCTGGGCCGCCTGGGTGAGGTGGCCCTCCTGGTGTGCATGGAGCAGCAATGCCCCACTGCCAGGCTGTGTAACCTGGTGTTCATGCCCCCCTGGTTCTCCACTGTGGTTTACAAGGTAACAGCTCGATCTCTTTACACAGCAACAGTGTTTCCCATTATCTACCTAGACTGTGGTGGCCTGCCTTATTCTAAACTGTCCTGCCACAGTTTTTATAATGAAAAAGCATTCATAGTTTCAGCTGCCGTTGTGCCGTTGTGCAAAAAAAATACAAATCTTCCCCATAACGCTTTTAAAAAAAAACGTCAAAAGAATATGTCATAGTGTAATACTGATTGTGAGTCAAAAAGTCCAAAGTCTGATTTCTAAACTCAAATCAGGTCTAACTCTTTCTCTCCTTGCTCTGCTCTAGACGTCGTGGGGTCACGTCCAGCTCGATAACTGCAACTTTGAGGGGGCTCAGCTGCAGATCCGCGGCCCAGGAACCTGCCAGGCTCGCTTCTGCTCCTTCTCCCAGGGCAGCTCGGCCCACCTGCTGGGTGTCGTCCTCAGTTTAATGGACAGCTGCGACTTCTCCGGAAGCGACACCGCCTCGGTGACCGTGGAAGGTCCGCCGCTGTCAGAGAGGAACTGGGCTTGCAAACACTTGGCCGCTTTGGCCCGGACGTTCCCGTCTTGCGGCGTGTCTGGGAATAACAGTTACTCATCAAGAGGCCCGCAGGCTGGCTCCGCTGGTGGGCCTCAGCCTCCGGGTAATCATGTCAAAAAGGAGCATGTGAGCATGGAGGACTGGCAGCGGAGGACTGGGGTGGATGCACTGTGTCAGGGCACGGTGATCGAAGACGGCTGGAGCGACGGCGAGCACAGCGAGGGGGAGGAGGAGAACCGAGATGGAGAAAAGACCAACGACACCAAAAACCCATTTACATTGGATTACAAAATCTCATACGACAATCATGGACTGTCCCATTTGCTCAAGCCCCGGGCAGACGGCTCTCTGCCCCTGGCCTCCTCTCCAGACCCCCTGCCTGTGACCCCGGAACCCCTCACCCTTCAGCAGGAGCTGGACCGGGACCCAGAAGCTCAGATGCTGGCATCGTCCACCCTCGGCTGCATCCTCAGACGCTGCCTCTTCAGGGAAGGGAAGGGGGGGGTGCATCTGTCTAACTATGGGCAAGCTCGGCTGGAAGGCAACGTTTTCCGTGGGCTCAACTACGCTGTCCGCTGCATCCAGAACTCCACAGTAAACACAATCATAATAACCTTTTTTGAGACTTAATTGAATTTGACTCACATTTAGATTGCCCATGTTCAGTGCCTTTTTTGAAATTCTCTTTTTATTTAGAAAGGCACATTTCCATCACATACATTAAATACAGCTTTAGTCTGTCAAGGACATAATAAAGGATGGATGTAGTAAGTTTGGGTGATTTTGTACATATTGCCTTTCTGGGGTTTTGTTTTATGAACCTAAACTACTCCATGTAGGAACAATAACAGAGGTAAAGATAACACAACCGGGGAGTGCACATCACATCAAAAAAAAAGGAGGATCACACAAAACACAAGTATATTAAAATAAAATCAGATCTAACTGGTTTTACATACTCAGTCCATTTGGTCCAGGTCTTATAAAAAATTTCTTTCTCGACCTTGAGGGAAAAAGATATCTTTTCCATAACATAAATCTCATACACAGTTTCAATCCATTCATCAATGGTGGGAGGGTCCACTTTTAACCATTTCCTTGTGACACATTTCTTACTAGCTGCCAACAGTATAGCGAGCAGTTTTTTGTCTTTTATGTTCCACGTTTCAAACAATATATTGCCCAAAAACAAAGTTTCACATTTTAATAGGATGTTGTTCAGTGACTTTTAATCCTCATCACGCCATTTGAGAAATGTATCAAGTTCAGGAAGTAGCCCCAGATCATAAGTAATTAAGTGGCAGCTTCCAATTCAAACTGACACTTGAGCCGCTTCCCTCTCTCTCTCTCTCGCTCTCCTACTTCAGATAGTGATGCTGAGAAACGAGGTGTGTGAGTGCCGTGCGTCGGGTGTCTTCCTGCGTCTCTCGGCTCAGGGCCTCATCGCCGAAAACAACATCCACTCCAACGGAGAGGCGGGCCTGGACATCCGGAAAGGGGCGAACCCCATAATTCTGGTAACTGCCGCACCACTGGATATTGAATTCCATAGTTTGAAACATGCAAACATATCCACATTCGATGACATAACCCTAACCCTAGGGGATTTATGGGCTCCTTTCGAAGTCCCAATCACACAGACATTTATTAAAAAAAAGATAATACTAAGTAGGGTTGCAAAATTCCGGGAATATTCAAAGTTGGAAACTTTCCATGGGAATTAACAGGAATAAACTGGAAATGTTGTGGGTAATTTATACTAACTGTATTTACCTTGTCATATACAGACATAAATATAAACATTTTTTTGTGTCATAGGCTGATTTGAGACCTGAGGAAACTTTGGGCACTTGACTATATGCTTCTGCATCGTTGTGTCATTCTTAACATAGGTCTTTGCACAGTATTTGCAAATGTACACAGCCTTTCCTTCTACATTGGATGGGGTGAAATGTCTCCACACATGAGGGAGTGCACGTGGAGATAGTTAGCCAAACAATTGGAATAGTCTGTAAAAATATTTTACAATTGATGGATAAATTAATGGAAATAGGCCAGATGAACAGATGAACAATCCTCAATAAGCATGCTAATATATTTTCCCCAGTAATATGCTCAGCGTTTAATTTGCATAGTTTTTTGTTTTTTTTTCAAAATTCCCCAAATTCCCGAGCTTAATATTCCCTTGAGAAGTTTTAGGCAAGTTTCCGGTAATTTACCGAAAACTTTCCGCCCCTTTGCAACCATAATAATAAGTCACGTATAGAAGCTTGAATTTGATGTAAACGTTGTTGCTCTTAGTTTGATGGTGGTCTCTCTTTTGACTGTTTCATTTTGTCCTTTCTACAGTGCAACAGAATACACAGTGGTTTGCGTTCTGGGGTTGTTGTCCTTGGCAAGGGAAAAGGTTCAATTCGGAGCAATTGGATCTATAACAACAAGGAAGCGGGCGTGTATATTCTCTTCAGTGGGAATCCTGTGGTCAGGTGTGTGGGGCTCAAAAAACGACGGCCGTAACTTGTGCTGGAATGTGCTGTCCTTGTTTTTCCAGTGTAGAGAGGTGTTTGTTTTCGGTAAAGACAAAGTGTATTTGTTAGTGTGTTGTTTTTTGCAAATTCGTCATATTAAAACATTTTTTGAACACGTCAGCCGTTTTCAGATATGAAGAACACAGCAGGAGATTGTGCGGGATAGTCCTTCTACAAGCACTAGTAGAGTGTGCTGCTATACTTAACCCTGCATTATAGTGTTTTAAGTCATTCTCTACATTCTCTGCAGGAGAAATAAACCAGCTACTCCACTGGAAAACCTCAGTTAAAATAACTTAACTGTTTATTAATTGATGAGACTCGTTCTGAACTTGTGAAATTATTCAATGTTCTTCTTTCTGTCTCCTAGTGGGAATCACATCTTCCAGGGCCAGGCAGCTGGGATTGCTATAAATGAAAATGGCCGAGGAATAATAAAAGGTGAGAACGTGGGACTTTCCTAATTCACATATCATACCAGCTATCTGCCAAATAGCTTCTTCATTTTCATCCACTGCTTTTGCCGCTCACAGAAAGCACACTACATGGGGTTATTAACGTTCTGACTCTTACATTCATTTCCAGATAATGTGATCAAAGAAAACCAGTGGGGGGGTGTAGACATCCGAAGAGGAGGCGACCCCATCCTGAGGAACAACTACATCTGCTACGGCTTCTCAGACGGCGTGGTGGTGGGAGAGAGAGGCCGCGGACTCATTGAGGGAAACCACGTCTACTGTGGGTACTTTCAGCCTGATAATGGCAGCGTGCTGTGTTTTTATTTCAGCATCACAAGGGGTTTCATTTCCTCTCTCCCTCTTGCTCCTTCAGGTAACAAAGGCTGTGGCGTGTGGGTTATGTCGTCCAGCCTCCCGCAACTCCTGGGAAACTACATCACCCATAACTGTATGTACGGGCTGGCCGTGTTCTGCAGGAAAGACCCGGACAACATCGAGGCCAGGGAGGGTAACTGGCCGGGCCAGGAAGGGATCGCCGGAGACGGAGTCAGCGGGGAAAGGAGAGGAATAGAAGGAGAAGGAAGAGAAGTGCAGGAGAACCTCAACGAAGAGGGGGAACTGTTTGCGTGGGAGAGCGATCTGGAAAGCGAGGATGAGCGTCACTCTGCCCGTCGCTCCACCAGTGTAGCGCTGGTGGAGGGCAACTGCATGAGCTACAATGGAGGTAATAAAGCCCACTGATACGTCAAATACAAATTGTCACTCACTCCCCAGCTCTTATGTTGTCTCCATCTTTCTGCTTTTTGCTCTGTAGCCGTTGGTCTGTATGTGAAGAGCAGCGAGGCCCTGAATGTTTTCGCTAACCTTGTGAACAGTAACTGTGGCACTGGAATCGCTGTGCTGCAGAGCAGTCAGCTGACCCGGCTGGTCACTAACTGCATCCTTGAAAATGGTCGAGCTGGTGTTACGGTGGAGAAAGACTGCCGAGTGGAACTTCGTGGTAATGGCATCTATGAAA
Source organism: Limanda limanda (assembly GCF_963576545.1). Lineage (NCBI taxonomy): Eukaryota > Metazoa > Chordata > Actinopteri > Pleuronectiformes > Pleuronectidae > Limanda > Limanda limanda. The sequence continues at coordinate 15,727,757 of NC_083637.1, read as the reverse complement.
ACAACGGCCATGGCATCAGTTTCAGTGGCAACGGGCAGATTGCAGAGAATGATGTGGTTGGAAACCGTGGATACGGGATCCAGGTGTCGGGCTGTGCTGACATCAAGGTGAGTTGCATTAAGACATGGAGAGAGCTTGTTAAGACTTATTTCAAATACACTTTGTACAACATTGCACATAGTAGATACTTTATGTTATGTCAACACATCATTTATATGCATGTTTTGTGTTTTTCTTTTTAAATGATTTGTATCTTCAGGTACTGCGTAACCGAGTCCAACCAGCACAGGGCTGTGGCATCGCTGTGATGGGACCAGTAAAAGGTGTCGTGCATGACAATCTCTTGTTCCAGGGCCATCCTGGAAACAAGAAAGCACTCCTCCACATGGATCCTGGCACAGACGGCTGTGTGTTACGGAACAACAATATTCTAAGACACAATAACAGGTAAACAGACAATAGGGCCGGAGATTTAAAGGGTATCAGTGGCTTTAACAACCATTTCTCTTTCTCCCTTTCCTTTTCTCCACATACTAACAGCAACTAGAATCCGTGTAACAATCTATGAGACGACAATGAGTAAACACTGCGTTTGTAGAACAGATACTTGTATCTGTGACCTTGCGGGAAATTATCTCCCTAACATGCAGCTAACCTTGGTTTTACAGTTCTGTATTGATTAACGGTTGTTTGTTAACATCTTTTCAGCCAGTAAACAAATGGAGCACTAACGCAGCCCAAATTGAAGGCATTTCCCTCAGGAGTTAGTAGCTAAAAAAGAACGTGTATTGGACTTAAAGCTTGTCAGGAGGCCATGAACATGGCTCCAAATAAATGATGTTTAATATCTTCAATAGATAAGCACCTGTTAGTTCACCATATTAACATGAACTCAGCTGTTTTATTGCAGGTTTGACATCATTGTGTTAGTGGGAATATAAAACAAATCTGTTACTTTTGTCTTTTTTTCTTTTGTAGCTGTACATCTGCTCCTCCCTGGGTGCTGGAAAACCCTCCACCTCGGCCACTGGCCAACTCCCCCTCTGGCCTCTCCTCAGCCCAGTATCCTTCCCGACTTGGAATATCCATGACAACCAGGATCAGTGCCACTGTGGAGAGTGGGTGCCACAGTGGAAGCATGTTCTGCTCCATCCTGTGAATACTTGCAAGCACTTACTATTTAATATGATTGAACTGGTCAGTTATCATATATTTGGAGAACTCTAAACTTCCTCAGAGAAGACTCTCCAAAATGATGCTCTATCGTTAAGGTGGATCAATGAGCTGGAAGAAAGAGGCTGCACCAACATAACCACTAAAGGGACCATCCACCTTCCGGGATCATAAAGGTGGCACAACATTTTGTACATCTGAAACCAGACTTTTGTAATTGTACGATGAAATGCCAGAGCATTCATCAAATGTGGACTCACAATGTGAAGCTGGAGGACAAGACATTTAAGCATTGTCACCATCGTACTATACCTTAACCATTTCTATACTAAAGCTTTAACTTTATCATGTTCTCAGATTTCATGTACAGGATCGCTGTAGACTTTGTATTTTTGTCATTTTGCTTCTGAGACTTACTTGTTAGGATGTGCACATGTATCCAAGTCCTAGCAGGAATCTAAACCCCCATTCAGACCTGCTATTAACATCCATCCTGAGTGATCTAATGACAAGTGGTCAGCATTAAGTTTAGGTAATGAACACAACCAAATGCGTCCTGAGATCCAGTCGCAATCGGAGGTGGTAGTTTAGTTTCACAATGATTCAAAAGTATTTTTTATCAGTATCCATGTTTATTTATTCATGGCCAGTGTCACAAAATCAACAGTCTAACACATAATTTGTGATACTAGATAGATTCATTCTTTCAGCCCATCCTGACTCCTCACTCTTTACCCTCTCTCGCTTGCACCGACAGTGACAGACACATCCGTAAACTCAGACTTGGTCAAAACGACATGATTTGGTATTCAGAAACCGAACTGACGTGTGTTTATTTGCATATCGAACTGGAGAAGGGGGATCCGATCACAAGTGGTCACTCAAGAGACACATCCAGGACGTGTTTTAATGCCCGGTGTGAACAGACAAACGTATCACTGTCAACTTGCTATCAGATCTCTCAGGACGGATGTTAACACCGAGTCTGAACGGGGCCAAAGCCTCAACCATCCTACAAAGTAAAGTTGTGCCTTGTTTCACTTCTTCAGTGATTGTAGCTGGGGAAGGAGTTGTCATAGTGCAAGGTGTATATGCAAAAATGATGGAGCTGCTCTATTTCCTGGTGAGTCTGTTTTTGTATCATGCCCATGTTTTTAAGATGAAGCTTTGACTTCATGATGGAATTCCGTTCAGTACACAACTTCACAGACTCACCCGGTAATTGCAAGTTACAGAAGGACAATTCTGTTCAGTGTGCAATATGTGATGTCTACAAAATGTGCCTCTGTTTTATCTGTCTCGGTTGTCACCTAGAATTTGTTTACAGCTCAATACTCTGCTGCTTTTTTTGTATCATGCACAGTAAATATTAACTTAAAACATCACGTATAACTCAAGAGTTCATCATTTTATTTGTCTACAAAATGCATCAATAAAACAGTTCTCTCTTGATCCGGTTCTTTGTCCTCTCCTGTTAGTGTCTTCAGTGCATTTTCTTGCGTTTCCGTCTCTCCATGAACTGATCATATTTGATCAGAGGTACAAGAAGGGACGCCTGCTTGTGTTCGCCTTGCAGTCCAGGCTCAGTCTTCCCCCGGGCCGGTCTAACTAGGGTCAGTCCCATTGACTTTGCAACTTCAATCATCCTACAGAAAAATATGAATCATGTATTCCTGCAGAGATCCTCTATAGCACCAATAATCTTCCCTCAGTGTCTAAAGTTTAAACACTAACATAGACTTCACATGTACTCATTTAACAAGACAATACTTCACACATTTAAAACCAAACATTACACACAGAAGTTCCAGACTTGGTATTTGCTTCTTACCTGGCCTCAGTGATTCCTAGATCGCGGTGCAGTAACGTGAGGTCAGCAGTCATGTGACCCATGTGCAGGAGCACGGCCAGAGAGTGCGCTGCTATTTTGGCTTTCATTGATGTTGACACAACGTTCAGGACCCTGAAAGACAGAGGAGTCAAATCAAAAATGTGTGCGACAATGAATTATATATTAAATTATATACATTAATTAGTCCTGTACACCTAACAAAAACTTGCTTATAATGGATTCCTCTTTTTCATCCACATTAAGGGTCTAAGGATAGAGGGTGTCATATGGCTTTACAAATTCTCATGAGCATGAACTCTGAAAAAAAGTCAAGAGAATTAGGTCTAGATATTTGCTTTCACATATGAAGATTCGAGAGGGCCGGTAGAGAAATTTCAGGAAAATGTCTGCACTTCACTTTAGTGATAAACAAATATATCCAGAAATATAAAGTGATTATGAAATATCACACTAAGGTCTCTGCTAAGCAAATGTAGTCCCTGCAAATAGTTGACTAAATTACCAAGGTGTTACATCATCGTACCTGCCATTGTTGAAAGTCTCCACAGTGAATGTTTTGAGCAGCTTGTTTTGAATGATGCGCGGGCAGCCTTCCTCCTGCCCAACTGCACATATAAATATAAATCAGTTGGTTTTATTCCCAGAAGAAGGTGCATAGAACCACATATACTTTGTGACGAAGGCTAAGAGCGTTACTCACACTTGCGGGTGATGTTCTTCTGCCGGGCCAGTTTAAGCAGCATTGAGAGGTAAAAGGCGGCTCGTGCCAGCTTGTGCCTGGCTTCATCTTCAGTCGGCAGGTTCTCGAGGTGCTTCACAACACACAGGCTCCTTCAAACAAACAAACGTTAGAATGCAAAGGAAAACACGTGCAGCTTCATAACATGTGTCAGTGTGAGCCCATTGTTACGCTACCCTCCGTCATTCGCCATCTTCTGCAGCTCCTCAGGGCTGAGTTCTGCCAACTTGGAACCGGCCATCTCCAAAGTTTCAAACTCAACAGGAGTCAGGACTGTGGTTGGTGATTAAGGACCAAGCCCCAAAAGTGTGGGTTGATTTTGAAATTATATTCCAATCAGGTTCGGTCACGTTGTGTACATGTTTGTTTACAAAACACAAGCCTGTAATCAGGTAAAACATTGGGCTTGGGTTGGTTCAGACACTGAATATGAAACAGGTTTCCTCTCAGGCTTGGACAGGTTTTGACAGGTTTGGACAAAACAATGTAGTCTAAGCCGCAGTCTAACCCAAACATATCCGGCTGTCATTGTGAAAACTCAACACATTTTCTGTTGTAGCATCTACAGTTCTTACATCCTTTGGTAATACACACACACAGAGCCAATAAAGGATACGATCGTCCAGTAGGTAGACGTCCTCAGGTTTGTCTGCGTTTGCATCGCAGGGAGGCAGATGGAGAGCCAGATCTCCTTGGGACTCTGTCTCGGCAACTTCCTGTTGTAGAGCTGAGGAAAGCGAAATTAAAATATGTATCAGAAACAAACTCAAGACTTGAGAGCACAGGGAAGACAACAGAGACTTAAACAGCCAGAAATTCCAGGTTAGCTTTGTGTTTTCCTGGCTGTTGAACTTACCTTCCAGACCCTTCTGGTCGATCACATTGCTGGCAGCTTTAGCCACAGCTTGGTGCAGTGTATCGCTGCCCACCTGATTCAGCCTGCGAGAGCTCAGAGCTTTCTTTTGTTTGTTGGTGCCAAACGTTGATATCAAAGAATCAACCTGCAGAGAAAATGGGATGCAACATTAATATATTACTGCCAAGGGGATTCTTGCTCTAGTCGGGGTCTGAGAGGAATAGAACACATCATGGTACCTTTTCTCTGTAGGTCAGAGTCGTGTCCTGGGATGTTGCAGTGTCCGTCTCTCCTGGTGAAACAAAAACATTGTAAGTGTAGAAAATTTGCCCAGACAACATTTCAGCATCAAATATTTGCCTTTCAAAAGATAATGATTGGGTTTTAGAAAATCATCAATCATTTGGGTTATGTAGACAGATTAGGATTTTGGGGAGACGATACCAATATAAAGAAGTAAGATATTTTTTGATATCAATACATATATATTAAAACATTTAATTTAAATTTTATATTTAGTTTAATAATCAACACGTGTTGCTGGTTGTTTTCATTACCTGGTATGACAGGCTGCAAGTTGAAGAGCTGAGCATTGTGCACCTCCATTTGCATGGTCTGTTTGTTCAGCACGCCGACATAATATCTAAACAGACACCAAACACACACCTGTTAGTCCTGTTCACAGTGGTGAACAATGGTATTGGTCCGAGTTTCTGAAAATGTGTTGCATTCACATACTTGCAAAGGTTGTTGCATTTCAGTGACCCCGTTCCAAAATTATTTCCAACATAGGACAGTCTCTCTGATTCAGCAACCTACACAGAGGAAGATGAAAGCAACACTGTGTTTTAAGTCACACTCAAAACACAAATCATAATAAACATATATATACACAAGAAACCACTATACCAATGCCTCCACAGCCACTGGTAGCATGCAACAAGGTATGTTCACTTCATTACTGTAATTGAGTAAGTTTCCACTGCATATATCAGCAAATATCTGTACTTCCTACTCATTTTCAAAGTGCATTTTTTTTTTTTTTTTTATGTGATCAATAGCAAGTAGAGATTTGATCCAATCAGAGCAGGCAAATAACATCAGACCCGCCTCCTCAGCTATGATGATGTGGTAGACTGCTACATTAGGAAATTGGAAACACTCTGCAAGTACTTTTTCTTTCATTACTTTAAGAAGCAAGCAAGTACTATGTTATTTTTTCTCAATCAGAGGATTAGTCTAAACATTAGGTACAGTGTGAACACATCTGTCAGAGGATAACTGTGGTTCTGCATCTTCCTCACCAGTATCCGTCTGCTTCTCTTCCTGGGGTTGTTCTCATCTACGCTCTTGTACATGGAGAAATCCAGTTTGTCTGCATTCCTCACGCTGCCGTTTGAAAACCGGACTGTAAAATAAATATGAATATTAATACATATTAATAAAAAAGACACAGAGGAGCCTGTCAACAGCTACTGCACAGAATCTAAAACATGTTTATTATGAGCCACAAGAAAATACATCAATGAAGAGGCAACTAATATAATGCTGCGATGCTAAAAACATGATATTCATCAGTGTGTCCTGTTTTAAAGTATTTTTCTTGACTCAGTGCTCGTGTCACCTGGATTTCACTAAACTAAACAACTAGCCCCGCTGCTGCTAGCCCCCACGTGTACGATACAAACAAGCCTTTATACTTGAGAAATACGTACGATCCGACGTTTACAGGCGTTATTACAATTTGAGTTATATTATTAAAATGCCTGAACAACCAACAAGAGGGACCAACGCACCCATAACAGCTTTGTCGCCTTCTCTTTCCTCTTTACAACACACTAACGAGCAGGAGGCCGCCATGTTTGTTGTCATGTTTGACGAGAGGGTTCACTCCCTGCTACTTCCGCCTTCGCCGAGCTTGACAATGTAGTTCTCCATCAGGCATGTGAAATTAAGAATCTGAAAATAAATAACATTTATTGGAAATCAAGTTTTTTAAAAACAGCAAAAACTTGAATTAAAGTTAAAATTGACAAAAAGTAAATTTAGGCCACATGAATTCTGAAAGGAAGGTTTTTCAAAATAAAATAGTTCTGTGCAATAAATTAAGTGATTTTTGAGTAACTTCCCCACACAGCTCTGAGCCTCACTCCACCCTCTGACCATTTTGAAACATGATAAATAAAACTGGGCATGGGTCTGATGGGGTGAGGAGGGTGAGGGAGAGAGAGCCAGATGTGAGAGTGATAGTGTCGCTGACCTCTTCAGGCCAGAAAAAAAATGGAGAGCAGATTCATTGAAATAGAAGATGGTATGAAAATGCTGCTTTGAATCTCTGGTCATATTAAGAAATTACCAACCAGAGAAGTGTGGCTGAAAACTACCTGGGCTGAGGAAGAGGAGGGTTCACAGGCAAATTGAACAAGTATAACTTTAGAAATAAGTAATACAACAGTGCTGCATTAGAATAAATACTGAATACTCTATTACTATTCTGCAGGTTTTATAAGATTCAAGGTTCAGATTCAAGATTTTATTTGTCAAATGCACAACAATAACATTAAGCAGTCGCTGGCAATGAAATGCTTGGGTCACAGGCTCTCAATGCTCAGAATATTACAAGCAAAGAAAATATTGAATAAAGTAATATAAAATAGAATATCAAAATTTTAAATAGAAAATAAAATATATATATATCTAAATATATATATATATACATCTAAAGAAAAAAACAACAGTGCAAATATGCTAAGGTGCTGGTTTAGTGGAGGTATTGCAGATTGGAGGAGTTCACAGGTTTTATGCCCAATGGCTTTGGCCTCCAGGGGAAGTCGTCCAGCAGGGGGATTAGCTCAGATGGTAGAGCGCTCGCTTAGCATGCGAGAAGTAGCGGGATCGATGCCCGCATCCTCCAGTTCTTTTCAACATGGATGCCAGGATTCACTGCATTTTCTACAGGTGCACCATAGTCTCTGAGTCTGGTGGTGCGGGCCCGTCGGCCAGACGGCAGCAGACAAAGATGTGTACGACTGGGATGATAGGGACCTCTGATTATCTGGTTGGTCTTCTTCCTACACCCCTGGGTGTAGAGGTCCTCCATGGATGGTAGCTCCGTCCAGGTGATGTGCTGGGCAGACTTCACCAGCCTATGTAAACTCTACGGTTCAGCCATAGATCTATGTGTTCAGCTGCCAGTCAGCAGGCTCTCTATGGTCAGGGGCGGCTCCTGGTACAGACGACATAGGCGGTTGGCTAGGGTGAAAAATGCCGAGAGGGCGGCACAAGAGACTGAATTATCATGACGTAACACATGCAATGTAAAACAATATATCAACGTCACACCATCTAATCATCCTCTAACCCCGGGACGCACCGGAGGTAGAAGCGCCGCGAAAAGCGGTCCGCCTCATTTCCTCGCCTATGTTCGCACCGGCAGTGTAATGCCGGGAAGAACCGGGAAGCGCCACGGCCACACACACACACAAGCACATTATCTCCTGTGGGGGGTGGGGGGTCGGGGGTGGCTACAGGCTTGCGTAGGTCAGTCACCTGTGAAGACCAGCATCATTTACCCCTGAACCAGCGCGGAGAAATGCGCTCCCTGGGCCGCAGGGATGAGCCAGCCCCACGCCACTACGCTGCCATGGGTGGAACCAGGACACCAGTGGACACAGGAGCTGGGTCAGAACTCATGGGTAAGTTTGGCAGGCTGTCGTGTTGGCAGGACTTCAACCACCTATTCATTGCACAATATCTAATAATATGTAAATGTAAAAAAAAATTAAATTAAATTAAAAAAATTAAATTAAATTATTATTTTTTTTAAACTGCGCCCGCACACCCTGCGCAGAAGCCCATTGCGCAGGAATTGCGTGCGCATTTTTTTTCTTTTTTATTCATTTAATTTAATTTTTCTTTTTTTATATTTAATTAATTTGATTTTCTGATGTCACCATCCGTGGCTCCGTGGACAGGCAAGCCAGCATCTAAAACATCCTCCTGGATGGGCTCCCTGTGTGAACAGACACGCTGCTGTGACAGACTGCGGTTAGAGTCAAAGATGAATCAAAAAAAGATTAAATTATCAGGTGCACAATTCATATATATTAATATACATATATAATATAGAGGTAAGAATCCACCCGATTGTGGACATCATTAATGTTTATTTTTGTCGACATGACATGATATGCTATCAGTACAGCTGACTTCAGACTCTTTATATTTTTTCTTATATATTTTAGTTTTTTATAGCTTACAATTTTGTCTACCTGTGTGTGCATCTGTATACAGTCCAAAAGTTATTATGGCTGCATGACAGTTTGCGTGTGTATGTTGGGTGGCGCCAATTTGAAATCTAGGTGCCAACATTGCCAGGTCCGGCCCTGTCTTTGGTGCACCTTATAATTGCAGTGAATCCTGGCATCCATGTTGAAAAGGATTGGAGGATGCGGGCATCGATCCCGCTACTTCTCGCATGCTAAGCGAGCGCTCTACCATCTGAGCTAATCCCCCTTGTGGAGAGGAGTCTCCTGGTCATAAAGTCATTGCAATCTTGACAGACAGACAGACATTGCTGTAAGATAGTAGAAGTCTCTGATGGGGAAACAGCGCCACCTTGTGTGTCTGGAAGGTAAAGGCCGTCTGCACAGTGACTGATGGGAGAATTAATAAAGTGAAACATTGTCTCACTGCAGAGATCTCGCTTCACAGCCTGTGTCCGCCTCCTTCACGGTTGTCCCCGGGGGAGGACACCGACCGATGCGTGAGACAAGCGGTCCCGGAGAGGACACATCCCCGGCAGCTCACATCCAGACACAGGAGGACACAGGGGTAGGGGTGGAGGGGGGGGGGGGCATGGCGTGTGACCGCTACACAGACCGTGGTAGCAGCCTGACATGTTAGCTAGTTTACATCTGAAGACACAAGCAGCAGATTGTTCACAGGGAAGCGGCGCAGCCAGAGCTAACCGCAAGCTAATGCTAGCGTCGTAGCTAACGGGCTGTTTGCTGGTGTGCAGCCAGAGAACTCCAGGCTCCTCGGTTCCTCTGCTCGGGGCCTGGTCGCTTCTTCTTCTGCCTCCCGGGACACCGACGCCTTCGGGATAATTCAAGGTAACGTTAGACGTCAGCAGCTCCACATTGTCCCCGTGTGTTTGCTCCTTCAGCTACAGTAGCTAGCTGCTCCTGTGGTGCAGCTAGTCCAGACTTGTTGTTGTATAGTTTTATCATTATTACAAAAATACTCAGCAGCTACTGTGCATTATACAGTGTTTCTTTACAGTGTGTCCCTTTACAGCATGGATTAGTAAACCCACTAGATAGATAGATAGAATTTGTCCCTTTACAGTATGGATTAATAACCCCACTATATAGATAGATAGATAGATATAATTTGTCCCTTTACAGTATGGATTAATAACCCCACTATATAGATAGATATATAGATAGATAGATAGATAGATAGAATTTGTTCCTTTACAGTTTGGATTAATAACCCCACTAGATAGATAGATAGATAGATAGATAGATAGATAGATAGATAGATAGATAGATAGATAGATAGATAGATAGATAGATAGATATAATGTGTCCCTTTACAGTATGGATTAATAACCCCACTATATAGATAGATAGATAGATAGATAGATAGATAGATAGATAGATAGATAGATAGATAGATAGATAGATAGATAGATAGATAGATAGATAGAATTTGTCCCTTTACAGTATGGATTAATAACCCCACTATATAGATAGATAGATAGATAGATAGATAGATAGATAGATAGATAGATAGATAGATAGATAGATAGATAGGATTTGTCCCTTTACAGTATGGATTAATAACCCCACTATATAGATAGATAGATAGAATTTGTCCCTTTACAGTATGGATTAATAACCCCACTAGATAGATAGATAGATAGATAGATAGATAGATAGATAGATAGATAGATAGATAGATAGATAGATAGATAGATAGATAGAATTTGTCCCTTTACAGTATGGATTAATAACCCCACTATATAGATATATAGATAGATAGATAGATAGAATTTGTCCCTTTTACAGTATGGATTAATAACCCCACTAGATAGATAGATAGATAGATAGAATTAGTCCCTTTACAGTATGGATTAATAACCCCACTAGATATATAGATAGATAGATAGATAGATAGATAGATAGATAGATAGATAGATAGATAGATAGATAGATAGATAGATGGAATCTGTCCCTTTACATTATGGATTAATAACCTCACTTTATAGATAGATAGATAGATAGATAGATAGATAGATAGATAGATAGATAGATAGATATAATTGGTCCCTTTATATTATGGATTAATAACCCCACTAGATAGATAGATAGATAGATAGATAGATAGATAGATAGATAGATAGATAGATAGATAGATAGATAGATAGATAGATAGATAGATAGATAGAATTGGTTCCTTTATATAATGGATTAATAACCCCACTGATATTTTGGTTCCCCCTCAGATTACTGCCTTTGTCTGACAGCTACAGACTTTGACTTGTTGTTTTACATCCTCACATCAGCACCTCCTCTAACAAACCTAGCTAATGAGAGCATCTTCATCTGTGTTGACCTTCACTCTCACCCCATCATCACTTCCATGTACTCTCATCCCAGGCCTCCATCGCCTCAGGCAGCAGCTGATGTTATCTTTGCTGTCACATAATCTGTGGATTAGTAACCGCATTAAAGGTGTAGTCAATAAATTGGGTGAAAAAGACACCCATCACAATTTCCCAGAGCCCAAAGCTGCTTGTTTTGTCTTATAAACAGTAAAGGATGTTCAAATTACAACTTGAGTAGCAGTCAGTAAAGCACAAACCTTCCTCCCTGGCCCAGTGGTCTATTAATTTCAGTCAAGCCTTGCCAATTTTTACAAAATCACGTGTATCAATTTTATTCATCGAGATCTATGAATTATTCATTGGGAAAATGTTGGAAAATGCCCTTTGATCTTCCCAGACACAAACTGCATCCTTCCACCAGGTTTCCTGGATATCTGTTCAGATGTTTTGGGGAATTTAGCTTACAAACAAACAAGCAAAAAAACAGACAGGATGTAAAACATAACCTCCTTTGTTGTTCTTTACATCAAACAACCCATCAAAGGATTCAAAGCAAAATCTTGTTTTTCAAAGCTGTTTTGATGTGGACTAATCAACTGTTTTTTTATATTCTTTTTTTTTATGTATTAAGGGCCATGGATTTCCCAGGCCACTTTGAGCAGCTCTTCCAGCAGCTGAACTACCAGCGTATCCACGGCCAGCTGTGCGATTCTGTCATCGTTGTGGGGAGCCGACACTTTAAAGCCCACCGCTCCGTGCTGGCGGCCTGCAGCACTCACTTCAGAGCCCTGTTCACTGTGGCAGAGGGCGATTCGAGCATGAATATGATTCAGCTGGACAGCGAGGTCAGGATCGTGAAAACCTTGTCAAAGGCAGTGGCAATGTCGTATAATCTTAATAATTTATAACGATGAATGTAATCAAGTTAAAAACATGGCCATATTTGACATATTAAATTCAGTTTTGTTACTGTTTCAAATAGCACCAACAAGGTCACTCAGATATTTGTTTGATTGCAGGTGGTGACGGCTGAAGCTTTTGCTGCTCTGGTGGACATGATGTACACGTCCACACTGATGCTGGGGGAGAGCAACGTCATGGATATCCTCCTCGCTGCCTCACACCTGCACCTCAACAATGTAGTGAAAGCCTGTAAACACTACCTGACAACACGTACGCTGCCTATGTCGCCCTCATCTGACAGACTCACACATCACCAGCCTCAGCAGGACCAGCAGAGGCGCAGGCAGCAGCAACAGCAGCAGCAGCAGCAACAGCAGCAACAACAGGCAGATTTAGCAGTGAACCCTAATCTAGCAGCTAATGCTAACCTTGCAACAAATGCTGCAGCATCAAAGTTGCAGCGCTCCTTCCTGTTGCAGCAGCTCGGTCTCAGCTTGGTGAGCTCTGCTTTGGGTGGGATAGAGGAGGATGGGATGGGAAATATAGCTGGCAATAGAGAGGTGGGACAGAGAGCCTCTTTCCCTATCCGACGCTTTCACAAACGCAAGCCCTCCACAGCACTGAACCTGTCAGAAGAGAGACCCAGGCAGAGGCAACGCCCCTCAGCCCCTAACCACGGCTTGTTGGGAGAAGAAGGGATGAGCGCAGAGCGAGAGGAAGGAGCACTCCTGTCCCCGGACTTCCACAAGATGGGGGACGAATCAAAATTAGGTGCTGGCCACGTAGGGGTCTCCCAAGATGACCCTCAGATGCCCAGCCAGTCAGACAGTGGACACTGTGGGGGGGAGGACTTGGTGAGAATGCAGGGAGGAGTGAGCAAGGAGGAGGATATGGATGACCATGACCAGCAGGACAACAGGTTGGCTGTGAAGATGAAATCAGGGACAGAGGAAGAGGAGGCTGAAGAACAGAAGGTAAAACTGTGGCTTCTTGTTTTTGAATACAGCATTTTTCACATTTTGAAGAGGTCTCTATGAAAAATGTATGAATCTGTTTGTAAGCGTGTTTTGATCCTGACCATCACAAAATCATTTAACTCGTATGCACATCCAAATCACTCTGCTCTAAAGAAGCTGCTGTCCTTGTCGGCTCCTTTCGATTTAAATAACCCCAAAAACCTTTGCTTCCCACAGGTGGTGGTTAAACGAGAGCCGCTAAGCTCGCCTGAGCCGACGGATGAAATCAGTGACGTGACATCGCAGGCTGAGGGCAGCGACCCGGCCGAGCCTGGATGTCCAGAGGAGGAGGAGAAGGTGGAGCTGAGCCCAGAGAGCAGCGACCGCAGCTTTACCTCGGAACCCCAACCCAGCTCTGACTCTCTGCTGCAGCCCAGCTCCCAGCTTCTCATCAAAAGCCACATGGGAGGAGGCGCCGGAGGTTTTGGATCAAATAGCAAACCCGGTTTCAGTATTTCCAGCTTCCTTAGCCCAAAGGATTATGGAAGTGGTGTTGCAGGGTTGGTTACAGGAGAAGATGACCTGCCCAACACGACAACTGGGGATGCAGTAGCACGTCACTTCCTGATGCGACAGGAAGCTGCTGGACCACCTGGCTCTGCTTCTTCTTGTCTTCTGCAGTCCCCACTCAGTGGTGAGAGTCGCAACAGCTTTGGAGACAACTTGCAGCATGATTCTCTATTCCTCCGTCCCCTGCACAACAGTTTGGGGAACCCCAGAGGAGGCGGAGGAAATATGAGTGGAGGGCATGGAGGGTTTGAGCCCTTTGGTTTGGACTTCCAGCGCTCCAGTCTGGGTCTTCACTCTCTAGGGCAACCCTCACGAGGAGCCGGAGGAGCCGCCACTGTTTCTCTGGGCTATCCAGGCTACAGGCGTATAGCCCCAAAAATGTCGGCCGGTATAGGAGGAGAAGAAGGTGTAGGCGGTGTTCTCCAGGATTCGGCCTCTTCCTCCTCAAGTCTGGCAAGTCCCCTGCTTCTCAACGAGAGCGGTGGGTATGACATGAACAGTGGCAGGCCCACCTCCCTCCCCCCTCAGCTCACCCGTGCTTCAGCGGACGTCCTGTCTAAGTGCAAGAAAGCTCTGTCGGAGCACAATGTCCTGGTGGTTGAGGGAGCTCGGAAATACGCTTGTAAAATCTGTTGCAAAACCTTCCTAACCCTGACTGACTGCAAGAAACACATCCGTGTACACACGGGTGAGAAACCCTACGCCTGCCTCAAGTGTGGGAAGCGCTTCAGCCAGTCCTCCCACCTATACAAGCATTCCAAGACCACCTGTCTGCGCTGGCAGAACAGCAACATGTCCAACGGCCTGATGTAGGATTGGGAGTCAAAATATAAAAGCCCCTAAAAATTTCAAATCAAAAATGTTCTCAAGCTCTGACAGACCAGACTTAAACTAACCAGTCCTGATCACAGACCAAAGACGGGGATGATAATGTTATCATCATTTTTTTTATTTCGGAGAAACCAATAATATCAAGTCAGTTAAAGTATCTGTAAAGACATTTAATCTGATGGAAGAGTGTAAGGATACAGGACATGTATGTATATAGTACCGTTGATGTACATTGTAATCTCTCCTATATGATTAACAAAAAAGAAAATGGACTTAGCATTATATGATGCAGGCCAGTTCAGGCTGTAAAGCAGCCACACTGTTGGGGGTTTGGTGTTTTTAGAAAAACGTCCTTGTCTGAGTGTTTGTAGATCAGAGGCAGCTGCATCACACTGCTGAGTGGTCCCAACTGTCATATCAATGCCTTGTTCTGTTCAATGACAGTCATGACTGTGAACTAACTGGTTCAGAGTCTGTAGTGGTGCAAGATATAATTCCTGTATTTACTAAGAAGGGTCTTCTTTCATTTACTCAATCTGTGAAAGGTAGAGTTAGAGACCAGGATAAGAACAACAACAGAAAACAATTCAACATTTGAAAACAGCTGCATTTTGAACCACCTTAGTTAATATTGTTAACAGCTAACCAAATATTGTTTGGTAGCTGGCAAATAATTCAGTATGTAACAGGGACTTTACACTTTACGTGACGACAAGAGTAAATGTCTTACTTTGATAAATATGTTCCTGTGGATCGTCAGGTCCAATTTTTGAGGCAATGGGACCTTTACATTTTTCTGATCACATCTTTCCTCGGTTTACAGCTCAAGCTATTAACATTGTCGTCCCTTTTGGTTAAGGAACAAATCTCATAATTGAACTTGCAGCATCTTTGCATTAGCAGCAGGATCAGTTCTGTGGTCACTGGGCATTCCAGTCTAATTTGGAGAAATGCATAATATGATATTGTATCATAATGCTACGATAATACTGAGATAATGACATCACGGAAGAATGTACATGCACCTTATTTTGTGTCAAGATTAGCAAAACTGGTTATTAATAGTTGTTTATGTAAACTTTCCGTATTGGTTCCCGACTGGTAATGATCAGAAGAAAAAGACAGCTGTGGCAAAACACAATTAGTGACTGTCCGTGTGTGTGTGTGTGTGTGTGTGTGTGTGTGTGTGTGTGTGTGTGTGTGTGTGTGTGTGTGTGTGTGTGTGTGTGTGTGTGTGTGTGTGTGTGTATACAGTTTGTGTCACCTGAGTAAACTGTTTACTGGATAAAGATGTTCAGCATGTGCTGAAAAAGTGCTTTGGAAATGTAAATATTGCACATTTGTGGTTGGATTCATAGTTTTGCTCTTTGAGAAGAGACAAAACAACTCATGAACTACTCAACGTTGTGTATAAGTTTGTTACTGTACTTGATATCAGTGCTTTATAAATGTCTCTTTTTTCATCTAATGTTGCATCTGTTGCTAAAGCACTTAGACAAATCATGCTCTTTTATAACTAACATGTTTACTGGAATGTTAAACTATTTGAAAAGTGTAATTTAGAAACAAAACATTTTTTACACAATCATTTTTTACATAGATGTAAATGTAAAATGAGTTTTCTTTACCCGAATATGATTTAATGTCGACCTTTAACGTGATTGGTACTGTAAGTTTCACAACTATTGTTCAATTCTGAATTTATTTTGTTTTAAGACTCAAAAATACCACACATCCTTAGGAGGAAACCTAATTTTAGTTTAGTTTATAGAAAATAATATCATACTAAAGATTTTTTAACTTATACCTAACTGAGAATGTCTGACTTCCAGCAGGTTGTAAATAAGAGCAGCTTCCCTGGTAATTGAATGTCCATGCAGTGTTGTAAAGTTCTGTTTTAGTGAACTGAAAAGAAAAAATAACTTCAAATATGCGTTTTTATATACCTGATCGCTTGCTATATCATGTCTCCTTCACTGTCGGAGAGATTCACGTGGTCTTTGATTTTCATTTGCTTTCCCCATTGTACTGTAGAGTCATTGCACTGTTAGCCTATAGAAAATGACAGATTTTAAAGCATAATCTTAAATAGACAGAAGAGATTGCCTCTTCAGATGTTCACCCCGTAAAAAACAATAATAAAAGGTGACCTGCGGTCTGCCCTGTAAACCTCTTCACTGTGGAGTAAAGTCGCTGTTGCCTCCTCTGTCATGATGGAAAGAGCAGGCTGTGATTTGACCAAATTATGAGGTGAAGGAAAACCCTTCCCAAATGGCTTCCGTGTCTCACACAGTGGCCTATTAGGAATTCAAATGCTGCTCCTCCAAAGCTGTTGATGTGAATCTCTGAAAAATGCACTGACTATATTACCCCTGTATGAATATGCCAAACATAAATTGATCAAGAAAGTCACTGCCTTACGCCCTCTTATCTTGAAAAGCTGGGCTTTTGTTGATATGCCAAATCTGAAGGATTTCTGTTTTTATTCCTGTATATCTAGCGTTAGTGTAACCATGAGTGGACTAAATGTATGAAGGCTATGAAGATTGTATAGTATGTTCAGTCGTTGTATAGATTGAATTAAAAAAAAGATAAATATAATTTTGTAGCTGGTGATATTTTTATGAAATGGTACAGAGATCCTATAAGTGACAAAAGTAAAGGAAACAAGGGCATAAAACTGGTCAAATATACTGGTTTTATTACCTTTTAAAAATAACTAGGTAGGTGTAAGTAATGGTCTATCACTCAGCCAGTTCTCAGAGTGGAACCACCGTCTTCTCA
This sequence comes from Limanda limanda, assembly GCF_963576545.1. Taxonomy (NCBI): domain Eukaryota; kingdom Metazoa; phylum Chordata; class Actinopteri; order Pleuronectiformes; family Pleuronectidae; genus Limanda; species Limanda limanda. Next base: position 15,710,480 of record NC_083637.1, on the reverse strand, counting down.
CAGCTTGAGCTCTTTGATCATCGGCTCCCCCCGCAGACCGAGGAGGAGGTTGTTTGCCGCCAGGGCAGACATGGCATTACGGGTGGTGTAGGAGGCACTGGCAATATGTGGAAGAATCACTGTGGGAAGAGAGGATTTAAAACAAGACTACTTATTGCAAGTGAGAGTTAATGATACAGAGTAAAATTGCCCAAGTGGGATTTTAAAAAGATGAAACTGTGTGATGGACTCACCGCAGTTTTTGAGAGTAAACAGAGGGTGGCTGATGGGAAGGGGCTCAGGGACAGTGACATCTAAACCAGCTCCTGCAATCTGCCCGGTGGACAGCGCCTCATACAGGTCGTCCTGGTTCACTACCCCACCTCTGACACAGTAGAGAGCACGCTTAAAACACAGGTACAGCTCTCAGTGGACTTTCCTCATTCGCAGGCAACAGTTTTACCTGCTGGTGTTGATGAAGATGGAAGTATTCTTCATCTTGGAGAAGAGGTTCTTGTTGCAGATCTCTTTTGTTTCTGGCGTCAAAGCGCAACACACTGATAGAAAGTCCGACTGCTTCGCCAGCTCATCGAAGGAAACTAGGACCAAAGCAGAGGCTTGATGATGTTACATTACACAAAAAGTCTGAGCGCGAACTCATCAATATCTCTAAGATCAGCACGTGAAAGGTCAAAAGGTTTGAAATTATGTGAGTGCAGTAAATGTCATGTAAACCCTCAATTCACCTTGTTGAGAGTCAGTTTTTGACAGAAAATTAAGAAAAGCACAGGTTTTACCACAGTCAACAATGTAATCACCAAGTCCTGACAGTGAAGGGCAAAGACCATCGAGCAGCCTTTGTTGATTGGATCCCTACCTCCCACATGGAGGTTATGTTTGGAACATAGTCTAAGAAAGAACCCATCATATTTTGACGTGGATATGGAATTATTATCACTCTCTTAAATTTTTCCAATTTCCATGGGAATAACACATGGGTCTTAATTAAAAAATTCAGGCACATTTTTGAAACTGATATCTACAAGTGTGAGCAATTTGGTGGAGTGTTGCAGGACCGTTGAGTAATACTTTCTACTGTGTCAAAATTCCTTCTATGGGAAAGAGAAAATGCTGACACCATCAATCTGGTCCTTACCATACTCTGCATTGATCATACTGGCCAGCTCAGGCCTGGGGACCACGTCCGTGTAGATGAACTTCTTTACTTTGAAAGGCGCCAGACGCTCAGCGATGGCGACACCTTTGAGCACAAATGCACATTGGAAGAAGTCTGATACTGAAAGAACTGCAGTTTTTATTTGATGAGCCTGTGTACCGTGTGTTAGACACTGTGCTCACCGATCCTCCCCAGGCCAAGAATACCCACAGTGCTGTTGGCCAACTCATGTCCACACAGCCACAGGGTTCTCCATGTGCCCCAGCCACCTCTGACACAAGTGAGAGAGAGGGGGGGGGGGGGTTGTTTTTTAAACATCTATCAATGTTTCGAGGACAGGTTTGTCTGTGTGTGTGTGTGTGTGTATTGACATTACGTCTTGGCTTCATGCGTGGCCTCAATGAGCCTCCTGGAGGTCGTGAGCAGCAGAGCCACAGTCAGTTCAGCAACAGAATCCGTCAGAACATCCGGAGTATAACCTACACGGATTCCTCTGGAGAGAAACACAGACATTACAATAATCATTTTGGACCTGGAAACAATGGAACTTTTCTTTGGTTTTGTCACTTTTTAATTGAGATGTTGGTCAGAAACACAAGTTTACACACAAATCAACACTTCTCAATGGATGTGTGTGAATCGATCACCTTTTCTTCAGCTCCTCCAGAGAGAGATGGTCAAAACCCACTGACATAGTACTGAGGACCTTCAGGTTTGGACCTGCAGATGTGCATCACACACAGAAACACAAGCATAAATTAACCACTGTGCATTGCATGAAGGTCATTCAACCGGTTCAGGGACTGTCCTCTGACCTGCAGCGTCCAACAATTCTGCATCAATCTTCTCGGTCAGCACGCACAGCAGGGCGTCAGCACCTTTGACCTTCTCGAGCATCTCCTGTCTGGGCACAGGGATGTCATCTGAGTCCCACAGCTGGAACTGCACCCTGGGAAAATAGAAGCCATAATATTTATGCAAAAAAGTGTCTCAGGTGCTTCAAATCTGTCGGACTGCTGCAACTGTTTCCTGCTGATACCTTCGTAGACACGTATTAAAACACAGTTACTTGTCCAGTCCACCTGCATATGAGCAGGTGAAGAGCAGGGACCTTCACAAGGGAAGTTAATTTGTCAGTGGTGTAAACAAATACACACAATCAAAACCAAAATACATGCCGTTAAATAATAGATGCCACACACATATATCGGGGATTCTTCATTTAAAGCCCTCGATAAACAGCATTTATCGTGCAGGCCCTCACAGAAATACTGGGACCTAAAGGTAAAGTGAGCTGTGTTGTGGGGGAATACCCCTCCGGTTACATGTCTTATCAGCCCAACCTCAGGGCACATGTTTACTGTTTACTCAGAGTAAATGATGAACTTTGCCAAGCAGACGTTCAAACTCTATAACAGTTAAACGAGGTACAGCAGCGAATTCATTACAAGACATAGAGTTTAAGTGATGCAACAGGGGACTCACTGTCCAGATTCACGCAGGATCTTCAGACCCTCGGGTGGGATCTGTCTGGTGATGTATACCCGAGACAGGGTGGACATCTCCCTCTGCATGTTGCTTGTTAGAGCCAGTGGAGTAATCCTCTGGAGCCGACGCAGAGCCATGCGACTGCACCACATTGCCAGGAGGGAATGAATCTGTTGGCAAATTGTGTTGAGATCGAAGTGGTACTTTGGAGTTTGGCGTCCGTTGTGTGCATGAGCAGGATTTTGGCTCCAGTTTAGTGGAGGGGTGGTCCCTGTGTGTGTGTCTCTGACCAATATGATGAGAGGGAGGGTGTCTCTAAAGTCTGAGGTCAAAAGGTTTTGTCCCAGAAAAAAAAAATTGGCTGAGTACAAAGATCTTTGTCCTGAAATTGAAGGTTATTTCAAAATCACTGATACACAAACATGAAAAGAACAATCACACACACGCACACAAGCACACACACACAAACCTACAGATACACACAAACGCTATATGAGACAGCTTGTGTTTTTGATACATTATTGTCCACCTAAGTAAGTAAGTAAGTAGGATGTCAATGTTTCACTCAGCTGTTGACCTTTGTTCCTATCAACACTAAAAGCTGTTTTTTGTTCTGTCTTGTCTCTCCAGTTGGATCTGGTTCAGAAATCCCTAACAGTTAAGCACCGATGCCCAACACGGGTTAAAACACGAATATATAAAGGAATAGGAAATTGTTTCTCTTTTTCTTTATTCAGATATTTCACAATAATGTAAAATATGGTATCTTTGTCATTCTTGTAATCAACAAATAATTAATGAATTAAATAATAAAAAACTCTTAACAAATAATACTACTAGTATTGAACTTCATAATTGCTTTCAACTAAAAGTGTGTGAAAGTTTCTGCTTAATTGAGCCGACAGTTTGGGTAGAGTTGTAAAGTTTTGCACTTGAGGACATATTGTGATGTGCAGATGACAAAGATGTGCAAAACGTGAAGTTAAATATAAGTAGTGTGTAAAGTCATGCATGTAAAATAAGAATATATCAACGAGTGAAGTACTGTGTGACCTCGGTCATGTGATAATGGTAACCCGGAAGCAGTCCCGGTTTTTAACCAGTCGCAGCCATTCATTCGCTGTAGCTTGTCGCTCATCCTGGCAGGTGGCTTCCTATGATTCCTTCTTTTATTTTAAAACAACATGAACAACGACTTTATCCGAACGCTTTCTATTATTAAACCGGAAACGTCTTTCCTCTGCGGGGGGTAATCTGTAGCCGAACGAGTGTGTCATCACTTTGAACGAGTGTAGGACAAGTGTCCTCCTCAGTCTCGCCACCGGCACCAGGCAGCGGCGGCGCTACAGCTAGCTAGCTAGCGAGCAAGCTAGCTGTAGCGAGCTAAACCTTTCCTCCGCATATTTCCTGACTAAACCAGCGGGAGCTAACAGCTAGCATGTGTGACTGCCACACAAGGCGTCGCTGTGTTAGCTGGTGGTTGTCCGTGTAGCTTGTAGCTCGGCTGGCAGCTGTCAGGTCCACATCGTAGAGTGTGACTCAGTTAGCATGCTAGCTAACCGGCAGCGGGGCGTTGGTTTTTGATCTTAGACGCCTTATAGTCGAATCGCCTGTGACCCCGGTCTGTGTCTCTGTTCGTCTGACAGGTGCGGTCGTTCCCTCTCTGACACTTGGACCCCCCCTCCTCCCCTCCCGGCATGGCTGCAGACTCGATGGAGATTGACGACTCTCTTTACAGGTGAGTCTTCCAGGTTTACTCCGTTGTTGTTATTGCTCATGATACCTGCAGATCCCGTCGGAGTCCGGACAGGAGATGACATGTGTTGTGTTGTGCTCCTTCCTTTTCCCCCCCAGTCGCCAGCGATATGTGCTGGGAGACAGTGCTATGCACCAGATGGCCCAGTCGTCAGTCTTTCTCAGCGGAATGGGAGGACTGGGAGTGGAGATAGGTAACCATCACGGCACTTTATAGATATTCAGCACCACTGTATTCTTATAGTTGTTGCCAACAGAGGCTCATAAACTTGATTTTCTGGTTTTACAGCAAAGAATATCGTCCTGGCCGGTGTGAAGGTACGCATCCTCACTAAAATGTGATTGTTCAACAAATATATAATGTGTCAAAGTGTCCGATCAGCCCTGGTGTTAACATCTGTCCTGAGTGATCCCATCACAAGTGGTCAGCACATGTTAGAGTTGTGAACGCACCTGAATGGGTCCTGAGATCCGATCCCATTCGGAGGTGGTTTGGGACTCGTGTGGCAACATACTTTATGCTGAGTGACCGCAAATGTGTCCTGGGCCACATCTAAAGGAACACGCCTACTCCTGTCACGCTTCTAACCCACTACAGATTCCCAATTCATCAAATCTATTTTTACCCCTCTCGTTGCCCATATATGGAGTTGTTTGTGGCCACAATAATAACACCGATGGCCACCTAATGATTGCTCCTTTTTGTAAATTGGTCAAATCTTACTTCACAGCAGATCTGCAGCTCATTGATTCATTTATCACCTCCTGACTCTTCTTGTTCTCTCTCGCTGACGCTGTCACACACACACACAACCATTGCTCTCAGTTAAAATAATATAATTTGACTTACTTGTGTATTTGCTAATAGAGTGGGGAAGTGAGACGCATTCAGGGACCATTTCAATACCAGGTGTAAATGGGCAAACTCAGCGCAGGACGGATGATTATACCAGGTCTGATCAGGACCTTTGTCTTCCCAGTGCTTTAGCTGTAGTCTCTGTGTAAACGTGTGCTCTGTGTGTGTGTGTACAGGCAGTCACCCTTCATGACACAAAACAATGTGAGACCTGGGATCTGGGCACCAACTTCTTTATCCGCAAAGAGGATGTGTTGAACAGCAGAAAGAGGTAATATACGACATAAATCTGGACAACCTATACTCGTATGGAGAAATATCACACACTCACACGCGGACTGTGATCTTTATATACAGGCAAACCCTTCTTATAAATCTCTTGTTTACTTAGATTGTTTAATAAAAGTTTTCATCCATTCTCAGGGTGGAGGCGGTAGGCCCTCGGGTCGCAGAGTTGAACCCCTATGTTCATGTTGACATGTCTTCCTCTGCCCTTGATGACAACACGGATCTCAGTTTTCTTAGCCAGTATCAGGTAAGACATTTGTGAATGAGTGGTTCTAAGTCAGTCATAACAATTGTTTTCCTTAATTACCATAGGGTTTGTTTTCTTGTCCAGACACTGCTGCAGACTGAAGGTAACATTTGATCTCTGTCTGTCTGTCTGCTCTCTCCTGCAGTGTGTGATCATGACCCAAGCCAGGTTGAACCTACAGAAGAGAGTAAATGAGTTCTGCCACTCACAACAACCCCCCATCAAAGTAAGTCTGCAGTCATTACAGTGGTTCTACCTCACAGAGCACGAGTTAACGATGTCTTGTGGATGTGAAACACACAAACAGTCAAGTATTTATCACTAACTGTATTAAAGCTTGAAAAATAGTCAAAAATAGCGCGCACACCCCTGAAACCTGACTGAGGAACGATCCTGATCATGATCATCGATTAATAACTAAAAACATGTGATCGTGAGCGACAGACACACACACGCTGTAAACTAACCAGACTGTTGCATTTTCTTCCCTGCCAGTTCATTGGGTGTGACGCCTACGGCATCTGTGTGCGGGTGTTCTGCGATTTCGGGGAAGAGTTTGAGGTCTCTGATCCCACAGGAGAGGAGCCCAAGGAGATTTTCATCCAAACTATCAGTCAGGTAGATTTCTGCAACATGTAGAATTGGCATTTTTGTTATTCTAAATGTATTGCTACTCTAAACATTAAACAAATCCTCTTGACTCTTTCCCCTTAAGGACAGTCCAGGAGTGGTAACATGCATGGACAACCAACCCCACGGCCTGCAGACCGGCCAGAGTGTTGTGTTTAGAGAGGTCAATGGCATGGCCGAACTCAACGGCACTGCACGACAGGTCTCAGGTATTATGTCCACATTGCAGATAATGATTCCAGTACATTAAAGGTTTTTGCTGAGCTCTTTCTGTAAGTGTATTATTGTAATTCTATTTCACCAGCATATCTGAAAAATCGGAGATGCATCCAACATCAAGAATATAGTCGTAATATTTATTTGACGTAAAACCAATGCTGTCTCTTTCATTTCTGTCCGATTTTGAGTTGTTCCAAGAGCAGATTTGATGAGAGATTTTTTGTATTGGTGACAAAAGTACAGTGATCTAATCTAAGCCATGTTTGTCTCCTTTTTGGTGTGTGTGTGTGTGTGTGTGTGTGTGTGTGTGTGTGTGTGTGTGTGTGTGTGTGTGTGTGTGTGTGTGTGTGTGTGTGTGTGTGTGTGTGTGTGTGTGTGTGTGTGTGTGTGTGTGTGTGTGTGTGTGTGTGTGTGTGTGTGTGTGTTTTTTTATCAGTCCTTTCCCCTCATAGTTATGCAATAGGAGATACATCCCAATTACAACCATATGCACATGGAGGATTCTTTTTCCTGGTGAAAACCCCTAAGACATACACATTTGTAAGTAGAGTACCATAAACATCACAGTTGAACCTGAAAACAAACTTGTGTCTCCAATTGAGCATCCTGAACGCCTTCATATTTTTGTATTTCAGGAAACGATAGAGAGGCAGTTGTGTGATCCTCAGGTCCTGACACCAGACTTCAGTAAACCAGAGGTGAGTGTTCCTGGAGTCTGAATCGCAAAGTGAGGTCAGGGTGCCAGTTAGTTTTAACCCAGATCTACAGCAAAGCAAACATGACACATCACCAAAAAGCATAAACAATGCAGCATATCCTGTTCAGCAGGATAAGATTGGATGCTCAGGAATAATGGAGCCATAATTACTGCTGGATCCATACATGGTCAAAAATTGAAGCCATCACATTATATTTAAAAAGTAATAGAAGCACACATGTGGACAGGGCAGTAACATAATCTGACTTCTTAGCTTATTCTATTTTTATTTATTTTTTATATTTAAAAAATATATATTTTTATTAAATTTTTTTACACAACACAAAACATACTGCTCAGACACGACAGAAAAGGAAAAAAAAAACAGAATGTGGGCATATGGATACAGTAAATAGGAAATAATTAAGAAAATAAGAATAAATGACAGTGGGCACATTTTCCAGCCCCCCCCCCCCCTTCAGTCCCCCACATCAAGACAAGGCAGAGTCCAGATAGGAGTCAATACAGAGCATACAAACATAGCGAGACCACAAGATGCACGTAACCACTTAAGACAAATTCACAAAGACAGGCTTATTCTATTTTTATAATAACCACCATATTTAGAGTTGCATATACGAGTGAAGCCAGAAAAAATATCACTAAAATTACTAATTAATTTAGTCTTATGTTAACCAAGCTGTGTAATATATACTCAAGTTAGCCAAGGCCTATTATTTTTGCCAAGCCAATTGTTTTCTCACAATCTTTTCTTAATTCAACACATCAGGCTCCTCTTCAGATCCATGCAGCCATGTTGGCTTTGGACACCTTCCAGGAGCAACACGGCCGACTTCCCAGCATCGGGTAAATTCAGTATTTATCTGCTGCTCACTGTCTAGATCCAATCTGCTGCTATTCTTTTCTGTACTCCTGCACCTGAGGATATCATTGGTCCTGGCTGTGGTTTCCAGTGTGTTGAAATGTTTCATGTTCAGTTGTGAGCAGTTTTACTTTGATGCCATCAGGTGTTTACAAGATGCTGAGGTTTTACTGAAGCTAACTGAGGAAGTGAACGCTACCCTGAGGAACAAAGTAGGTCTTCTCTTCTGTTTTTATATCCTTTTTATGCTTGAATTTCCCTTTAATTCCCAGCAGAGAGGAACGCTCATTCCTTTTCCTTCCTCCTCTCTCCTTCTTTCCTCCCAGGCTCCTGTTAATGCTGAGCTGGTGAGCTGCCTGTCGAGGACGGCGATGGGAACTCTTCCACCTTTAGCTGCAGCTGTAGGAGGCCTAGCCAGCCAGGAAGCTCTCAAGGCCATCACAGGGAAGTTTGCACCACTACAGCAATGGGTAGGTCACCACAGTTTAACAGTAGATCTTCTTTTCAAAGGCAAAATGTTGCTTTTACAGTTCAATAGCACAGTCTATTCCATTTCTATTGCAACACATTTATGGGAACTATTAACTCTAATAGCTTTTACAAATATTTCTTCAGCACTATGCATTATTTTTATATAACTTAACTGTTAACTTTATTTCTGTTCAGTTTTACCTTGATGCCATCGAAGTTGTTAGGCCTCTTCAGTCTCTTACTGCCGAGGAGTTCATTCCCAGGGGCGACCGGTATGACGGATTACGAGCTTGCATCGGCGAATCTATGTGTCTTGAACTGCACAAGCTCAGAGTCTTCATGGTAAGACTTTCTCAGCTTTTTGATGGTACCTTTTTTTGTTGCATTAAGTTGAAGGTTACGTTTCAGTAAATGTCATCTCTACTGTTCCAGGTCGGCTGTGGTGCCATAGGCTGTGAGATGTTGAAAAACTTTGCTCTGCTTGGGGTTGGATTGGCCAAGTGCTCAGGAGAGGTGGGCATTCGCTCCCTTTTTCCTTTCTCTCCTCTGTCTTACTGCATCTCTACAATTTACTGAAACTAACTAGACTGCATCTGTCCTTCCTCAGGTGTGCATTACAGACCCGGACCTCATAGAAAAGTCCAACCTCAACAGGCAGTTTCTATTCAGGCCACATCATATACAAGTGAATACACATTCTTTTCCACCTCTGTTCCCTCAATATTAAATAACATGAATCACAGTACACTCACCATGCTGTACAGACACTCACTCGTACCCCTGTTTCTTCTTTGTCTAAGAAACCGAAGAGTACCACAGCGGCAGAAGCCACTTGCGATATCAACCCCGACCTGCAGGTGGATGCTCACCTCAACAAGGTGTGTCCGGCTACCGACAATATCTACAGTGACTCCTTCTATTCTGGCATGAACCTGGTGGTCACGGCGCTGGACAACGTGGAGGCCCGGAGATATGTAGACAGGTTGGTGCAAATGATAATGTAGTGTTAATGAAGTTCAACTTCAACTTCCGACGGTAGTGGAATGTAAGCACTGGCCCTGCACAGGTCCTAGCATCTTGGAACACTAGGTGGCGTTATGAGCAATGTTCAATCCATAAATGAAAATATATTTTCTATAAGTGTAATAATAAAATGTTATTGAAACATGCATTCATTTCTTTTATCAGTTGTGTAATTTATTTTAAAGCTCAAAAACACATTAAAGTATTCAGTATCTGTTCAAAGCATTCAAGTTATTGTACTTTCTGTGATCTAATGACATTTAGCCAAGTACTGATGTTGTGTTTCTGTATGCATTTAATTTCCAGTCGCTGTGTATCCAATCAGAGACCTCTCCTTGACTCGGGAACCATGGGAACTAAAGGACACACAGAAATCATTGTGCCAAATTTGACAGAGTCCTACAATAGCCATGTGAGTGTGAAAGCATATTTTTGTTCTTTGCTCCATTTTCTTCCTGCATTGTTCTTCTCCAGTGACTCAACAAACACAGACTTTACTCTAAGTACAATCATTCAACATATATCTTCCAGAGAGACCCCCCAGAGGAGGAAATCCCATTCTGCACGCTCAAATCTTTCCCCTCTGTCATCGAGCACACTATCCAGTGGGCCAGAGACAAGGTTTGCTTTTCTGACCAAATCCCTCTTTCATTTTTCGTGTGCTGATTATTTTAGTTTTCGGAATCTCTGTCTGTGTACCGTTCTAACTCAGATTTTTATTTCCATGGGTTAACGTAGTTTGAGAATGCATTTGCCCACAAGCCCTCCGTGTACAACCTGTTCTGGCAGACGCACTCCTCGGCTGAAGCGGTGCTACAGGTAAGACTTTGTATATCATCAAGTTTTTCCAAAACATTTTAATGTAATACAATAAGCATGGATTTGAATGATCATTTGTTTGTGTTTTTGCAGAGGATGCAGGTAGGGGACAGCCTGGAGGCGTCATTTCAGGTCATTAAGCTGCTAAGCAGACGACCTAGTCTATGGGAACAATGCATTGCTGTAGCCCGTCTGAAGTTTGAAAAGTATTTCAAGAGAAAGGTAATTAATCTCTTCCTGAAAATACACAAGTACTCATAACATGGTGCAACATGATAACCATTGTTTTCTGCTGTTCTTTTCATCCAGGCCCTACAACTTTTGTACTCTTTCCCCCTGGACACAAGGTTAAAAGATGGAAGTAAGTTTTTATTAAACACACATTTGCCTCTAAATTTATTTCACAGTAATTTCATGTGTGTAACTACAGTATAAAATGTATGCACATATTGAAATCTTTGTCCTCATCCTTAGGTTTGTTTTGGCAATCCCCTAAAAGACCTCCAGCACCCATTGATTTTGACTTGAACGACTCTTTGTGAGTGCTGCTTTATTTCACATTACACTTCAAGCCTCTTTTTTATTTTGTGTTTGACATCTGAGCCTCTTGCCAAACCCACCTCTGTTCCCATCAGGCACTTCACTTTCATCATCAGCACTGCTCGGCTTTTCGCGGGGATTTATAACATCCCATACTCAGAAAAGGTAGGTCATCTTCACTCGCGCACACACTGTCTCAAATACAAGTAACCCACTTGGTGACTAAACCTTTCCATCTTTCAGGACCTCTCCAAAGAGGCAGTGGCCAGGATTCTCTCTGACGTCAAGATTCCTGAGTACAGGCCTTCAGAGAAAGTAAGCTCCTCCACTCATCTGCTCCTTGATTTCTGAATGAAGAACAAGGAATCCTGAACTTGTTGTTTGTTGTGGATCTGTCCCTTCCAGTGTATAGAGACAGACGAGACAGTAAGGAAGCCTGATCAGACGAAGATGTCTCAAAGCAGTCATGAGGAGAGGGAGGCCATCACACAGCTAGAGCAGGCCATAGCTGCTGACCGCGTCACCCCTGGTACTTGAATAATAAATAAATATACACTGAGAGATGGTTGTATTACTATTATTGTTATATTTAGCGGTTACTCCTATGTGTTAATCTCTCTGTAGAGAGATTGCAGATGCGGCTGCTGCAGTTTGAGAAGGACGACGACAGCAACGGCCACTTGGACTATGTCACGTCAGCATCTGCTCTCCGGGCGAGGATGTACTCCATCGAGCCGGCTGACAGACTCAAGACCAAGCGAATCGCTGGCAAGATCATCCCTGCCATCGCCACGGCAACGGCTGCTGTGGCTGGACTGGTGAGAGCAGTGACCCAAGAAGAAGTGTTTTGAGAAAAGGCTTGAATTTACCATTCACAGACATGCATGTTTGAGATGTTGCCGTCCTGTGTTAATGAGTGATAATATGATATCAGCATTTTTGTCCATTTGCTCTTTTAATATCTTTTTTGTTTGTTTTGTTGATGTACTCAGGTGGCTCTCGAGTTAATCAAGGTGGTTGGAGGCTACGGGTTTGAATCTTTCAACAACTGCTTCTTTAACCTGGCCATCCCTGTAGTGGTGCTCACCGAGCCTGCACCAGTCAAACGGACACTCATTAGGTAAGAGCTAAGCTACACTTTTAGCCCCCACACCTCACTAATGCTGCATCACAACAAAGTTCCAGTTGCAAGCTGACAGTTGTGTGATGTCTTTCCCCAGGGACGACATCTACTTCTCCATCTGGGACTGTTGGACTATTTTTGGCCATGAGGACTTCACTCTGTCTGACTTGATAAATGCCGTGAAAGTAAGAAACATTACTCGTATTATACTGCTTTTGATTATCCTGAGGTTTTCGACCACTTATTTGAATGTATCTTAACGGTGGTGTCAAATAACATGTTGATGTTTTTTTGATGACAGGAGAAGTATGGAATTGAACCCACGATGGTTGTCCATGGTGTGAAAATGCTCTACGTGCCTGTGATGCCTGGACACTCAAAGAGACTTAAATTGACGTGAGTTCCTTACCTGAAAATAAGTATTTTTCTCACCTTGTTCAGATTTTGTTTTGTGCTGGAAATGATTCAGAAATATCCCTGTTGTCTGCAATGTACAGACTGTTTTAACTCTGACTCTCTGCAGGATGCAGAAGCTGATCAAGCCGTCAGTGGACCGCCGCTATGTCGACCTGACGATGTCATTTGCTCCGGAGGCAGATGGAGACGAGGACCTAGCTGGTCCTCCCGTCAGGTACCACTTCAGCCGGGATGGAGAGACGCCATGACACCTTTCAAAAAGTCGTCCTTAAACCTCTTGTGTCCTTACTTCCCTTCCTGTATATTGATGTGCCCCAGTAACCTGGGCCAGGGGCCAAGAGCTTTCCCTCAGGATGTTATCTGACAAAGGCAAAGCTCCTGGTCCCAGCACAAGCCCTCTCCCCCTGTACTTCATGGAGCAAGAAGAAGCGAGTCCTGGTCCCAGTTTTTCTAGCCAGTGGAACACGAGGCGGCTCGAGTAACATTTAAATGTACCTGTGTACATATATTTTCTCTGTTCTGTTTTCTACTGGTGAAATGCACAGCTCTGCCTGTGTCGATGCCTTAATTGATAAATAACCTCTTTCTGTTTGTGGCAGTGAGTCTGACTAAAAAGTATGTTTACAGAAACCTGCATACTCCCAAAATAAAGACCCACGAGTCTCATATCTGTTTTAAATCTGCTCGGACTGCCGGAGCAATGAAGTGGATTTGTAGGCATCGTGTCTTCTTCTTCCTCAGAGTCCTCTGCTTGGGTTTGAACATATTGCTGACAACAGAATTATCCAGTTGTCAGTCATCTCTCCTCATAGCAACAGGTGGAGCCAGTATTTGTTGTTTTTAAATTAAAGGTGCAGCAGGTCAGTGGACAGTGATTGTTCTCTTTTCATCATCACACTGATAGCATCATAAAACATGTATATCAAGAGGTATTGCTCAAAGGTTAAAGGGCAACACACACCGCTGCATCTCGATGAGCTTCATCATCGACTCTTTGCCTCCCAGTCAACTGATGTAGGTGATGTGTGGTGCACTTAACAATGCGGGTAAAACCACCTCTAGTTGTAGCTGCTCGTCTTACCTGTTTTATTAGGTAACCACATCGTTAACACATTTGGGAAACCATGTTAAATAATAAAGTTCAATGGCTGTTTCACACAGACATTTTCTGGAATTACTCTTAAAACACCTTTTAAGAAAAATTTGTTGCTGTTAATGTATTTCTTGCATTTGTTTATGGATATGTGTCCATGCCGTGTATTTATTTACTTCCTACTCATTTTTTTGTGTCAATCTGAGCCTGTGTTGAGCTCTGTTGAGTCATGGTTCACTGGTTAATCAACAGCTGCAGGAATATGTCGCCCTTCTGTTCAATTTCAGGAGGAGGATGTGAAGAGGATCTTTGAAGTGGTCCTCATTGGCCTGTGCAAATTAACAAAAATGTTAATGTAGTTTTGAATGGATTGAGTAATGAAAAAATCCAGTTTCTATAATTTGAAGTTATCGGACATATTCAAGTCTCTGACCATTACCAGAGGTGGTGAATTTCTCTTGGCAGAAGAAAATCTCTCATACTGACTCATTCTGACAACACTTGTGCAGTGAATGTCATAAGTGTAAAACAACATAGTTTTAATGAGCTACAATGATGATGTATGTTCTTGTGACAGACAACTCAACCAATGGTCCAATAAAATGAGAGAATTCTGGATGTCCTTGAGACAACAGCTGCTCCAAGTCTTTGTTTCGTTTAAAATTTCATCCTAGTGGAGCTGAAACGAAATTATTGAAAAACCTTTCTGATCGATTGTTTAGGTATAATTTCTTACATTAGAAGTTTTGCTGCCTCTGTCATATCACAGTGAACTGAATATTTTGTTTAAGTGAAACATTTATTTGTTTTGTTACATTTTATAGACAAATGACTAATCAACACATTAATATATTGTTAAAATAACCATTTGTCAATTTATTAAATAACAGAAATTCATCTTGTATAAAATATCCTGTATTAATAAATAAAATTTAATTTTCACACATTTATACTTTTTTGATACTGTAAACCAGGGAGTAGAATTAGCAATACATTCAATAGTTCATTTAGAGTTCATAGAGCAAACATGGCCATCTTATATTTCTACATTTCATTAATCTGATTGTATTCATTAAAAATATTTTTCACAGATCACGTTATTTACACACAGAACTACAGTAACTTCATGTTGGTACCAGACATTAAAACATTGTGATTACAGATCGATGTCCTGCAGGTTCCCCCAGCTGGGTCCCACCTTGACTTTGGCCTTGAGCTTTACGTAAAGTTTTACTGCCGACTCCATCTCTCTCTTTACTATCTGAGCAACCTGATGAAGGGTTTTGGGAGAAAAAAAGAATTTTAAATATATTCATGTGGTCTTTTCTAGACCGTGATGTCCTTTTTCTTAAATTGGCCTAAAAGAAAAGTGCAGGAAATCCACTACATTTAAGAAATATACTCTAAATCTCTTAAGTTTCTTTATATTCTCTATATATTTAGTATAGATTCAGTAACTGACAATCCAGTAGATCATTTCCATACCTGGATGAGGTCGTCCTCTGTGGTTTCATAGATGAGCTCATCATGCAGCTGCAGGACAAAGTAGGCTCCTCTTAGGTGAGACATCCGAGTCCTGCTCTGGTTCCTGGCTGTATAACAGAGCAGAATGTTATCAGACACGATTAGTCTACAGGCTTCCACTGTCTGTGTGTGTGGTGTGAGAACGGTGAGAGTGTCACCTGAGAGTGTGTGCTGGTGGGACGCGGGAGCAGCAGCATAGGTTTTCCTCAGTCGCTTCTGGATGTTCACGGTGGCGAGTTTAACAATGTCTGCTGCTGAACCCTGAACAGTCGTGTTCACCGCCTGACGCTCTGCCTGAGGGAGGGAGCAAGAGGGAAACGGATGTTATGAGCAAATGAAACAAAACAAAAAAAATCAAATGTGTTTCACAGCCTACAAATAAACGTAAGTTGTGGTGGTGCAGCTTGCTTACATGTGCTTTGATGTGCGAGCTGGAGTTAGTGATTCCAGGGAGGTACCTCCTGCGGCCCTTCAGAGTCTGGACGTAGCCGTTCTTTACACAGTTCTTCACAGTTTCTTTAAGAAAAGCATTGATGCCTGAAACAGAAAAAACAAACACCACAAAGTGAAACCGCCTGAACTGAAACAATGTGGCCAGCAATTGTATTAATCGTTCCACAATATTCGTTGAAACTTGAAACTTAAATTTAAATACACCAACAATTTTTATATTTTAAAAGCAGAAGTATGTAAAAAAAAAAAATCAGGTATTGAATACATTCTGAGCCATTAGTTTAAGTATGATTAAAGCAGAAATGTGCGTACCTTTGTATCTGGACTTGAAACTCTCTATGTAGCAGGCTGCATCATTCTCCTCCACTCCCATTTGTTCCCCAAGAGACTTGGCTCCCATCCCGTAAATGAT
The DNA here is from genome assembly GCF_963576545.1 of Limanda limanda. Lineage (NCBI taxonomy): Eukaryota > Metazoa > Chordata > Actinopteri > Pleuronectiformes > Pleuronectidae > Limanda > Limanda limanda. The sequence continues at coordinate 15,694,386 of NC_083637.1, read as the reverse complement.
ACCGTAACAAATCTGCAAAGACAAACACACATTATCTCACATGTCACACACTCACACGCAGGCTAGTGAGTTTCCCATTGAAGGAGCACGTCTGTGGTCCTCGTCTCTTTCCTGCCTCCCACCTGTTTCGCCTGTTGCCTCAGGTTGTCATTCACCGTCTCTGGGTCGATACTTTTCCACTCGGCGGCGATGCAGCGGAACACGTCTGCTCCTCCATTCAGCACCTAGTGAACACACAGGCTCCGTCTCACTTTACCTGCGATACCATGTTTAACATACAAGGGTTTAGGGTTGCAAAATTCCGGGAATATTCAAAGTTGGAAACTTTCCATGGGAATTAACGGGAATTAACGGGAATAAACTGGAAATGTTGTGGGTAATTTATACTAACTGTATTTACCTTGTCATATACAGACACAAATATAAACATTTTGTTGTGTCATAGGCTGATTTGAGCCCTGAGGAAACTTTGGGCACTTGATTATATGCTTCTGCATTGTTGTGTCATTCTTAACATAGGTCTTTGCACAGTATTTGCAAATGTACACAGCCTTTCCTTCTACATTGGATGGGGTGAAATGTCTCCACACATATGATAGTGCACGTGGCATTGTTCTGTAGAATAAGATGAGAAAAAAGTTTGTAAAAAAATACTAATGCAATGCCAGAGATATAAAAAGTTAGCCAAACAATTGGAATAGTCTGTAAAAATATTTTATAATTGATGGATAAATTAATGGAAATAGGCTAGATGAACAGATCAACAATCCTCAATAAGCATGTTAATATATTTTCCCCAGTAATATCATGGAAACTTACCTGACTAGTCCTGCACACTACAGCAGGCCTCAATAGCCCTGCTGTAGAGTGAAAGATGCTGGGAGTTATCTGTGCATGTGATGGAAGAATGCACAGTGGAGGGTTGAAACTCAACGTGCAGCGTGTGCTGCATTCCATACATCTTTAAAATAGAGTTTTAAATTATGTTTTTATTGCTCAGCGTTTAATTTGCATTGTTTTGTTTTTTTCAAAATTCCCAAAATTCCCGAGCTTAATATTCCCGTGGAAAGTTTCCGGAAAGTTTCCGGAAATTTACCGGAAATTTTCCGCCCCTTTGCAACCCTACAAGGGTTTCTTACTGTTCACTATAAACCACTGACCTGCAGAAGTCGCTGATCCTTGGACAGATGAGCCAACACTCTCAACTCCAGCTGGGAATAATCGGCTGCTAATATCATTCCTCCTGCAGTGTTGTGCAAAAAGACAAGGCTGACACACAACACACACTGAAGTTACAGACCAACTCGAGACAATTACATCGTTATAGTCACCTGAAAACGGTACAAAGGCGTGTCTCATGCTGACGGAGAAAGTCGGGCCTTGTCCTGCAGCTCCAGCTGGACCTGAAGGCACCGCAGAGCGTCTCTTCTTTCTGAAACAGAACAGCATGAGCTTTGTAATGAAAATGCATCTAATTCTTTCAACTCCAGCAACGTTGAGAATAACTTTGAAAATAGTCTTTAAAAGACATGTTTTACTTAACAAACTTTAGGAATTGGCACTTGTCGAATTCATGACACTGTATTTTCCTTCTCATATAATTGACTACGGTATAGTAAGTATTAGCATAACAGATTTGAGATTTGATGAGGTTACTTCTGATTGTGATTGACAAATGAATAAATTTACTTTTATATTGAAACATTCACCTTTTACACGATGTATCTTCTGTACTGTTTGCATGCAGAAGTTAAAAAACATAATATTTATGATACAAACACATTGGAGTATATATTAAGTAAAGCTATAACAATATGGGAGTATTTATATTGACTCAGTGTTTCTGAAAAGGCAGGAGTAAAGTCAAATGGATTTAAAGTCTGCAGTTATCAACACGGTAAGAGCCTGAGTGGAATGTACTTGTTTCTTTCTCAAGTAGACAGATTTATCCACCAGAGGGAAAATGACATATGAGGAAGTTATGATTAGAATAACAGTTCTTTCTGAGAACATACTGGAGGCCACCCAACCCCCCACTTTGAGAGACGCTGGCTCATAGGTCATACCCACCCTGGTTTGTTCTGGCAGGCCTTTTGTGAAGGAGGACTCTCATCCACCTCCGTGGGCATGTCGATCTCAAAGTCTTTGGGGACGTTCTGTATGTTGGGATCAGTGAAGCTCACTCGACCTGACAGCAGAATGAGCTCGGGTCACTGCATGTTTTATATTTACTGCTAAATAAAACGTGCTAAACACAAAATAATTCACCAATGAAATGAAGTTGTGTCCTCGTGAAACACGCTCCGTATGTATCGGTTGTCTACCGGCTTTACCTGTGGCTGTGTGTGTCTGGGCGATGGGGTATATTCTGTTCATGGCCAGTGAAGGATGATATTTTTTTTCCCTCTGCAGGGGGAACACCACTTTGGTCAGGGCATTCGTGATCCGCCTCCACTCCAGAATCACACCTGGCAGCGGGTGCAAGGGGCACAGTTTCTCCAGAACATCCTGCCAACATGTTTTTCATTTAGTTTAAACACTGTGGATGTTTCATCTCCCCAATAATGTTGTGTACTGCAAAGTAGTTTCACCTTGGTGGTGCTGAACTGCTTTCCAAGCCGCACTCTGCCACCGCCTCTCCTGGTGTAGCCCAGAGTCTTCTTACTTTTTGATCCGCCCACGTCACCATTTGGAGGCAAGTGAAGCTCCAAGAACAAAACCTAGCATACACAAGTTTGGAGAAACTGTAACTCTGAGTGAATTTGAAGCTTTGGAACAAAAGACTGTCAGGATAAAGAAGTAAACCTGTGCGATGTCGTCAACACTGGTGAGCGAGAAGCCGTGTCCAGCCAGGTTGTACGCCTGAGACTCCAGCGTGGAGAGCTTGGCCTGCATCACGTGTTTCTGTCTCTCACACTCCTCGGCACTGAAGCCCACTCCATTCAGTTCCAACAGAGCCAAACTCACCTGAGAAGGCATCTCAATGCTCCTGAATAGATCTGACACACACAAAACATTAAACCACTGATGTTTACCACAGTTCTGTCCACTGCTACAGTACTGTACGATTAACCGTCTATTACCCAGCATGCCGTCCTGCTCCAGCAGGCCGCGGACGTGCTTCATGACAGCATGTACGAGCACGCTCTTGGTCGCTGCTCTGACACGGGGACAGTGTGCATGTGCATTTCCGAGTCCATCCAGCAGAGGTAGCTCTTCAGGACAGAAGACAGTCACCATGTTGGGCAGGGTCCTCTCCTCACTGCCGGGGTCCACCAGCCAGCAGGCGACCTGTGGTGAACAGTCAACACAGTCGTTTAGCTGCAGGTTCAAGTTTAGGACATAAACCGCCTCCTACATGTTGGTGGAGGGGACATGGAACAAACTAATGAGTCAAAATACACCTGAAATCAGATGGTTTCTGACAATTTACAGACCTCTTAAAACAGGGGTTTTCAACTGGTTTTGTCCCAAGGACCACCATTCTGACTAGAAAGTAATCCGTGTCCCACTGATGTGCCTACGCGCGCATGTGCCTACGTGTGTGTGTGTGTCTGTGTGTGTGTGTGTGTGCATGTGGATAGAAGGAAGTTTTAACATTTGGTTTTTTCACGTTGGTTTTATTTCAAAACCTCAAACAAATCTAGAAAAATCTGTGAAAAAACAACAAAAACGGTTGTTTTCAGTGCTTAAGAATTGAATTAAAGTTGCAGTTAAAATTAAAATGCAGTTTGTAGTTGTACTGCATCTCAGAACCATATGTACATCAATATATAACGTTCATGACTTAAATGTACAGACATGTAGCTGACATGTTGAGAGAACGTTAAAGTAACGGTGATCAATAACAATCAACATAAACTGGGGCTACAACTGAAGAGGGGAGATGACAAAGTAATGCAGAATATGTCACAAATGATAATCATACAATATCACACAAACAATTGAGGCGTACTTAAGTTTAACCTCATGATCACCAGCACCTTTATATTATTTTAGACATATTTTTCTTATTTTAGATATTTTTCCCGATATTCAAGAGAAATCTGGAAATGTGTTGAAATATCAAAACGAATTTCGCGGACCCCCTGCACTGCCGTCGCGGACCACCAGGGGGCCGCGGACCCCCAGTTGAAAACCCCTGTCTTAGAACACTGATGATTGTTCAAGTGCTAATTTAATGATACGTTTAGTTTTAATTAGTTACTTGATGCTATTAAAACGAGGTGAAACATCATGATTGAAGACTGAGACTTGACTTATTGACTGTTCCTGGAAAAACAGGGTGTAGCTTCTTCTTCGACAATTAAGTTAGAAGAACTTCTCTACTGTCTGCAGGTGTGTGTGTGTGTGTGTGTCTCTGTTGCTATTGACACATTTATTTAGTTATTAATCTATGATGTCTGATCATGAATCTGGATCGCTCAGGTCACTTTAACCCTGATATCCTGGCTTTCATTCATAGCTTTTGACTCTGCATGAGTTCAAAGATGTGCATGTGAATGGACACTGTGCATGTATGAGCTCTGTATTCTCACCTTGGGGTCCTCACAGCTGCCCTCCAAGCTGATGCCACAGCTCAGTACAAGCGTCTTGTACACCTGGATGATGTCATAAGTGACTACCACTACCCCACTGGGACCCTCTGCTGGCCGGCTCAGACAAGCCCTCACCTGCTCCAGCCTCTCACTTACTGGCAGACCCTCATCCAGCAGAGGAGGAGCCAGACTGGAGCTCAAACCTGAGCGTTACACAGACGAGATGAATGAAGGGAAACATTTCAGTTGGATTGTGTCCAGTTACGTGCATGTGCGCGTCGCTACCTTTGCTCTGCACCTGCTGCAGAGACACGTAGTACGCGTCTCTTGCTCCCCAGCAGACCGACAGTCCAATCAGCACCAGTCCATCACTGTTTCTCACTGGAAAACCATTGAGCTTCTGATGGGCTGCTGATGCTGCACAGGTGGACACACGCATGGATGAGGACATGGGTTATTTAGGGTATTACAGTCATTTGTGTTGTAGGTGACAATCTTAACAAATGCAGAACATTGATTCTCTGCACTGTGCTTGGTAGATTAAGTAGACTTGGGGTGTTTCTGCCAACACTAAGTGTAAGACTCTGATCAACTTTGGCCTCCTGCAGGCCAGGAGGATGGTTGCTTTATCTTGGAGAGAGACTGAAGTATCGTCTACAGTACACAATCTTGGATTAGAGAGATGGCAATGTATGTTACATTACAAAAGCTAACCTATGTAATCAGGGGTAAAGCACAGGAATTTGAAGAGGTGTGGGCACCCTTAATGGACTTTCTCAGGCAACGGTAGATTATATCTATCTGTAGGGATATCGAGTGTGACATTTTTATTTTATTTTATTTATTATTGTTATTATTTTACATAGGTATGTATGTTTGTGTGCGTGTTTATCTTTACTTATTTATTTTTGTATATGTATGTGTACGCAGTGAAGTTCGCCTGCATTTCATTGTGCAACTTGTGTGGTATGTGTCAAGGTGTTTTGTAGGTTCTTATTGGAAATTAATAAAAGAACATTGTTCAAAAAGAGTAGACTTGGGGTGTAAAACTGTGCTTTCTAACAATCTATATCCCATTTTAATGCAGCTTAATGTCACCTCTATGTTTACCTCTCTTGTGTTTCCCTCCTATTTCCTCCTCAGGCTGCTCTCTGCGCTCCCTCTTTTCACAGGCCAACGCCAGAGAGTAGCGCTCCTTCGTTTTCCACTCTCGGATGAAAGTTTCAAATAGGCCCCTGTCGCTCGCCACGTCTATGATGGAGAAAGACCCAGAGCTGCTGGAATTTAGTGATGCTTCTTGGGACAGCTGAAGAGTGAAGCCTTCAGCGACTGGCGACTCTGTATCGGGGGGAGTCTTTGGTCGGTGAGAGGACGGAGGAGTGACCTGTGGAGGACGGCTGAGCTGCTGGTTGCTGCGGAGCACAGGTTTGGTTTTGGAGCATTGAACAGACCTGAGCTCGGATTCAGGAAGTGTAGTTAAAGATTTTGTTTTCTCGAGCTGGTGTTTGTGGCTCCGATCAGAGTTGGGCTGTTTAGTGTCGGTAGCTTCTGATGGAGGATGACCGTGTCCTGAGAGAGATTTACGACATTTCCGGGCTGCCTGTTTCCGTGGAGGAAGGGTTGAGGGGGTCGACTGGTTCAGGGGCTTGGTGGTGAGAGGCGACTGGACCGAGGAGGTGGTCAGTTTTACTCTGGGGGTGACCGGCGGCGTTTCCTGGGTGGGGGGAATGAGGTCACCAGCAGATCCTGGTCTCTCTGTGACATTCTCAGCTTCCTGACTGGAGGTGAGTGCCGACTGAGATTCGCTCTCGGCGGCAGGTTGCACATTCAGCTTTCCTGTGTTTCTGCCCGCTTGTATTGAGGGCTGAGGTGGATCTGGAGTTTCTGTGTTTGCAGAAGCAGCAGCAGGAGGAACAGCAGCAGCAGCAGGAGGAACAGCAGCAGCAGGAGGATCAGCAGGAGCAGGCACAGCAGCAGGAGCAGCAGCGTCTGTTGGAGTGGCTGTGTGGCCTGCGTTGGTGTTTTGCCAGGACTGGTCAGACATACTCGGCCAGCGGTCAAAGATCTCTTGTAAATCCGGGCTGCAACAAAGATTTCGTTCAGGTGCATTATCTACAAATAAAACATTCATGTTTGTTGCCGTCTCTTGTTCTCCACTTCCTCCCTCCTGTCTCCCACTTGCTCTGTTGTCCTCAGTGCACTCTGTAGCTGTGTCCTTGTCACGCTCACGTTGACTTGCAGTGCGCTCGGGTAGGGTTTGTATCGGCCCAGGTTCAGACGGAGAAGCCGACAGCTGTTCCTTTGCGTTGGCTTCCTGAGCTTGATGTAATCCTTCTTGCTCCTTTTGCGTTCTCTCCGTGTGCCTGAGCAAGCTCTGCCTCTCCAAAAAATGCTCGCCCACTAACAGCGAGTCGCCCCACTCCGACAGGTTGAAGGAGGACTCGCCCCACTGCACTGCCTCCTGCTTGTCGGCCTCCTGGTTGGCGAGGAGCTCACTGCGTCGTCGCTCCTGGGTCGATGGAAGGGGGCACTTCTGCTCCTGGTCGTCAGATTCCTCCTCATCTGACTGGTGGTGTGGGCTCAGACCAGCCAGCAGGGCGCTGTCATACAGGCTGTCGAACAGGAAGCTGCTGCTTCTGTTAGGACTCTCAGAAGCAACCTGATTGGCAGCAGGGGCGTCAGGACCATCGTCACCACCTTCATTTTGACCTTCATCCATGTTATCACCTCCACCACGACCAGGAGACATCTGGGAAAACAACAGAACTTATTAAAGAGGCAAACGCACATATATAATCATGATTAGGGCCCGAGCACCGAATGGTGAGAGGCCCTATTGAATCTGTAAGGATTTTTATTATTTCCCTTTGGGGGAGTTTTTCAGGGTCTAGACATGATCAAAAAGTTATGAAACTTTGCAGGAAATTTTTACTATACTGGAGTCATTTGAAATGGGCGTGGCAAAATGGCTCAACAGCGCCCCCTGGAAAGCAGCCCCTAGGTTTCCCTTTGACCAATTAACACAAAAATCGTGGCCCACGTGTATCATGACCAGACAAACAAAAAAGTCTCAAGGGGCATTATGAAAAACGCAACAGGAAGCCCGACATTTTATATTTAGTGGCCATTTTGGCCATATTCCACATTTTTACTTTGACGTACTTGTCCCAGGGCTTTCATCACATCAACTTCAAATTTAGATGAGGGTAATCACAACAAGATGGAGATAAAAAATGATTTCGAGATCGATTTTTCGTCACACCATGTGACCGTGGCGTGGCGTCAAAGTTTGATTAAACGCCATCAAAACACAAGGTTCTGTATCTCGGACATATATTGTCCAATCGAGTCCAAACTAGACATGTAAGACTAGAATCCCGGCTTGATGACATCTACACAGAAATTACGACTTGTAATTATAATGGATTCTGTTGAGTCACCTGGTGGCTGGTGTTGAGGATGAGCTCCATCTGGCTGACTGTAAGAGAGATGTTGAATCTGGGACATGGGTTGTTAGGGGCAGGTCCGTCGTCTCCCTCGGGCTCGACAGCTGTTTCTACCATTCCCTCCTCTTTTGTCTTTTCTGTTTCTAACATCTCATTCCTTCCTTTTTCATTCCTGTACTCGTATGACTGCTGAACGAGAATTCTTTCTGTCTGAGTGTCCAATTCAAAGCTGTCGCCGAAGCTCTCCTGTCCCTTTTCAACATCTCCCTCATCCTCCTCGTACAGCTCCGGAGAGGAGAACTTATCCACCTCTCCGGCCTCTACCCTTCTCCGCTTGGCTTCCGGAGAGAATAACGGAGGATCTGATGTGGCGCCGTTTGTCGGGCCAGAAACTGAGGGAGGAGTTTGTGGCCCGGGGTCAGAGGTCAACTGCTGGACTGCAGGTCCTGAGGTGTCGGCCGATTTCAGCGGGGATGTTCGCACAGTCTCTACGTTATCTTGGGGACATTTGTCAGTTTGTATGGAGTTCAGGACTTTGCTCAGAGCCCTTGAGTGCTTCTGTCTACTTTGCTGCAGAGGTGAGGCAGAACCCCCTGTGGTGCCGTCTCTTTTTAAAGTCCTTGTGGAAACACTACGTTGTTCTGCCACCCAGGATATCGGGGCTCTGAAACGAGGAGGAGGCATTGGAGGAGGCGTGGGCTGAGGATGGGGCAGTGACAGAGGCAGAGGGCTGGAAACAATCTCCGCCAACTCCTGCGTCAGACTTCTTTCAAGAACGGGCTGTTTTGCTTGCTGACCCACTGGTCTGATTGAGACTGTGCTTTCACTTTTCTCCTCTGATTTTTTGGGCTCTTCCTCTTCTTTTTCTGGCCTCATGGGTGTTTGTCTTTCTAGTTTTTCATTTAGATTTTTCGTTTTATTTGCCATGGACATATTTTTATTTGTCTCTGCTTTCTTTTCTGTTTCTTTGCCACTCTCCACTGGCATCTCATTATCTGTTTGTCTCATTTCTGAGTCTGCTCCATCTTTCTTTCTGTGCACCTCAAACTCTTTGTTTACTTCCTTCTCAGCAGGATTGGACTTCCCCTGCCCTCTCCTGATTTCACCTCCTGCTTTCTCCTGTTTTCTTTTCTCACTTCTATAATCCTCCTCTCTACGTCCATCAGTATCTCGACTCTTACTTTTCTTGAGCCCGCCTCCCTCCTGGCCGTCTTTAGTGTTACCTCCCTGCGCTTCGTGTGAGATGAGATTTGAGCCAGATGAGGTTTCCGAGCCACTGCTGTGATGGTCGTCAGGGCTGATGACACCAGGAGCTCCAGGAGGAAGTGTCGTCGGGTCCCACTGAACTCCTAGCCTTGCCAGGTCTTCCCGGAGGAGGAGCCTCGCCTCAGAAACAATCTCGTTGGCTGCTTCCTGCTCCGTCAGGGCCCGCCCACCTGTCACCCAGACACAGCGAAGCTTCCGTCTCTCCGCCACCTCCATCTCACTTTCATCCACTGCACGTTTGGAGCTGAGGAAAACAGACACCGTTGACTTCACATTTGGGCATCAACATTTTTTCAGGGAGATTAAAACTTGGTGTGTTGATGTTAAAGTTGCTTTGATTTAGAAGTGGAGCAGTCGTTCAGTTGTTTAAGGATTATGGGATGTATTTAGGGTTGCAAAATTCCGGGAATATTCAAAGTTGGAAACTTTCCATTGGAATTAACGGGAATATACGGGAATAAACTGGAAATGTTGTGGGTAATTTATACTAACTGTGTCATATACAGACATAAATATAAACATTTTGTTTTGTCATAGGCTGATTTGAGCTCTGAAGAAACTTTGGGCACTTGACTATATGCTTCTGCATCGTTGTGTCATTCTTAACATAGGTCTTTGCACAGTATTTGCAAATGTTCACAGCCTTTCCTTCTACATTGGATGGGGTGAAATGTCTCCACACATCAGATAGTGCACGTGGCATAATTCTGTAGAATAGGATGAGAAAAAAGTTTTTAAAAAAACGCTAATGCAATGCCAGAGATATAAATAGTTAGCCAAACAATTGGAATCGTCTGTACTCATATTTTACAATTGATGGATAAATGAATGGAAATAGGCTGGATGAACAATCCTCAATCAGCATGCTAATATATTTTCCCCAGTCATATCATCAATACTTACCTGACTATTCCTGCACACTACAGCTGGCCTCAATATCCCTGCTGTAGTGTGCAGGATGCTGGGAATTATCCTAGCAGTTATTATAAGGGAAGAATGCACAGTGGAGGGTTGAAATTCAACGTGCAGCGTGTGCTGCATTCCATCCATCTTTAAAATAGAGTTTTGAATGATGTTTTTATTGCTCAGCGTCTAATTTGCGTAGTTTTTCTTTTTTCCAAATTCCCGAGCTTAACTTCCCACGGAAAGTTTCCAGAAATTTACCGGAGAGTTTCCGCCCCTTTGCAACCCTAGATGTATTATTATTTAGTTGTTTTATATTTATCATTAAAAATGTCACAATGGAACCAAACTAACAGCTGTGCTACAACTCCTCTCAGCTGACGGCCCTTCTTATGCCTGTGTGTTGTATCGGGACTAACATCACTGCAACAGACACACACGCACCTCTTGAATGGGACTGCATTCCTTAAGGCTTTCTCCACGTCAGCCACAGTGGCCCTGGCTAGTTCAGCGACAGTACAGAGCCCTTGTGTGTAGAGCGCTCTGGCTCGTGTTGCATTCAGGAGGGAGACTCGGACCAGGTCCACCAGCTCCCTCTGGACTCCAAAGCTCAGCCTGGTCTGGTACTGGGACAGCAGCAGCTCCATGTTGTGCCAGCCCAGACGCTTGCAGAACACTGTCACCATACCTGAGGGGCAGCACAAAGTGAGCAGACTGTTTCTGGAAGCTCCATTGATTTAAAGTCATTCAATAATTGTCTCTTTTTAAGCTTTGGCTTTAAGCTTTTGCTTTCTTGCCGTGTCTGTGTGGGTTAATTTAATATGGACTCTCATCCAGAAAGAATTATGCCTCATTTAAGCCCGTGCCTGAGGAGTCTACACACTCAGACCTCGTGAACCCTCTCACGGTAACTTGATGCAATAAGCATGAGCACTAATGAACGATGGATACAATATATAGCTCTGAAGAAAGTATATCGTCCATCAGCTAATGGAACGAAGTCTATTTTGTATATACATTATTCTGAAGTGCACCTGTCTCCTGCTTCAAGTTACTATATTAGTAACTTCCCTCCATTTTTAATGTAAACTCTGTAGGTGTACTCTACATTGACCTCGCCATGTACCTGCATAAGTAGAAGCAGACTGCTGGAGAGACTGTAACTGCCCACGATTGCAGGTGTATTTAGAAGCAACTGTTCCCAAAGGCACCTCATTCACCAGATCCTGGAGTACAAGGGTGGTGAAAAACCTGGATAGTGACAACAAAGACAGGAAGTTAATCTCTAAAACTGACTGTTTGTCAATCTGCAATCAAGATAAAACTGAGCGTTACCGTTTATGAATTGCCATCTGTCTACGCTGCTTTTCTGTCTTGGCGACCAGTTTGCCGCTGACAGACCTGGCGAGAAAACCTTCCTGGACGCCGACCAGCTCTGCCACTCTTTTCATCGATGACGAGAGCTGCTCCCACAGACGGAAGAACTGATACCAATCTATGGTCGTCCACTCTGCATACAACGGGGTGATCTGTGAGGTCAAAGAACCATGTATGACTCTGCTTGTAGGGACCGATTAAATTGGTTTTTATGAGGATTTTTGCTCAAAAGCTATAATCAATTACTTGCTGTATAATGTGACAATTCCAATATCCACAGATTTGCAATTTCATAAATTGGACAAATCATGTTATTATTATTATTATTTTTTAACATATTAACTGTGATTAAGCCTCGATTTGAAATGTGATGCATACTACGCTGCTCTTCTAATTGACTTTATCATGAAATGTATGTTCACAAAAAAGAATAAAAAAAAAAACAAAGCTATAATCAGTTACTCTTATGGAATGAAGTGGTGAGGGTTCAGGGATAATCTGGAGTGAATAAAACAGAGAGAAAGTTATGAAAGTTGTACCAGATAAAGAATGTGCAAATCATTTTCCAGCACAAAGCCCTTCATGGCACGCTGGAGATCTGCAAATATTCCCAGAGCCTCGGGAGGGGAGAGGGAGGAGGAGAGGGTGGCGCCGCCGAGTTGAGTGGGACAGTATCGCTCCTCTGGATCTGCAGATACAACACAACAGATCTTCTTTTTTTTTTTTTCCAAATTGCAGGAAAGCTTTAGTAAGATATGAGTTTGGATTCAGTGTGCATATTTACAGGAGACTTGCACCTACATGTGATGTGCATTAACGTTAACTGTCGTAGTAGTGCAAATATCAGTGTATCCAGATGCATCTGTTTGACTGCCTTAACTAAGTGAATCAATTAAATGTGCCTTATAAGACTACATACTAGCTTCCATCCTGATATTATTTTCTAATTCTGTTTCCGTCGTGCCATGGCACATAATAAAATAGCACTTTGGCAATGGTGTCTGTACCGTCTCCCTCCTTCTGGATGCTAATAAATTCATTATCCATCAGCCATTCAACACAGGCCTCAATAGCCCCTTTGTTGGTCCCTTCGTCTGATCTGGATTTGCCGTCACATTTCGAGCTGGCAGCCAGAAGAGAACACGAGGCGTACAATGACACATCCTTTGGAGTGCTGGCTACACCGCCAACAATGATCTGTGATTTGGGATGATATGAATAAGGCACAAAAAAATGTAATCAAAGAGTTTATGAGGCAAAAATGTTTTTTTGTCACTAAACTGAAAAAAGACTTTTCCATAATCAAGAAACAACTCACATACTTTCTGTAAATAATAGTGTTAATGTAAATATCCATCATACCTCCAGGATGGCTCGCAGCATGCTCGTGGTGACACCTTCCCCTTCCTTTCTCACCAGACAGCTGCTGATTGGCTGAAGAGCACCTTTGAGGAGGATAATGCCTTTCTGACGCTCCGCCTCCTTACAAACCAACACACTCTCACCTGAAAGAGGAGCAACAAAATGACATCATACCCACGTGATGTGGGCTCCAATATACATGATAGCTCCATACCTATAGTTAAGGTTGCAAAGGGGCGGAAAAATTCGGTAAATTTCCGGAAACTTTCCATGGGAAGTTAAGCTCGGGAATTTTGAAAAAAACTACGCAAATTAAACGCTGAGCAATAAAAACATTCAAAACTCTATTTTAAAGATGGATGGAATGCAGCACACGCTGCACGTTGAGTTTCAAGCCTCCACTGTGCATTCTTCCATCACATGCACAGATAATTCCCAGCATCCTGCACACTACAGCAGGGCTATTGAGGCCTGCTGTAGTGTGCAGGACTAGTCAGGTAAGTTTCAATGATATTACTGGGGAAAATATATTAGCATGCTGATTGAGGATTGTTCATCTGTTCATCCAGCCTATTTCTATTCATTTATCCATCAATTGTAAAAAAAATTTACAGACGATTCCAATTGTTTGGCTAACTATTTATATCTCTGGCATTGCATTAGTGTTTTTTTACAAGCTTTTTTCTCATCTTATTCTACAGAACAATGCCACGTGCACTATCTGATGTGTGGAGCCATTTCACCCCATCCAATGTAGAAGGAAAGGCTGTGTACATTTGCAAATACGGTGCAATGACCTATGTTAAGAATGACACAACGATGCAGGAGCATATAGTCAAGTGCCCAAAGTTTCCTCAGGGCTCAAATCAGCCTATGACAAAACAAAATGTTTATATTTATGTCTGTATATGACAAGGTAAATACAGTTAGTATAAATTACCCACAACATTTCCAGTTTATTCCCGTATATTCCCATGTAAAGTTCCCGGAATTTTGCAACCCTACCTATAGTGTCAACTCCTTTTCTCCCTGCTCGTCCTGCCATCTGTTTGTACGTGAGCGGGTCCAACAGGTGTCCATTGAAAGTCGGGGTTCGAATGATGACCCTGCGCGCTGGGAGATTAACTCCTGAAGAGAGAGTAGAGGTGGCAGCTAGGACCCTGAGCATGCCCTGACGAAAAGCTCCCTCCAGCACGTCGCGTTCATCGAATGTCAGCCCTACAGAGGAGAAGACGAAACATCAGCGTAACAGGATACAATCACCCTGACGTTCAGCCCCCAGTTTGTTGGGGTCAAAGGGTTCAATGAGCGTGTTCACCTGCATGGTGGAAGGCCACGCCCCATGGCACAGTCCGCTGGAGGATGGGGTCAAGCCCAGCAGGAGTTCGTCTCAACTGGGCTAAAACATCCACTAGACCCTCTTGATCCAGAGCCACTGGTCTGAGGTTAGTGTCGCCCTGACCATCTGAAGAAAGAGATAAATCACCTCACTATACAATATTCACAGAGAGTTATTCATGAATCTTTATTAGAATAACCAGGCTTATTTAGGGGACTGATATTAATGAGTGTGTGAAATTTGCTGTGTATCTAGTAAGTTTAAATGTGGTTTCATAAGGGGACTTTCTGGCCTTGGCAGAGATGGGCACTCTAGTTTAGAATGAATTAAAAAATCTGTCTCATACCAGCCAGTCTGAGGTTGTAGAACTCCCTTGCGATACTGTCTGCTAGTTTCTCGCACCAGTTCTTTGAGGGGCAGAACATCAGCACAGAGCGGCCATCACTCACCGTCTCATAACACAGGCTCACTATGTGGTCGTCATCACCCTTTTAAAGCAGGAAAGGACACAGCACATGATTATATCACCAGTCAGGAGAAAGTGTGCTTCAATCGTGATAACCGGACACTGGAGGAGCCGGCCATCCCAATCACCTTAATGTGGAGGGCCGGGGTGAACTGTCGCACCACGGAGAGGCTCTTGTCGTAGATGTTGCAGCCCACTTTGAGATGCTCCAGCAGGGGAACAGGTCTGTAGTCAGTCTGGTAAAGCTCAGCACCTAACCAGCTGGCCAGGAGGGAGAGGTTAGGCAAGGTGGCGCTCATACCTATTATCTGTACACCCTCAGACAAAGACCTGTGGAAGGAGATGCACAGACAGACTTACTAATCTATTAACAGGATTGTAAAAACACTGCACAACAAGCATACAATCAAACAGACGGACCCTGTGGTGTTCTGCTTCCGGGCTACGTAGCGGATTTTGGTCAAGAGCAGTTCGAGCAGGTATCCTCTCCCAGAATCCCCGACCATATGCAACTCGTCCACCACCACCATACCTGGAAGCACAAAAAACAACACACAACCTCAAACTCATACTTTATGCTCTATAGTCACACACACACACACACACACACACACACACACACACACACACACACACACACACACACACACACACACACACACACACACACACACACACACACACACACACACACACACACACACACACACACACACACACACACACACTTTCAGTGTTGCATTAAACAGTTATAGCTTCTATATTTTCGCCCCCGTCCTTTTGCCTTGTCAGCCGGATTAATTTAAACTACTACACAGATTTACTTAAAATTTGTTGGATGGGATTGGACATAGGCCATTCAATTTCAGCAGATCAAGAATTTTTATTGTTTAACATTGTGAAAAAATTTTTTTTTAACATTTTCACCAATTTACCAGGAAATAATTCACTGCTCTTGCAAAAGTATATTTAAGGAACTGACATCGATGAGCGTGGGACTGCTGGGTCTTGTGGTATGCGCTTTACTGTTTGCATTCTAGTTTTTATTAGAGATGAATGTATCTCAATTTTTTCCGATTAGTCCTTTAATCTACCAAATGTCCGAAAATTTAAAAAAATACAAAACACAATTTTCCTGATCTCAAGGTGAAGTCTTCAAAAGACTTGTTTTGGTCAAACTAACAGTCACATATCCAAATGTACTACATTTAAATGATTCGAAAGATTGATAATTCTTTTACCACACATGCAGTATATTACCTAGTAGACCCATACTGTCCTCTTCAATGAGTTTGTTGATCAGAGAGTTGGCTTTTTCTATGGTGCAAACAGCCACATCCAGGGCTTTGAACCCTCCAGCAGCTGAAGTGCTGCCCATGTATCCCTCCACACGAACTCCTGCCTCTTCAAATACACTCTACAGGCGCAGAGACACAAGTCTTTTAGATGGAGATCAACTCAGAGACAACACTTAGATATAATATATAACTCTGTCCACGTCTCCCTCACTTGAAGATAGTGCATCTTCTCTTTAGCCACAGAGACAAAAGGTAAAATGAAGAGTGCTTTTCTTTTAGTCTCCAAAATACGTTTCAACATCAGCAGCTCGGACACCAGAGTTTTTCCAGCACTAGTGGGAGCTGAAAAAGAATAGAAATATAAAGAGATTCAAGTGGAAAGGAGCTACAATATAGACATTAAACTTTGAATTCATTTGTAACACTTTCTTACCGGAGTACACCAGGTTACCTCCCTGCAGCACCTGTCCCACAGTGAGGCACTGAGCCTGCCACTCGAACATGCAAGTCACGTTGTGTTTCTGGTAGCGCTCCAGGACGGCCTTAGGCAAACCCCAGCTGGACAACTGCAGCATTTCAGCTTGATTCAATGGAGCACACAGGACAATGCCTACAGAAGAGCACACATATCATTCTGCATTTACACATGACATGAAATGACACTGGTGGCAGTTTGAGCTCTGACATCAAGGTCTATTCTGAGAATACAAATGTAAATATATTTCAGTTAAAATTAGACAAACCGGGCATATTTCAACCTAGAAGATTTCATGACAATACTTAAAATGATTCACCTGGCTGAGGCAAGGTGTCACTGAGAGAACTGAGCTCTAATCCAGTGGGGATTGTGAGCACAGAGGCCGACTGGTTCTGTAGCGACTGCTGGAGCTTGGCCCGCTTCATGGCAGCTGTGAGGCGCGTGGGGCTGAACAAGATGTAGTCTCTGGACACATCCAGAGGGGGGGCAGCGTTCTCACTTGATCCAGGAGGGCTCTTTCTTCTGGGCGCACCCTTCTGCCTTTTGAAACCCAAAGAGTGAGAGACATTTGCAAACAGCAAAGTATAGAAAAGAAAAAAAAACTGGGCGATGATGTGAGTTCAGACTCACTTGTTGGAGCTGCCTGCTCGCTGACTGTCTGTTATGTCTCGACATGGTGGCTTCTTAATGTCGGCTGATGCAGGCACCAGCTGTTCTCTTTCTGAACCCTTCTTAGCGCCTTCTGCTTCCTCCGAATCCTCACTGAATAGAAGCTTCTGAGCGAGATCTTTGCACTCATCCGTCCAACCTGGTCTCTCACAATCAACACTTCGCCCAGAGACCCTCTCCCGGGCGCTGGGGGCTCCCCGGGGTCCCTGACCTGTGGGGGCTCTGCTGCTCTCCCGCTTATTGTCTCCAACTGGTGCAAGCGAGTGTGCCGGGCCAAAGGCCGCCGATGACGCTGGCTCCTCATGGGCATCTCTCTCTCCTGGTGTTGGGCGAGCTGCAGGCTTCGGAGGGTCGACAGCGTCCAGCACCTGGAGCAACTCTGCATCAAGGGCTAATGTGGATTCTCCCAGCGGGAACACTGCACCCCCACCCTAAGATAGATAATAATACAGGTTGATTGTGATGTGAAATATTTTAAAAAGCAATGTGAAACGCCTTCGGTCATGCTGTCACACTCACCATGAGGCTGTCCCTGCTGTCTGCCTGTCTGTCCCCTGGTAGAGGCTCCTCAGGAGCATGGAGGCTGTGGAGTTGGCAGTTTAATGAAATGAGATGCTAAGACGTCTCCTAGCAACAGGAGGAATCTGGTCAGGATTCGTCTAACATTATGAACTGTGACTCACCCTTGTTTCTTCTTGATCTGGTGCTGACCCATGTAGCTCTTCCTCTTCGGAGGACCCGAGGTGCTCATAGTGAACAAGCTGCGCTGGTTCCAACAAACGTGTGAGAAGCTGGATGTTAGTAAACATGACGTAAGTTTATAAACTGTATTTAACAACACGAACACACGCTGTATTGTTATTTAATAAATAAGACTTTATTTTGGAAGCTAAGTATAAACATTGTCTTTCTGTTTAACAGCGCTGAAGCGTCTGAAATCAAAAAGTCCGCCGCTCCGCCCCGGTGTTACACAAAAATAAACTCGACGGAACAAATGCTCGAATGCGATCGTTCCTATGTATGCTGCATCATAATACTACTACTACTTATAATACTACTAAAACTACTACTACTAATAAGAATAATAATAGCAATACAATAACAATGAAACCAGTGAAGTCATGTCGTGTTGAATCCAAAGTGAACGAGTCCAGCTCGAGTGTGAAGGTTCGATTCTCTTCTGTCTCAGCTCAGATGAACCTGAAGGCAGGAAGCCAGCTGAGTACGAGACAGAAACAAAAAAACAATTCTTAAACAAAACACTTCTTAAAAAACTGGTAGTGGAGCCAGTATATGTTGTATGATATTGTTATTATCCTTTTTAAATGATTTGAAATACATTTCTTTATTTTTTGTCATATATTCATATTTGAATAAAACTATTAACTAAAACCATGTGACCACAGCAACCTAATAAGAGGGCTGTTAGTCATAATGATGTCATGTCACTGCTCAATTATCAATCCATCAATCATTATAATATATATTTTTATATATATTATATATAATATAATCTATAACTTCAGAGGCCATGTTTAGCAGTATAGAAACACAGTATATAACTATAGACTCTGATGGTTTGATTATAGGATTGTCGGAACTTTCCTATGTCAAAAAGTTAGCCTAGCTGATCATTAGCTTCTAGTTATAATAACAACTGTTTTACTGCCTGAAGGGTGTTGGGCTGTGAACAGATCATTATCTCATAGTTGGCACCAGATACATTGATTAAGAATTAATGTATATCACAGTCGAAAAAACTTGGTTTCTGGTGTTTCAGACCAGAGACCTTTCATGTGCGATGACAACGTGAAAACCACCCCTCTTCGGAAACTGATCCGATCTCTGCACAAGAAAAACCCATCATGAGAGTTCTGTGAAGAAGTCAAGACGTTCAGTTTCTCATGGACTCTTAAAGGTGCATTACTCTGTTTGACCACCTGGTGTCTAACAGAAATCAACTCAAACAATAATCATAAATCATTTTGTTTCAGTTCTTTATTGATCGATGGTCTCAGTTCTAAATTTTGAAATACATGTTTTTTTCTTACAGAGGTTTTCCACTTGTTCCTGTTAAAAAATAATAATAATCATAATGATAATAACTTGTACTTTCTGGGTTTTGGACTTTGACGCCTGCAGGATAAAAAATTCCCTGCGATGAAACGTTGGTGTGAAAATGTTAAATTTAGCAAAGACGTTTAATCTGTGGCTCCAAACATATTTAACTTCTGATCCAGTAAAATAAAGATGTATCCAACACTTTCATCACTGGTGGAACTGGCTGAGGTGGAGGAACAAAGTCTGAGGTTCTAAAAAACAAACAACAAAAAAATTAAATTCAAGACATTTTTCTTCATTGAATAACATAATTCAGTGAATCATGAAATATTCCTAACATTATTTCCATAGAAATGGCAGAAAACAAAATATAACCACATCAATTGCTGCAATGCATTGTCGCATTTTATATTATAATTTATTGATCGAGACCTTTTGATAAATATCCTGATAATGTTAAATAGAAATGCCCGAATGATCGATGAACCTTAAAACTTAATAAACAAAATTTAATACGAAGGTTTTTCCTACACTGTGTCATCTCTGATCAGGTTCAGCTTCCTGTTCGGACTCTTTCAGCCCCGAGTCGTGACTGAAGGTTTAATCTACTGAGAGGAAATGACAGCTTGTTGCCCGAGAGACAAAATCTGCAGCATAACATTAAATAAATAACAAAAGTGCAAAACTCTCTTTACGGCTTTTTAATACTTTCATGGCCCCTTCAGGAAATTAATCATAAAGTCAAAAACATTGATTTCAGATTAATATAAAGAAAAGTGAACACAAGCTGCTGCGATTTCACGTCCTTATAACACATCAAAAAAGAAAAGAAGTTATTTTTCTATCAATATTAAAGGCCAATTTATGCTTGAGCGTATTTTGTAAAACGGATAGATAAGACCGCCCTATCCGTCGTGAAACGCCCTCTCCGAGTGCTTCGGACAGCTTTTCGTACACGTCTGATTTTTCTAACTTCTCCGTGTTGTGTCGGAGAGCCCGCGGACAGCTCTTGGCTGTGACTGGTCCGCGAACGACATCATTTCCGTATGTCGTCATTTCCGTACGACGTCATTTCTGTTCGACGTCATTTCCGGACCTGTAACTTCCTGATTCACAATAAACACATACAAAACTACGATTCTACGATTAATGTGACGTGTGTGTTAAGCCAGCGGAGTTGTCCAGCTGACGGTGGCTCGTTTGAGCACTGACGACATGTGTGCACGGTCACAGACGGTTAGAACGAGCTTTCAAAACGGCGCTAGCAGGCTAGACTAGCGGGCTAGCAACCATGCTAACTGCGGTGGTGCAACAGTGCATAACCCCGCCGTCACGACTTTAATTCCACTTCTATCATGACACTGTTTCTATAATACCGCCAGGTTAGAAGCAAACACTGGGTAGTAGTTAGTGTCGGGAGTCCCTGCTGACTGTGTGTGGAAGCTGGGCTTGAAGCTAGCTGGGAGGGGAGCTAGCTAGCTCTGTGTAGCCTCAAGCAGATTCAAGCTGTGGAATCAGCAACACAGTTCGGAAACAAGACCGGGGAACCGCTGCGCTAAGAAACGATAACATCAGCATCTTGACCCGCTGGGTGTCACTTTATTTAGTTCTGTTAGCTGCCATGGTTCAGTGTGTGGGAGGCAGGCTGACAGAGAAATATAAACACAGGTGGACTTCTTCTTCCGATAATTGGGGTAGGCTTCTCTGAGCTCGTCTTCCGTTGCGCCACCTATGGGTTTGGCGGTGAATTTTATTCGACGTACAGTGGTCGGAGAAGTAAAAATCAAAAAGACTCTTCGTCTCCCGCTGAGCCCTCTCCGAGAAACGGATACGTAGAAGTATACAAGAGCCTTAAATCCTAACTAAAGCCACTTCTATGTTTCTGGAGCATTTTGTTCTCATATCAAAGGAAGAACTGTGAGAAAACACATGAACACGTGAGAGCAGATAAGAGAAGCTTGTCACTGAAACTGAAAGAGCAAGAGAACGAGTGCAGCTGCAGAGAGAAAAATATTCTCCTGGTTTTCCTCTGAAATTATATGACATCAATTATTCAAGAGTTTCCGTCCTGAAAAAACAATGAAGCTCCGTGGTAAAAGAAAAACTGAGCTGATTAGAAAAACAATAAGAGAGTTGAGACTGAGCTCTGATTGGTTCAGATTCAGCACAGGACACAACCACATGACAACCATCTGCGTTTAGCTGCGTATGAGTAATAAGACGGTTTCATGAAGTGAAACGCTCCGGAGCTTCTCTATGTACAAACACAAATGTTGAAGTCATTTGCTCTGGACATTTTCTTTTTCCTGCAGCCTCATTTTAGAATGTAGATTTTTCCGGGTCCGACTGGTTCACACCAGCAGGAACGTGTGAGAACATCCAGAGAACGCTGAGTGAAGCTTCTCAAAGCTAAAGTGAAAGGTGGAGATGAAAGGGTGAGAACACAGCGCCTCACGGTGGAGGAATCTGTTACAGCATATATATATTTACACGTCACATTTCTCTGTACAGGCGGAGTTTCTTCAGTGCAGATATTTTAGATGAATCAAGTCCATTCGTCCAAATCTGATTCATTCAAGATTCAGACTTTGGTTTAAGGTTGAGATTAGAATCAGGGTTAAAGATCAAACTGCTCTTTTGAACAGTTTCATTCAACAAACAATAAATTATGTGTGTAGATAATATCATCATCCGTTTTATGTAAAGGTTAACGTTAATAAGATATTCAGTTTGAAGCAGGCGACTGTTTTTAATGTGGTGGATGATTGCTGTGTTTGAGTTGAACCAGAGTATATTAAATGCCATTTTTACGGATACAACTAGTCAAATTTAAGGAATGGCTGATGTTTGATGGTGATATTTAATACACACAGTTTTTGTTTGTTGGCTTAAACCTGAAAGAACAGAGGTAACGTCCTTTAACATTTGAGACAAGGGTTAGTTTACAGATGTAATGTCCTCATAAGTATATACATATATGTATATATATATGATACTGTATATGTGTGAACAGCAGACACATCTATCAGTTGATTGGACTCCAGTGTGTGTTTGTGTGTTTGTGTGTTTGTGTGTGATATTTATGGGTGGATGACATGATGCATGATTTTCCTGTAACTAAGTGTTAATGTTTATTTAGATGCATTTAACCACTTAAACAACACATGGATGTGATGCATATTATGGTACTTTGTTTTAAACTTATGATTTTGTATGAAATATCTGTTATGTTTTGATTATATCTTAAGGTGAATACGCAAAATGTCCTGCGGTGTGACCGTAACATAGGTGAAGCATTAAACTTACATATTAACAAAATAAACCAGAATTATCTGGAGCAGGTAATAACTGCCTTGGCATTATATTGTATATAATGACTTTATTAATATTAGGTTTTAATATGCACAAAACTAGTATATGAGTATTTACAGCAAAATAACTTTCGTAACACAGATGCTGTCCGTGACATGGAAAATCAGATTTTTGAAACGGCAGTTACATGGACAACTATAGGGGCCCTTAGTTTATCCCGCTACCAGGAAGCCCCCCAGATGTTGGAATGTACTGTGTATGTTGAAAGGTGACTGTTAACCTCTGATTAGTTTCATAAATTTCTCTCTTTCTGTCAGAAAATGAATGTGTCATTTTTTGAGAGTCATGTAGTGTGACGGCTGTAGTTAAAAATTTGTTTAAAATTTTTTTTTTTTAATTTTTTTTAATTTTTTTTTTTTTTTTAAATTTAATTAAACATATTAAGGTTAAACTGTGTTATTATTCAGTTAGCATAAAAGCTAAGGTCAGTCTTGTATAGCAATGACTCAAAATGATGAAAATGTCCTGCGGTGTGACGGCCGGTCACACCAATGAAATTATACAAAAAATCCGAGGAACACTAGCAGTTTAAAAAAATTCAGCATTTGAACATTATAATTTCATACAACTGTAATCCTTATTAGAACTTTATTTAAAAAATACTGTTTCACCCTTATTTGTCAACTACCCACATAGTGTTTTGCGTACATTGTTCGGCAGTGAGTTTGAGGTTTTCATGCGTGTGTGTGTGTGTGTGTGTGTGTGTGTGTGTGTGTGTGTGTGTCTGTTTGTGCGTGTGTGTGTGTGTGTGTGTGTGTGTGTGTGTGTGTGTGTGTGTGAGCTCAGTGGTGCTTCAGGCGTCCAGCAGCAGCCTGGGTGCAGTTCATCTTCCTGAACCCGGGCAGCGTGATGCGTCCGTGTGTGTAGATGTCGCGGTCGCTGCCCTGGTTCATCCTCTTCACCAGGTTCTTCTCGTACAGCAGCGGGTGGTAAGCGCCCAGCGTGCAGGCGGCTTCGAAGAAAGGCTGGTAGTAGTGGCAGAGCTCCGTCTTCCTCTGCGACGGCAAGAACTCGTAGACGTGCACCACCTCGCACAGTGACATCATCAGGACGGTGCCTGGACACATCAAGAAGAAAGTTTAATGAGGTTTGCCCTTTTTATATCAAACTCAAGTTATTATTTTAAATTCCCACAAATCACAAACTTGTTTTTGTCCTTCAACAAATACAGAGAATCTCAATCGAGCTGCTGAAGCAGATTCACTGAGACTCTGAGGTGTGAAGTGAAGTCTGTCGTTTCTCAATAACACTTATTTAGTTGCTTGAGAGTTTTCTTCATCACAAAGTTTGACTAATTATTCAGGACTTTCACCTCATTGCTGATCGCTACATCACTGCTGGTCTAGTTTACAGTTCAAGGTCAAAAACACCATGAGACCAGTGGGACCAGTGCTCCCAGGAGTCCACCACCGGCTGCAGAGTGTGAACACTGCTGGTGTGATTCAGTCTGGACGATCAGACACTGAGACTTCCTCCAGACGGCCACATCATTTATCATCAAGATGTGTTGAAGAATAAGTGGCGAGCGAGCCGACGCGTCACGTACCCAGGAAGCCGGTGGAGGGCGGGTTCTTCGTGATGGGTTCGGCCATGTTGTCTTGTATTCGCTGCCACACCTGCCAATGGAAGCGGGGGTGCAGGATGTAGAACGGCTGCAGAGGATGGAGTCGTCTGTATCTCTGGTACTGGGCGAAGATCGGGTAGTCCGGCTTGTTGAACCACTGTGGGGGGGGGAGGGGAGGGGGGGCGTGTTAATAACATGACGTCGATCTGGATTAACAAAGGTCAGAGGTCAAATATGGAGTAAGAGTGACCACATGACCTCAGACACTGGTCAATACAAAGATGACCCTAAGCATTTAATATCAGAGCAGCAGGTTGTAAGAAGTGATTAAGGTCAAATAAAATAAATTGTTTTTTAAACATCACCTGAGTGAGGTCAGCGGAGAAGGGGGCGGGGTCCCAGGCCACCAGAGCACCCGAGCTGTACAGAGAACTGGACAGGAAGTGATGTTCGTCAGACGCCATCACCTGCACACGGGTTCAAAACAACATCCTCTGCATTATATTACAACCGATTTGAAACTTTTAGTCGAATGACATTAAAACAAAGAGAAAGAAACTTGTCATATGTTTATAAAACACAAATATATAAAGAAGACAGGTGTCCACTTCCTCCTGTTGGACAAAAAGAAACTAAAATACGAACGCCGTCATCTTCATCAGCCGGTTTTTATATCATTAAATAACTAATTCAAACCAAACTTGTCATGCCCTCCTCCTCACCTGCCTACTAGGCTCTCTCTCTTTCTCTCTCTCTCTCTCTCTGGGTGTGTAGGTGGCGTGGCTAATTGCAGATCAGAACCTGGTGTGCTGGAGTTGGGGCTTGATTGACCAGCTGCCTTCAAAAGCTCCACTCCTGCTCTCAGTCTGCGCCGGACTATAGACTCAGTTTATGTCAGTTCCAGCTTCCGCTTAATCGTACTATTAAGACTCTGAAACTTCCTGTTAATCCCGTGTCCTAACCTTGCCTGTCTTCCTGCTCAGGACCAGCAGCGGGATTACTGCCCTGACTCCAGCTCCAGAGTTCTGCCTGCCTGCCTGCCTGTCTACCTGCCTGCTTATGTTATTGGACATTTCCAATAAACCTCATTGACTTTACTCCTGTCTCAGCCTCTGCCTCTGTGTCCAGAACCTGGCCCTTAACACAAACTGATGTGTAATAAGTTGTTTACCTGTGAGTTGATGAGGCGGATGGTGGTTTTCGATCCGACGTCTTTCTCGTAGCCGCTGGTGGGCGCGGTGTTGAAGCGCAGCACAGCATCATGGGAGTCTGTAATTCAATAAACACTTTAGAGGAAGTAAAACTTTCTGAGTGACTTTTACTCTTCTGTTTTTATTGTATTTATATTTCAGGGGAAAACGAACGGACAATTTAAATTCCTCTCACCGATCTCTTTGCCGAGTCCGGAGTAGCGCAGCGACCCGGCCGACGACACCACAGCACACCTCTTGTACGGCCCGAGGTCAGAGGTCAGTGGGTTCGGCGGCAGCTGGGCGGCCAAGGGCAGCGACGAAAAGGGATGGAGGTCAGAGGTCAATGTCGCCACCTCTGTCTTGTCCCTCAGCTCGCAGAGAAGCTCGGGGCCGCTCAGCTTCGGTCGGCTGGAGACGCCGCCGGGGCCGGAAACCTCAACTCCAAATTTGTTCATCGCCTGAAAAACAAAATGTACACAAAGTCTGAAGTTTACACTAGAGCGGATATCAACATGAATGTGATCAATAACATCTATTGTCTCCCCCGGGCTCCCGTGTTTCCTTTCTTTTATCTCTGTGTTTGGTCACCTCCTCCTCCTGAGGGAATCATCAGGTTCTTTAGCTCTTTTAGTGAAAACAGCTGAGATCTCACCTGATAGATCTGCTTTGCCTTCCTCAGGCGGTTTCCCAGCATGCTACTGGACATCTCGTCATCCCACACCTCTCCCAGGAGCCCATGAGGCCCGAAGTACTCTGCGTCCCCCCCTTTGCCGCTCAGCTCCCCCCCTGTCCCGGGCTTGGCTCCGCCTCTCAGCACCTGAGGGTGTCACACAACATTACGCTTCACTTTCAGGGCTCGAGGTTAGAGATAGAACTCGGCAGCGCTGACAGGAGAAAGAACCGACCTTGATGACTGAGTGTGCACGAGGCTGCGCCCGAGTTGTTGCCAGAACCCCAAAGATGACGGGCACGATGTTTTCGGCGCAGATGGCGTAGAGCAGAGTCATGGAGATGCAGAAGAAGGCCATGCAGAGCGCTCCGCGGCGAGCCCGATGCCTCAGGCACCACAGCAGGCTGACGCGGTCCATCGCCGCCGAGGGGATCTGCACAGGAAACACACGCGTGTTACTCACGTGGTCAAACTGTTTCCTGTGTTTTTGTTTTTACGTGTTTCTATGTGACCAACCGCCGGAAACATGATTTTCATGATTAAACAGCATAAATCTCTACATGTTGAAGAAAGTCATAATAACATCTTAGATCTTCTCATTTATCCCCTGGTCCAAAAAGCCTCGAGTCATCCCCCCCCCCCCCCCCCCCGACCCAGTTTATTAAGCAGTTTATCCAGAAATCAAAACCATTTCGAAATCATCAGCTCATCTTGTCTGACAGTTTTAATGATGTTCATCAACAAGCTATCAACCAACCACTTCTTAGAGTTAGTTATAGACATTTATTGAATGTTCTGTTTGTAAAAGCTGAAGAAGGGAAATGATCCTGAAGCTTTCAGGTTAAAGTTCAATAGTAAAACTCAGTCGATACCAACCAGAAGAGAGGGATGAATATTTGTCCTTTAAAGAAGATGACGAGTGAATCTCTGAGTGAGTGAAAACAACAATGAAGAGCGAGACGTCACTGCCCCGGGAGGAGAGTGAAGTCAGGGAGAAAGAGAAGGAACAGGAGGAGGAGGAGGAGGAGGACAGCGGGACGAGAGAGGTCGAAAGAGACAGAGGAAAGAGAGAGAGAAAAGAGAGGGAAGGGGGGATGTGCATTAACAGGAGCAGGGGGGGGGGGCAGTCGCTCTTCTTCCCACGATGCTTTGTACGGCTATAGTGCAGCTTTGGAACTGGGCAGCAGGAGGTCACGCATAACGACCCTGACATAGAATTATATATAGAAATATGGCCAAAATAGCCACTAAATGCAAAATAGCAGGCTTCCTGTTGTGTTTTTCCAATTGCACCTACGACTTTTTTGTTTGTCTGGTCATGATACACCTGTATATCGATTTTTGTGAAGACCGGTCAATGTGAACACGTTCCAGGGGTCTCGGGGGCACCGTTGAGCCATTTTGCGACGCCCATTAAAAATTCCTTCAGAATACGTAAATTTTCACCACTTTCTAACTTTCTGAAAATTTTGGTAAGAAGTTGAGCATGGTAAAACCCTCAAAAAGCCAATTCATTTGCCTGAATAATTATAATAATAAATAATCCTTACAATTTCAATAGGGTCTCACCTGACACCTTTGATGTCAGTGCTCGGGCCCTAATAATAATAATAATAATTATACTTTAAAGTATATTGCTTACAAATTCTAAATAGATTACAAATAACTATGAACACAAATGTTTTTAAACACAATTAGTTGAAACAAAATACAAAGTGCATCTTTCATTAAAAAATGAAGCTCTTATAGAACTTACAGGCGTGAAGGCAGTCAATATTGAAATCATTATGCAGCCATCGAGCCGTCAAACTAACCATACTCACTGGACTGACGTCTGAGGCCCAAAGGTCAGTAAGGACAAGCTCAAATCGTGGCAGGAGTAGCTCATAGAGGCAGTTCTGGTTTCAACAGAAGCTGCCACTGATATGTAAAGGCAGCGGTCTTTGATGCCACACCGTTTTTAGATAGATGCCTTTGATGCCACACTGTTTTTAGGTAGATGCCTTTGATGCCACTGTTTGGAGGCAGCTGTCACTGCCACAGAATCCCCTCCCCCCGCCCCCCTCACTAACGCTAGCTGCAAGCGACTCACATTTTTGCCATACACCATAATTGTTATGAGGGACTCTAAGGTGTTGGTAGTGTTAAAATTTGCAAATGCTTTTCCATCACGGAACCTTTGCACATTTGTTGCAAATTGCAATCTTATAGTCACTCTCCGAAAGTATAAAAACCATCCACACGACGCAGCTTTCAGTTCCAACGCAAACACATCACAGTGGTATGGACAGGTACTGATGTATGACGTCATAAGAGCGACCAAGCACGCTGTCTATCAGACCTTTTAAAATCGGCTATAATTTCCGACTGCGACAAATAAATAATAAAAAGGGTCTATTTTCGAGTCAATACATCGATATATACACTGGCATCATGCATCCCTAGTTCCTGTGAAGAACTGAACTGAGGTTCAACATGACCGTCTTTCATGCAGCTTTTCAGTGTCCCAGCACAATCTTCAAATCCACGTGAACTTGAACTGTTAGAAGGCAGTTGACCACGTGTGAGCATCGTGACATTAAACAGACCGTTTAACCACACACTGTTAATAATGTGGGACAACCTCCCGCTTCACAGAAATGAAAAGACAACAAACATTTGACGTCAAATTTTTGTTTTGTTTCCCAATCTGCTAACATGGAGGAGTTGGGGTTGATGAGCAATCAAGACACTTTGGGATAGATTGACCAACCCAGGCTTTGATCATAGACTGTATATACTAGTGATGTGTCCTCCCTTGTCGAGGCTTCGAAGCGTGTGTCGAGTAATTCAGGATGAGTTTTGTAAAGCGCGTATCGAGGCTTGTGTTTATGGATGACGTTCAAAGTCTCACACACGTCTCTTTCAAAAACCATATGATTAGAGTATTTGGGGGGGGGGGGATCTTTACTTTGTACCCCAGCTTCATCTGTGCCCTGTGAAAAGATATTTTCTAAAGCAGGCGAAGTTATTTCAAAAAAAGAAACCGGCTGAAACCCAGCACTGTTGAAAAGTTGTTTTTAAATAAAAATGAATAAACCGTTATCTCTATTGTACGTGTTACATTTTGTCCCCATACAAATAAGTACAGTCACAAACCAAGTAACACAAGCACATTCACATCACAACCCTCTCACCAATTTGTTTCCACTAACCCTAATTCAAGGGAGAACAGGTGGAAAAAAAGAGCAAAATAAGTGCATGCAGAGATGAATGACTATGAGAGTTGCTATATTAACGTCACAAACAGGTACAAGTTTAAAAATTCCATTGCTTTGCATGCACTTTGGAAGCATTTTACTCTGAAAAACATGGTTTAAGGTCACTAAGTGTTATTTTGTGCCAAACACAGAATTTGGTTAATTTCGCTTTTTGTAAACCTTGGGTACATTTTTTGGCGTGCAATGACAAACGCTAAGCTATAGAAAAACACACAGAAATGATAGACGTGACGTGGAGAACTTCATCCTGTTCTGTGGCTCCACCACACAGGATCTACACAGGAAGTCAGCTCACCTGGATCATTCTTTCAGATTATTGTAAAGCATCCATCCTACAAGATTTAAAAAAAAAACTACATTTGGATTTCTACTTTGTAAACATCAGTTGGACAAACCTCAGGTCTTTTTTGCAGAACTGTGTTACAACAGAGGGGAGCAGGGCAAGACATTAAAAAGCTACATGCAAAGTACAAATCTACCTTTTTATAAGGACTCTGTCACTGTAATAAGTCCAAGATCGTAGTGTTATTATACTTGTCTAAATACAGTTGTCTTCCTACTTTTAAAAGACAAACAAAAAGCTGATTAAACTGACCGAGCTTCAGGGATTTCTTTGGGCACCAGTCCAGCTTCATCTTGTCTTTGGGGATTTGACGACGACTTAAGAACCAGATCAAGCAAGTCAGAAACACCCAGATCAAAATATTCAGATTTTTTTTTCATGCCCTACTCCCCTTGAAAATGCATTGATGGACAGAAAACCAAGTTGATTTCAATGTTAATCTTTTCCAGATGATATTCCAGACTTTCAGTTTGCCTAAATTTGCTCCTAGTCTTCTCCTCCGTTCTCCCTCAGGAGTCTGTGGTGGTCCGGATCCAGCTGGCAGAGACCCACTGCGGCTCGTCCTGAGCCTTCCTCACCGCGGTCAGCAGCTGGGCGCAGGAGTCCTGCAGCTCGTCGTTGACGATCACGTGGTCGAAGAACTGACAGAAGTGCGACTCCATCTTGCGGGCGGCCTCTTCCATCTCCTGGAAGTCGTAGCTCTGTTGGAGGACACAGAATTTTAGATGAAAATGTTCAAAACATAAATTAAATAGGTTTGAAATTAAATAAATCATAACATGGTGTTCTTGAGTATATAAATGATGAAATGCATCTATTTGTAAGGCTTATTTTTCTTCTCACTTTATTCTGATGAGTTTTTAAATCTGAACTGAAATACAGAAAAGTATTGAGTTAAGAAAAAACAGACTCATAACAGTGATCTTACTTTGAAGGGTCTGTTGACGTAGTAGTTGGTGGTGATGCACGAATCCTGTCTGGTCTCCCTGAGGTGCTCCAGAGGCGGAGGCTTCACATAGATGATGTAAGCCTTCAGTTCGTGGGTCCTCAATGCCTGAATGGCCTGAATAGAGAAGATGGATTCAAATTAAATGAATTCTAATGAAAGCTAGTTGTAATAAAAAGGTATAAAAGGGATGGAAACTTAGGTGGTTCTAATTAATCTGTTTGTTAACAGAATTATTTTAATTTAGACACAATGAATGATGATAATGTCATTAAATAGAAAACACAAATTTGCACAAAACTTCTCATTGATTCCGAAACTCAAAACTTGAATCCCTGCAACTGTTTACGTTGGGCTCGATGTCGATGACGTAGATCTTTCCCCGGTTTAAAACCTCCCTCACGGACTCGATGCTGGTGCCGTACAGATTCCCTTTGTACTCGCCGTACTCCAGAAACCTGTGGGACATCATCACCGTCATTTTCATACGAGTTGTAATATGTGCAGACACAGGATCGTTACATTTCTAACACGAATCAGGAACAAAATGTGAAACTTTGACCTTTATTTCAAGCTAAAATCTCAGACAAGCATTACAAACTCGGAGGCTGTACTTGTTGTTATAAACCATGTTGTAGAAGACTTCTCTGCTGGTGAAGAAATATTCTCTTCCCGACTCCTAGTAGGATTTGGGTGCCCTCGTGGTGTCTGGTTAAGAAAAAGAAAAAGAATCTTATAAACCACATTTCATATAAAAACTTACCATCAGGGGCTGGGATGTGCTTTTATATATATATATTTTTGCGTATTTATCTCAGTGGGATACATTCAAGCAAAAGCTCCTTGGTAGACGTTTGGGTTCATTTCGATCAAGCGCCTCCGAAGTTCATTCACACCCACAATAGACGGACCTGTAAACATCAGAATAAAAACATCTACAACTTAATCCTAATCGTACATTTCATCACCCAGATCCATCAACATTTCATTTTAAACGTTTATACATGTTATAAATTTCTTGATGCACTCAAATAAAAACAGCTGGGTGTACCTAAGACAGCGATAAGGCGCTGTGGGTCCTGCGGTTGGCGCTGGTAGCGAACCACGTCCTCGTAGGGACTGTTGAGGGCGCTGTGGCAGCTGCTGGGCCAGCGGGCGTGGCAGGACGGCTGCGTGGTGCTGTGGAAGTGCCACGTGCTATGTTTGGAGACTTACTTAAGTAAATCCCCTCAATTTTGCTGGTGAAGTCATCCTCCTCTGATTGGATATGAGCAGAAGCCCAGTGAGACATGGAGGGAAAGTGGAAGAAGGGATGGTGAGAAACAAAAAGGAAGAAATAAAGATACTGAGGAAATTATATATATTTTGGGGAGGAGCATCATAAAAAAATTATTCATCTTTTGCTATTTCTATTTGAGCGTCAATGTATTTACTCAATTTTTTTGTCCCCCCCCCCTATATATAAAGTCCTCCCTATATTTAAACAGGTTCTCACCTTCTCTGAGCTCCTCTGACATTTCCCCCCGTCAGACCTCCTCCACCAGCTGGGAAACAAAAGACGATTCCAGAGGGGATGTTTTGAAAAATGCTCCATACGTCTAAACCATTCTTTGCATCAGCAGCACCAACCTGGAGCGCCAGAGGAAAGTTGTTCTCCAGTGTGTTGTTGATGGCGCTCTCATACACCTTTTTCCTCATCATGGCCTCAGTGGCCCCGCCTCCCATCCCTGACTGGTAACCCAGCAACGACTTCAGCATCGTCTCAAAGGAGTCGGCTGAGAGGAGCCAAAGGAAAGTGTTGAGGTTATTTTTCGTTTACAAAGCGACGACTGTGGTTTTATTGCCTCCCTGCTGGTGGACTTACTAGTGTGGTTGGGGTTGATGTGCTGCTGCAGCTGGTTCACGGCGCCCAGGCTGACCACCGGCCGACCGCCGAACCAGAACAACGCCACAGACCCGTGCTCCTGATGCAGACTCATTAAGGAACTCGTGCAGACTGCCTCGGTTCACGATGTCCTGCAGGTTGCCATCCCTGACGAGGCAGAAAACAGTGGATGTGAATCTCATGTCAACAGATGGTTATACACATTTGACAAATAAATACGTGTGATGCCAGCAGACATTCATTTACACTAAATTGAAGTTTCTAGAAGCTGCAAAGATTAATACACATTTACTTACTTTTCATCTGCAGGGTTAAGACCTGGGATGCCAGAGGCTTTTCTGGATGACTGTAAATAAAGTCACAAATGGATTTGAGCTGTTACAGTAATAACAGTAATTGTTTATACGATTTAAATGAGCATGAATACATCAGTGCACTTTCTTCACAGGGGCTAACACACACATTTTCTTTGCCAAAAAACAAATCCAGCTAACATCCATTCAATTATATCAAATCCCACTGAAAAATATGCTATGTTAAGGCGTCTTTGCTTCCACACATGCTAAGGCACCACATTTTGTACGTTGAGCATTAATTTGAACCTTAAGATAAAATCGGCGTGTAAAGGCTCCAGTATGCTTCTACGTATCCGTTTCTCGGAGAGGGCTCCACAAGGGGCAAAGAGTCTTTTTGATTTTTGCTTCTCCGACCACTGTACGTCGAAAAAAATTCACCGCCAAACCCATAGGTGGCACAACGGAAGACGAGCTCAGAGAAGCCTAACCCATTTGGGAAGAAGAAGTCCACGTGTTTCTGTTTACCTCTGTCAGCCTGCCTCCCACACACTGAACCATGGCAACTAACAGAACTAAATAAAGTGACACCTAGCGGGTAAAAATGCTGATGTTATCGTTTCTTAGTGCAGCGGTTCCCCGGTCTTGTTTCCGAACTGTGTTGCTGATTCCACAGCTTGAATCTTCTTGAGGCTACATGTAGCTAGAAGCTACACGGAGCTAGCTCCCCCCCAGCTTCCACACACAGTCAGCAGGGACTCCCGACACTAACTACTACTGTCCAGTGTTTGCTTCTAACCTGACGGTATTATAGAAACAGTGTCATCATAGAAGTGGAATTAAAGTCGTGACGGCAGGTTTTTGCTCTGTTACCACCGCAGTTAGCATGGTGGCTAGCCCGCTAGCCTAGCCCGCTAGCGCGGTTTGGAAAGCTCGTTATAACCGTCTGTGACCGTGCACACATGCCGTCAGTGCTCTTACGAGCCAACGTCAGCCGGACAACTCCGCTGGCTTAACACACACGTCACATTAATCTTAGAATCGTAGTTGTGTTTGGGTTTGATGTGACACAGGGAAGAAGGCAGGAAATGGGAGGTCTGGAAATGACGTCATAGGGAAATGATGTCGTTCGCGGACCAATCACAGCCAAGAGCGGTCCGTGGGCTCTCCGACATAAAGACGGACAGCTAGAAAAATCAGACATGTACGAAAAGCTCTCCGAGGCGCTCGGAGAGGGCGTTCCACGACGGATAGGGCGGTCTTATCTGTCCGTAATAGAAAAGACGTACAAGCATAAATTGGCCTTAAGTGGCGAACTTTAGAGAGTTCGATTTCTATATTTTTTCTTTTCTAGCTCGTTTCGGCGAGAGGATCAACCCTGGGTTCCGCCCACTTTTACTTGGTAAAGTTGTATTTTCTTGAAGCAGTTTTCTGTTTGGTGTATTTCACTAAGTCGAACTCATAAACGATCAGAATGTTTGTGTATGATTCTTAAACTGGCTTGAAGAGGATGCTCTCGCTCTCCAGGGGGAGATGCAGTGTTAAATTTTCCATTTTAAGGTAGGGACTGGCGAGCTAAGGACTAGCTGGGAAGCTAACTTGAAATTTGCAGACACGTACCGGGTAAAAGTAGAGAACCGCGCCGACTAACATGATGACTAACGTGACGGCGAAGATGGCGAAGTCCAGCACGACTGCTCACGTTCAGCAGAACAGTTCCAGTTACTTTGACTCGTGAACATCTGGATGTTTTCCACCGAAACTCTGTTAGCGTCACCACGTCAACACACTGTCAGGGCTCGACTACACGGTCCGGACAGGGAAAAGTAATCGATAAGGTTGAAATTGATACTGAAACTATAGCAACGCTCATACACATTTTTTTGTGCATTTGTGCATTTTCATTTTATACATGTTTAATTATAATAAATTATTTGTATTTATGATGTATTTATTGTATTACGAATTCAATCATTCATCATCAGTTCATTCACGTATTTCTGTTTTGAATTATAATATTTATTGTTGTTTTATCCTCTTGTGATGCAAATTAAGCTAGTGATACTACTTTGGTCACACCGTTGCAATTTCAGCAGAAATAAAATAAAAACACATCGTTGAATTTGTTGGGTAAAACCCTGTATTTAAAAAGAACAACAACAACATATTGACATTTAAAAAACACAATACAACACAAGTTTAATGCCAAAACACAGTGCAAAAATATATGTTCAAAGCTGTAGTGTCGCAGCGGATACACATGTTCCTCAGGCGATCATTTCTGATTTGTCCCCCGGTTTGGTCGGCTCCAGATAACCTGAAGGACAAGACAGTTAAATCAAACAGGGATCTTCCTTTAAAGCAATCCCCCAAACACAAACACAAACACGGAATATTCTTTCTCACCCTCTGTGTAGTCTTATTCCAGTTGGAACGCTATTATGATCCAGGCCAGGATGACAAACAGCGCCACCACCAGGTTGATTGTCACCCATGTTTGGAGGATACCGTGCTCGGACCCTGGTGGCCTGGAGAAGAGAAAGTGAGAGTCTCAGGTTTCATATGCAGGCTTCATGTTGAGAGGTAAAAACCTAACATAGCACAGTTCCAGTGATCTCCCCATAACGTTTTGTTGAAGGACGGGTACAGGTTGATTTGATCACTGGTCATCTGCTGGCTCAAGGACAGGACCAACGCCAACAAATTCACTACACCAGAGGGAGAAATAAAACTGAAACCAAACTCACACCATCTGCTTCAGGTATAAAAGAACTTGTCGAGGAATCGCTGGATGACAAATACAGGGCGGACTCACAGAATGTGGCGTGAGTGTTGGGATTCAGGATGAACTCTCTCACAGTCATGGAGCATGACGCCAGATTGATTCTGTGAAGCAGAGCAGGTTTTACGATACTGACACGAGCTTTTTCAGCTTCATACTCTGAGATAAAAACACGCACCTTTGAAAATATTTAAAATAAACAACTATTAACACTGCAATCAGATCATTTTTTATTTGACCTGGGTCATAGCAGCAGCCACACTGGGAGAATTTGAATCCAAATTTCCACTCGGACGTTTCTACAGGAAAAGTTCCCAAAAATGCCCAGAGTTCAGTGCATGCAGGAATGGGGAAGGTTGATCCTCACCTTTCGAAGGCGGCCACAGTGTTGATGGTCAGCAGCATGTAGAACAGAGACGGGCAGGGGTACGCCAGGCTGTGGTACTGCTCCAGCAGGTTGGACAGAGCGGTGAGGTGCGGGCCGGGCAACATGAACACCACCGCGATGTTCCTCACGGCGTAGCCCGCCAGGAAGCCGTGGCAGTACAGACCGAACCTCCTACAGGAAATGCAGAAGAGATGATATTTTAGAAAAGGGGGAAAGGACCAAGAGTTCACGTGTCTTGTTTTTCTTACAGAGACATGTTTCCTTCACCTGAAGATTTTGTGCACTGTAGAAAAGTCTCTGTTCGGCTGATTGTGCTATGTGATATGTTGTTCTCGCATTAAATCTTACCTTTTTTTTTTTTGCAGATACTTTGCTCTTCTTTATCAGACATGATTGTAAAAAATAACAGATTTTGACATAGGAAGACGTCACTTTGGGCTTTTGGGCAAATTAAAGCAGCTGTTTTTAATACATTTCCAACTTTTTTTTCAACAAATCAAGTCCTTGATTAACTGAGAAAAGATGAGCTGATATGGAGAATAGCTTTTATAGTCAGTCCTTGCAGATATAACAGCAGATATAGTGCTTTAGAAACAGACTTTTTCCTTTTGCTCTTTTTGACCACCTCTTCTCCGTCTGTGTACTGATCAGCTCTATCTCCGTTCACAAGATCGGCCAGGTCATCTTCAACATCTGAAACTGCGGCACAAGCGTGAATAATTGTGAATATACTCCTCTATCCAAACTGAGCTGGTCATACTGGAGTTACTCCTTAACAAGGCACAGATCTGCCACAGATTCTGTTGTTTCTGCAGTTAAATTGTTTTCTCGTCATGTTGAAAAAGCCTACGTGTGCTGTCTGTACACTCAGATGTCCTCCTACTGTCCAGGCCTCCCATCTCCAGCCCCTGATCTAAGAAATGAAGCGGTGCGTGAGTATTGACATTTTACTCTGAAAGGTTAAGAACATACATGATATTAAATCTTTTTTGCTATTATAATTATTATATTAAGATATATTCCACAGATTCTGACTCACCAGCAGTGTCTTGACTTCACGTTTCACACAACAAAGAAAGAGACGACAAAAATATGGGTCAGTACAAAACTGTAAGTGAAAATAAAATGATCACTATCTGGTCAAGGTCAGAAAATAACACATTCATGTACCTCGTCATCGGGGGGAGCGACTGTTGTCCTCGCTTAAGAGAAAAAAGAGAAAAACCCAAGTCAGTTCAGTTCTTTATGTCGTTGTTAACAGTTGTTGTACCACCGCTGACTTAACTTTTTGTATCAATGACTCAGAATTATTTTAATTCATAACTCTGTAATTTAACAAGCTTTCAGATTCATTCTAAGACTTTTTCATGGTTTTCTTCACGTAGAAGGAAGTTTAACACTTTTTCAAACTCTTGAAGCAGTGTATTTATTTTTGACGAAGTGCCCGTCAGCGAAATCTGGGTTTTAATCTCTGCGAAAAGCTGAGTCTATTTTTTCTAGGTTTGTTTGGTGACAATTTAGGAGTAAAAGTTTTTAGTTTTGACTCAGATATCAAAACAGAGAAACGCACCAATACTCATATATAAGAAAATTAAAGCAGCTGAATTTTATATTCCAGTGATAAATAACTTAATTAATTAATACACTATAAAAATCGTTTAACTATTTGAATGTGGAGCACTTTGATTTCTCTATTAATTCTGTCTGCAACTCAGTTTTGCTTGAAATGACGAGTTAAAAACCAAACGACATTTTCTCGTTCGAAGAATCAGTTCATTCTCTTTTTGAATCATTAAATCACATTTAACTTTATTTGCTCCACCGCCTGAGGTCTTTTGGGGAAAGTAGACTAATCATTGTTTTGTTTTGTTGTAATGAATGTGATATTTTTCTCTCTTGCATTAATAGTAAAAAGTAATAATTGAAAAACTTAGATGCAAATGGTTCTTTTGAAGACAGTGCAACGTTAAACGAGTATAATAAATAACATTAACGACGATGGCACAGCACAGTGATCCTATAAATACCTGTGAATAAAAAGGTTTGGGGTTTGAAACCCGGATACATCTCTCACTAACCTGTGGAGGTGGAAGCTCCATGGGCTGCATCTTCTGTCGTAGAAACACAGAATATTTGAGATTTGCTCGTAACTTACAAAGCGAATGTGTTAAAAACATACAGAGTTAGAACACAACTATGGGGTGCCGTTTGTCAAGCAGCTCACGCTGAAAATAACAGCAACATTTTGTCACATTTAGCTTCAAACCATGTTTAAAAAACTGGTGTGAATTTTTGAGTCACTTTTTTTGCACATTTACAACAATATTTGTCAACTTGGAGATATTTTAAATATTTAAATCCAAATGTAAAATGTAACACTTAAATGTTAAATGTTAAATCTAAATGCTAAATCTAGATGTTAAATTTAAATCTAAATGTTAAATTTAAATCTAAATGTTAAATCTAAATCTAAATGTTAAATTTAAATCTAAATCTAAATGTTAAATCTAAATGTTAAATTTAAATCTAATTGTTAAATTTAAATCTAAATGTTAAATCTGAATCTAAATCTAAATGTTAAACATTTAGATTTAAATTTAACATTTAGATTAAACATTTAGATTTAAATTTAGATTTAACATTTATATTTAGATTTAACATTTAGATTTAACATTTATATTTAGATTCAGATTTAACATTTAGATTTAAATTTAACAATTAGATTTAAATTTAACATTTAGATTTAACATTTAGATTTAAATTTAACAATTAGATTTAAATTTAACATTTAGATTTAACATTTCGATTTAAATTTAACATTTCGATTTAAATTTAACATTTCGATTTAGATTTAGCATTTATATTTAACATTTAACATTTAAGTGTTACATTTAACATTTGGATTTAAATATTTAAAATATCTCCAAGTTGACAAATATTGTTGTAAATGTGCAAAAAAGTGACTCAAAAATTCACACCAGTTTTTTAAACATGGTTTGAAGCTAAATGTGACAAAATGTTGCTGTTATTTTCAGCGTGAGTTGCTTGACAAACGGCACCCCATACATAACTGTTAGCTACACAAACAACTCAAAACCGCTAGCTCGGAAATGTTAATCCTTAATAGCCACTTATACCGTTATTTAGGAAAACAAACGTGTTAGCCCCCGTTTCTCTCTCCAGCTGTTCTCAGTAGTGATGTGTCCTCCCGTGTCGAGGCTTCGAAGCGTGTGTCGAGTAATACAGGATGAGTTTTGTAAAGCGCGTATGGAGGCTTTTTTGTAAAGCGCGTATCGGGGCTTGTGTTGATGCATCACATACGTCTCTTTCAAAATCCATATGATTAGAGTATTGGGGGGGGGGGGGGGGGGGGGCGGTATCTTTACTTTGTACCCCAGCTTCATCTGTGCCCTGTGAAAGGATATTTTCTAAAGCAGGCGAAGTTATTTCAAAAAAAGAAACCGCCTGAAACCCAGCACTGTTGAAAAGTTGTTTTTAAATAAAAATTAATCAACCGTTATCTCTTTTGTACCTGTTACATTTTGTCCCCATACACATAAGTACAGTCACAAAGCAAGTAACACAAGCACATTCACATCCCATCACCAATTTTTTTCCACTTTCCCTTTTGACCCCGCCATTGTATCATAAAGACAGAGACCATATTAATAATAATCGTTTATGTATTGGCATCACAAACATCATTAATTTATTCAATTCAAAGCTTCACACTACAAATCGATGGTGTCATTATAATTGCATTTACATTTAATAACCACTTGATGGCGCAGTAGAGCAAATTAAGCCCCATGATGCTTCGGCCTATGAGTGAACCAATTGGATGGAAAGCTTCAACGCTTCATTAAGCTTCATCTCGCCATCATACCAACCCAGGCTTTGATCATAGACTGTATATAAAGGCTTTGATCAGTGTATGGTTATAATATATTAACCAACCCAGGCTTTGATCATAGACTGTTATACATTTTTGGACCAGTGTGTGGTTATTATATATTGTCCAACCCAGGCTCTGATCATAGACTGCATATACATTTTTGGACCAGTGTGTGGTTATTATATATTGTCCAACCCAGGCTTTGATCATAGACTGTATATAAAGGTTTTGATCAGTGTATGGTTATTATATATTGACCAACCCAGGCTTTGATCATAGACTGTATATACATTTTTGGACCAGTGTGTGGTTATTATATATTGTCCAACCCAGGTTTTGATCATAGACTTTATATAAAGGTTTGGATCAGTGTGGGGTTCAAATATTGATAATCACATAATTGGTGTTGAAGTGATTGGGTGTGGGCGGGGCCTCCGTCTCGGGCGTGAGCGAGCGGCTGGTGGGCGCGCCCGCTGCGACGTTGCGCAGGCTTCAAGATGGCGGAAGCCCTGACAACTCAGGAGCAGCTGGTAAGAGTCTCTTAGCTGATTTTTCCCTCCTCTCCCCGCAGTGTTCAGTTGGAACAAATGTCACATTCACTTCCCCCTCTAACAGGGGATTTTTTCCATATGTTTGGACGGGTTGGGTGTTCCCGGGGACGCCGTGGTTGAGGAAACCCCGCTGGCCCCGTTCGCACCCTGACTCCGGTGTGACTGACAGCAGTTAGCATGTGTGTTAGCACGATGGCGTTTGCTAGCAGCTACTAGCCCGTCCCCGGCTATCTATCCCGAACAGCAGCTCCCTCGATGACCCATCTTCACACGGACCACATGAATACACTCGTGTCGCCTCTGCTAACTCGCAGCACATCCTCACGCACGGTTTGTCCGATACGTGGAGCTTCAAGTGTCCTTAACGCCACCGCT
This sequence comes from Limanda limanda, assembly GCF_963576545.1. Classification (NCBI taxonomy): domain Eukaryota; kingdom Metazoa; phylum Chordata; class Actinopteri; order Pleuronectiformes; family Pleuronectidae; genus Limanda; species Limanda limanda. The sequence goes on along the minus strand of NC_083637.1, from coordinate 15,653,666 downwards.
AGCCAGCCAGCCACCACATGTAATCTAGCCGCTAATCGATGCTAACAGCTATTGTTGATTTCCAGGGATTTTCCTCGACAGCGTTCTTGTCCGACGGTACAAAGTCCATTTAATCAGGTGTGGGGGTTAGGAAGGACCTGCCGGGGATTCCTCAAGTCATGCTGGACTATGACACGGTGGAGACAGACTTAGATCGTGGAGCTCAACGCGAGGAGCACCAGCAGCTAGCTATCAGATTTACGGTCGAGGATTCAGAGAACTGAGCCTCCGGTTCCTAGCATTGTTGTTGCCATCACTTTCCAGTACAGAGGCGGGCTTGACATGGACAGGAAACGGCGAACGGAACACCGCGATCATCCTGGAGCCAACTTCACTTTTTATCGTGACTGGTTCTTCATCATAAGTTTAAGCGATCATTAGGCTAAGTAACGGGACAGGCTCACCCCCCCCACCCTCGGCATTTCTCGGTTTGTTTCTTGAAGGCTAAACATCGCATTCCCAGAATCAGTCTCCTCCATCGATCCCCAGCCCCGAGGCCACTTGGAGTAGAAAACGTTCGACTTGTTTGCTCAAAGCGGAAAAAGCGATCTGTTGCCTTGTCTTCGTATGATCCCACCATGGTCTCTCACTGGTTGAGACATTAATTTACCATCTTTTCCATGATAGAAGGGCGTGATTTAACAAATAAAAAAACAATTAATTCCAGTTTAACGCTACTACTGCCCATTCAACACACCTTTTAGAAACATGTGAACATTTATTTGGAATTTGTGGTGCGGGAACACAACCTGCAAGAGATGGTATAATGCTATTATTTTTTAACTTAAGTTTTTATTAAACTTTTCTTAGGCATGGTACATGGCAAATTAAACATGTTTCTTTATACAGGAACAAGTAGTATATGGTTGAGAATTGACTCTTATAACAGACTTCGCAAATATTTGTCTCAAAAATAGGCAGCTATTACAAAACAAAGTACAAAATGATATCCACTGATACCTTCATTGCATACCTGCACACCCCACCATACATGATATAGCATACATCATATAGACATGTTGCTGAGGTATACAGTATTACAGGATCCCACTTGGGAGAAACACAGCAAAACAATAAAACCAGAGTCCTAGTGGGGATCATTATTCACCTTTATGTAATTGTATAAGGCAATTATTGACTTGTTAAAGGACAATTTACTTTCTATTTATGCATCCATAAAACATAGGCTAAAGGGAGCCGAGTTCCTACGTCACACTGCTATATATTTAATGAATGTGTCTATTGTCTAATGTATCCATCATCTAATAACAAAACGGGTCATGAGATGCATCAGGATGACTCACGTCTGCCAAACCACTAACATGGAAACCCTGTATTGGGATTGATTTTTCACTTAATCCGCTTTTTCATTCTCCATCCTGTGAGAGAGTCCATTCAGGTGTGTTGTGTGTGGTGGATGAGGTAATCTGTGATACCCATTCATGATGATGTGCTCTACTCCGGCTGGTTTTATATTTGGAGGTGCATTACACTTGGGTGGAAACAAGCAGACTGTTGTCTCCTGGCATATGAGTTCTCTCTTCTACTTCATCTTCCAAAGGGACGGTCTGCTGACGTCTGTATCTGAAGTATTACAAAGCCAAGGGGGGGGTGACAGTTGTGTGTGTCCTTCTGTCAGTTTTCAGCCTTATCATCTGTCAGTCTTTCTTTCCTGTTTCTGGACACCATCAATTCAAAGCTTTTTATTAGTTGCTCCTGCTTGGCATAATTGCCCTTATGGTCTCCTGCGCTAACCTCTCCTCACACACAGACACCTCACCTTTTCTCTCCATGTCCTCCCTCACGTCTGTCCAGGCTGTGGAGGAGTTCCTGAGTGAAGTGCGAAGCAGGGAGCAGCCTCACAGTGCCGGGCTTGTTTCTCAACCTACAGCTGTAAAGTTTCTTATGGCCCGCAAGTTTGACGTCTGCAGAGCCATCGACCTCTTCCAAGCATACAAGGTACAGCAGTGTTTGTGATCGATGGCACAATAAGTGCAAATACTTAATTCATGTTATCAACATGACAAAGGGCTAAAATAGAAATAATCAATACAATTTCAATATTCATAGGCTCTTTTCCCTATTCAATATTCAAATATAATCATTAAATTCAATATGGCGTTACAGTCACAGTTTTGCACTCGACAGTGTAAAGTTTTGTAGCGAGACTGACGACCATCCATGATGTGTGGAAGACTTCACTGTAGCAGCATACATATTAGCAAGTCAAAACTATGTCCTGTTATAACGCGTCATAACTTGCTATTCAGTGAGACAGTTAGTCCACAGAGGACTCTGAGAAATCTATCGTGAACTACATACAACCTATAAACCAGTACGAAATCTCAGCAACAAACACTATCTATGCAAAACTATCATATATAAACTTTAGCTAATACTGTATAAGAATTTATTGAGTCTTTTAACTGACTTTGCCGCTTCATTTATGTGATGTTTTAGAACACGAGAATCAAAGAGGGCATCATCAATATCAATCCTGACGAGGAGCCGCTCCGCTCTGAGCTGCTCGATGGCAAATTTACAGTCCTGGTGAGTAGTGAAGTCCTTTTGAGCCACATAGAGCAAAGGGGCTCGAGTTAATCATTTAGCAATTACAACAATGGTTACATGGAACATGATGCACATACATTGTAAATAGAATATCTCTAAACTGACTGAATTTGCATTGGTGTATAATACATGATGGCCTGTCAATGTTCCTACCAGCCTGGTCGTGATGCTAAAGGCGCAGCTCTAGCGCTCTTCACTGCTCGTCTCCATCGGCCAGACGTCACCACCCACAAAGCTGTGCTTCAGGCCATCATCTATCAGCTGGATAAAGCCATAGAGAGGTGATTCCTTAACTGTTTTTCCCTGTACACTTCACTAAACTTTGGTATTGCGTTCGTGGTACACCCGTCACTTCCGGACCTATTGCTCTTTTTATTAACTTGTTCTGTTTACAGTTTTCCGTTTTTACTAGTTACTTGTTTCCAGTTTCGGATGTTTGTTTCCCAGATTAGTGTAAATTTTGTTAACAAAAACCGTGACAAAATATATTTGTCAACAATCTTTTTTCAAAAGCCTCGACAAGATGATAACGATCATTAAAACCAGCTGTGACTATTAACATGCAACATACTTGATGAAAAAAATGTTGGACAGTGAGATAAACAAAACAAAAAAATGTCTTCCTGTGCGCTTGTATGTTCTGTGTGTAAGTGATTGGGTAACATAGAGAGAAGGGAGAAGAAGATGACAGCAACATAATTGATTGACATTTGGATCCAATTCAAATACAAAACTGTGAGAGGAATTGGCGAGTGTGTAGTTTCACTGAGAGAACCCCTGAGGCTACAAAGTCACTGGAAAGAAAACCACAAACCTGTGTAGACATATTAAAACACACCACACAATAAATTAAACCTTATGTTCAGATGTTAATAACACTGCTGCACTTATAAAGCCACATCAAGACAATCACTTAAGGCAGTGGTTTATCATCTCAACACGGCCTTAGTCTCACTGAAAGTCAGAAGCCAAGTGGGCTACAATGACCAGCCTTCAACTTAAGATGGCCTCATTTGTTTGGGTGTACTTGTTATCTGTTATCTGTAAAACACACTTAAAATTGTTTTTTTGTGCACTTTACATGTCTTCACAATTTTGAATTGGTCTGTGGCAGCTAAATGTTCAAATGTACAGAATGTGATCCGTAAGATTATTAGGATGTTTCTGTTTTCAGGAGTTACTGTAGCTGTCTAGTTTTTAGCTTGCTTTGTTTGCAAATAAGTTCCAATCATTTTCTTTAAAGTTTGTAAAGGACTATAAACATAGGGTCTTTAACACTACTACGAAGACTTACAACACTTCTGGCACAGTTCTGACAAAACTGAGCACAAGTGTAGGATGTACTGCTGTGTTCTTTTTGATTGTGGCTGGAGAAAAAAATAAAAAATAAATATTACCTTATTCTTAAGTTCCCTCAGGTGTATTTTATAAAGTTATTCTTTGACGCCCCACCACTGCTTTTTAATGAACAATCCTCTTGTTTCTGCCGTAGTGAACAAACTCAAAGAGATGGACTCATATTTATCTACGACATGACCAACTCCAACTATGGTAACTTTGACTATGAGCTCTGTGTCAAGATCCTCAATTTGCTCAAGGTAAAAATCTGGAACATCCTCTCTTGCTCTCTCCTCTACCTGCCCTCTGGGTTTTGGTGTTAAACTGCCTCTCTCTGTACTTTCCAGGGGGCTTTTCCAGCTCGTCTAAAATGTGTCTTCATTGTGTCGTCGCCTCTTTGGTTTCGAGCACCTTTCGCGGTCCTTCGCCTCTTTGTGCGTGAGAAGCTGAGAGAAAGGGTATGTGTGTCTCTCTTCCTCGGGTGGTTATGTCCCAATGTTTAATACGCTTGTTAATTTATTTGAATTTTCTTTTCTTTGCTTTGTAATTCATAGGTGTGCACGGTGAAAGCTCATGAGTTGGCCGGTCACATCCCAGTCTCCTCCCTCCCTGACCACCTGGGTGGGACATCCCAGTACAGCCACGTGGCCTGGATCCAGTCCTGTGTTAACGTTCAAACAAACACTGTTGAGGGTGAAACACAAGAACATGACACGCACGACTGTGTGGGAAGCCTGCTACGCTCTTACAGCTTGGAGTGCAGCAACACTAGCGCAGGCGCTACACTGTCCTACACCCACATAAATACACAGTTAGGTTCTGAGCTAGCTGTGGCTAACTCTAACTGCTATGATGATAATAATGCTAACCCACACAGCAACTGCACTGTGGTGGAGAGCAGGACTCAAGGCCTAGGCCAGTATCAGCAGAGCCCAAATTCTGCTGCCAATAGGCTGCAGGGGAACCACCAACACTGGAACGGCTCGGCTGTGAGCGAAACCAACATGGCCGTTAGTGGCTCCAGCCTCAACGCTAACATGAATGGTCGTGGTCGCCAAGCCCCTCCCCAGTCAGACACGCCTCCTGACACGCCGGTCTCTCAGAAAGGTGATGAAAATACAGAAGACTGCACAACAACAGACTCAGCCCTTAGACCTCAGAATGAGGATGTCAAAGAGGAGGAGGAAGATGAGGAGGAGGAGGACGAGGAGGAGGACGAGGAGGAGGAAGGGGTGCCTCCGTTGCCCCAGAAATCTCTACCTCGACCGCCCCACCAGCCTTCCTCTCAATCCCCGCCACTGTCTTCATCGTGTGATCCCGACGAAGACGACCGCTGCATGGAGCTGTCTCTCCACATGCCAGAGCAGGGAGGCATGACGGTGCACGACCTGGTGGAGCACGTGAAGAGGAGGAAGAAGAAAGGGATCTATCAGGAGTACGAGGAGATCCGCAAGGAGCCACCGGCCGGCACCTTTGACTACTCCAAGTAAGAGATGAAAAAAATATGTTCCAACTCTACTTTTTAAAAGTCTTTCTGCTGTTTGTTTTCTCTCGCGCTAACAGGGCAAAGGAAAATCACATGACAGATCAGCCCAGTATTTCAGTCTGATACGTTTCTCAACTCTGCTTCCACAGGAAATTAGCCAATCAGATAAAGAACAGGTACAGCGATGTTCTCTGCCTGGACCAGTCGAGAGTGCGCCTCTGCCAGCTCTCTGATGACGAGGATGAGGTGATTATTTCATCCTCAGTCCATCTCCTGTTTATTGATTCTTGTATTTATTTCATACATGTGTTTTAAGAACTATTCCTGTAGCTCTTTCCTTTGACATTTTGCTGTTTCATGATGTGACAGTGCAGCCAACTTTGGTCATATTCACATCCCTTATTCGTGTTTGCACAAGACGGGTACTTCAGAAAATAATTGTCCACACTGAAACAATCCGAACAGGATTTGCTCTGGACATAAATTTGTAAATTCGATTTAGGTTAGGTGACCGTATCACACCCTTTGTTTTGTTTTGAATGAGAGGCCTGTTTTTGGAAAGCTGTAAAAAAAATGATAACGCACAATGGTATAATAGTTTAAACTATAAACATACAATCCATGTTGTAAAAAATAAACAGGTGGTATGTCTGTTGAACAAATCTTGAGATTGACGACAGTATGAATCATCCGTAGAACTTTCATAAAGTATCATATTTGTATGCTGCTCTTGACATAATGTTTAACCATTTACTACAAGTAAGTGACAAAAATAAAATTTTATTTTATATGGAAGTCAGAGATAGCAATTTGAACAGAAGATGTGTCGGCCCTACTCTAATAATACGTGTAAATATGTGAAGCATCCAAAAGAAGGAATCAGATTCGAACACCAGGCAATGAGTCTCACTTCATCACTACTGTTTGTTTTCGCAGACGTCAGATTACATTAATGGCAGTTTCATGGATGGGTACAAGAGAAGCAACGCCTACATTGCAACTCAGGGTGAGGAGCTGTTGGAACACAAACTATTAACTTTGTGAAGTCCTTTTTTCTACATACATGTTTGTACTTAAACTCAACTCAGTACACTCTGGTGCTACCAAAGCCTGACAGATCTTTATGTCCCACAGGTCCTTTGCCAAAAACATTTGGCGACTTCTGGCGCATGGTGTGGGAGCAGATGGTACTTATCATTGTCATGACCACCAGGTGAGACTCCTGCCACGCTGATTCCTGAGGTTTACTATGAATTATCCGGATTTAATCCTGAATTGGTCAACGCAGTTTATTTTGGGGTGGAGGGGTTCAATGTGATCCATGTAATATCAGGAGTGTTGATCCATACAGTGTGCAGTATTGGCAGATTCTAGCAGTGCAGGAAGGCACATGGCACGTTTTCTGAGCTAACACAAAGTACGAAGATTCCCAAAAATCCTCCGCGTCTGTTCAGTTTGAGAGATGTACAAAGCACGTCTACATGCTAGAGTGGTAGAGTAAGCAATGTCACGAGGGGGATTGAAAGGCTGTGATTTGTGTTGTGTTTCTCAGGGTGGTGGAGCGTGGACGTGTCAAGTGTGGTCAGTACTGGCCTCTTGAGGAGGGTAGGACTGAGCAGCACGGTTACTTCCTGGTCAGGAACACACACATCCAGGGGTTCCAGGACTTCAAACTCTCCCTCCTCGAGCTCTACAACACACAGGTAAGTCATAGGGAGCACCTCAGTACCTGAAAATTCGTAAACTAGGTATTTTTATTTAACATGAAAAAATGGCCGTTAATGTCCATTTGATGACTTTAGGGATATCTTAATTTATAATAAAAAATAACTTTAGATAAGTTAATTATTTTAGATAGTGGAATATGATTTTGTTGGTGGAATGTCTTCATCTTCACTTGAATATGCTAGTTGATCCTAACGTCCATCTCTGTACTTCTTTGACGCTGCCTGACCTTCTGTCAGTCTGGAGAGAGACGGGAGGTGTGTCACTACCTCTACGTCAGCTGGCCGGACTTCGGCGTGCCCAAGAGTGCTTCTGCTATGCTGGACTTCCGCGAGCACGTGCTTGAGAGGAGGGACGCTGCGGTTCAAAGCCTGGGATCCAGTTGGACGGGGCCTCCAGGGGGCCCCCCTGTGGTTGTGCACTGCAGTGCTGGCATTGGCCGCACAGGTAAACACATAGGGTGTCAATATTGACAACATGATAGCTTGAATGTTCTTTTTACTTATCCTTAAGGTAAGATAGTCCTTTCCTGTTATACAAACATAATCTAGAGATAGTGCATGGAACAATTGGCAAAAGCACATAACTTTAACACCTTAGAACATTTTGCAGTGTGACTTCAACTTATTATTGAGTCTGTGCTACTAAAAAGTCAGACTGCTCTACGGGAGAAAGGTCCTTCTCGGTTCTGAATTGGTATACCTGGCAAGAGTCAGGAAAGTGTCTGTAACTGTAAATAACTGTTTAAGTCTTCCTCAAGTAACTTCTCTGTCTTCTCTGTAGGTACATTCTGTACACTGGACATCTGCCTGTCCAGGCTGGAGGACATCGGCACAGTAGATGTCCGTCAGACGGTGCGGCGGATGCGTACGCAGAGGGCTTTCAGCATCCAGACCTGGGACCAGTACTACTTCTGCTACACGGCAGTCATCGAGTATGCCCAGCGCCATGGGAAACTGAGCCCAGTGCAGTGGTCTGACTCAGAAATAGAGACTGACAGCGAATGAGGGACACATGGAGCGATAACGTGACAGATGGGGTAGCCAACCTTAACTGAAGTCATAGGAATGAAATAATACAGAGGAGTGACATTTCTCAGTTGAAGAGGAAGATGACTCTTCTGCCATAAGAGAGACAAAGGATGGAAATCTTGTTTTTTACGCTCTTGATGTGATGATGCAGACTCCCACAGTTGCGCTTCCTTTACCGGAGTGGCTACATGTCGAAGGTTAAGAAAGAAATACAGGGATTGTGTGCCGCATCGCTGATTGAGCAAGCTGTCCTGCCAATTTCCAAGCCCATTTTTATTTAGCAAGCTACGGGGGGACTCGGACTACCCTGAACCTGTCTTGTTGACAAGAGCGTTGTACGACTTGTAGCATTTTTTATATTGACTTGCACATGAGGAATGACAAACTTGAACTTTACCCCTCGACGCCCTCCAAACCCCTGTCTGTTTCATGTTCCTTTTCAGCCCTGAACGAGTCGGTGGTCACAGGAAAACTGTCAGGGGGATGAGAAGGTGAAACTTGAAAACTTTTGTGTTCTTATATTTTTTAAAGAGGAAATGGTTCTGCGTGAACAATTGGCCATATGTGATGGTCGATCAGTGTGTGAGCCATTTAGTCCATTTATGTTTTTCTTATATTTTCCATGTTCTTATTTCTCTGGTGCATTTTCTACATATGTTTCATGTTTGTGCATATGTAGACTAACTTTTCAAAGCCAAAGTCCTCACCCTGAATGCTTGGATGTACTCCTTGGTGAAATATTATAGACTGAAGCCCGTGTATATTCTTGTAACATACATTTATACATTAGTGTGCATTATAACAACCTCTGAAAGAAGAGCAAAAAAAAGCAGTTTAATATAATTGACTTATCCTCGAGAAGAAATATCTATGTAGCGAGCCAGGCTATGACAAAATAATGAAGAGTTCTGGTTAGTAAACCGATATCATAATGCAAATCTGTGATTTGTCAGGTCTAACATCATTTTACTGTCAGAGCGTTCTGATTGGACGATCTTAAGTAATTTGGCCTTAACTTGATTCACTGCCTCGTCGTTCTCAGACCTAAACCATACCTGTAGCTGTAAAGTGTTTTATTTCCCCTTTTGGTTCTTGTTCCCGTTAGAATCTCACACCATTGAAACCACAACTGTTGTGTTTAAATCTCAAGCCAGATTCTGCCTGAGATAATTGTGCCTTCAAGTTTTCCTTAGCTTAATGTCTCACTAGTATAATAATAACACCCAAACTAGTGCACTTGCATAGTTCACAATGACTATGTGCCACACAGGACACCCACATTCTGCCTATAGTCCTGTACATAGTACACTACTTAATAATAACATACAAGTAGTAAGTTATCTGGGACTAAGCTCTGGTTGGAGACATGGCTATCCTTTTATCATTTGACCTCAGGGGGTAATTCTAGTGTTTTTTGCCCAGTGTCACAGATCCGTTTCTGGGTTTGCCTCTGGTAAATTATCATTTAAGAAAAAAAACCTATATCAAGTTTATTTTGTATTTTTTACTGTATAGTATTCCACAATATTTATGTCTTTGTAAAACTTCTACAATATGGAAATCAGTGAATGTTGGTACGATGCTACAAAGAAAACAAACCAGTTAATGCATTTGATAAGCTGAACAAAACAGATGGGGAGTGAAATATATTTTTTGTTGTTCACATTGAAACTTTAGTGGAAAAATGTCACTTGCCATTGTATTTTCAGAACTGACTTGTATAAATGGTGATTGTTTGATTCCAGGACAATATGGGGGTCGGCGTTGCTTTAGAGAGCTTGTTAGACTCTTCAGTAACAGTGACATGAACGTCTTACTGTCTGGTACCTAATGCCAAGGATTTAACAAAACAAAAAAAAAGCTATCAAAGAAGATAACAAAGAGAAGTGGCTGATGTTTCTTCCTCCCTAAAAAGCCCCAGCTTGGTGTCAGGAAGTTAAAACAAAGTATTGAGAATGGGTTGAGGTTTTTTAGCATGGTCAGAGAGCCTTGAATGTTTTCGGGGTAACGGTGTCCAAGCAATTTTGTCGAGACAGATGTGGATATTTCTGGTGAATGTGGACCCTGCATCCCTCAATGCCAAAGGCCCAGGCTCACCCTACACATGTTCTCCTGTCACACATCCTCAGCAGCCCACTAGCATGGACCTATCAGTGCATCCACGGACACACTTGGGAGCAGCACGGAAACATTACTGAAGATTATGTATAGCTACAAAATACGAGAGTGTGTATGTAAAACGAGTTTTGGTCATGCTGTTTTTGATTTGTTTTGTGAGAAACAGAGAATGCAATGTGCATTTGTCATTGTTGAGTTAATGTTTCTTTTTGTGATCTAAGTTCTTGTGATTGAATTATGGCCTTTTACATGCTGTCAGCCCGGCTGTCCCATTAAAGCAATGGTATTACTATCTTCAACAAGCTGAAGTCATCTCTTTGGGGCTGAATAGGGGGGTGCATGTGCAGAATGAACATGTAGTCTGTGTTGTTAAGTTCTTGAGTGGGTATGTGGATGCAACACACAAAACACAGGTACTGGTACTGTAGCCAGATGTGGCTGAGATTTAATTTCAATTATTGATCATGACACCATCACTTCCTGAGTTTCTGAGGCTGAAGTCAACCTCACCTGATAAGACATTTTTTTTGTTGTTTGTCAAATGTGTTTTTGGGGTTTAAAAAGCAAAGATGATCACCTTCATGAACTCTGCGTATCCATAGAGCTTTAGGTGCAATCTGTTAGAAGTGGAAATCACAATTCACTGCTGATTCAAACGACTTTGTTCATTTGAAATGTTTGTGGTCACTGACTTTGTAGTTCTCAGTAGACCTCTTGAATCTCACCTTAACTTACTGTTTAAAATATATTTCAGGATGTTTAGCATGTGACCTTTCCTATGGCTGCAACATTTACTCCTACTTCTGACTCTAGTTAGTTAGTCCGAGCTATACGATTCAGTTAAAAATACAAAACTAGCCTGAACAAGCTCCGTGTGTATCATCAGATTACGAGTGTGTCTGTTACTTCTACAGTCCGTATTGTGCTTTTATTGTGGAAACAGGACTGAGCTGAGTGCACTGCTCACAGTCACCAGTGAGGGGCGCTGCTTTGCTAAAAGCCAATGATTTGTCCATTGACAATTATGACTCATCACAGACAATACCATTCATAGATCCGTCCTTGTATCTACAACCTGGACTATGGGACTCATCATCTAACATTCCATATCATTTGTGTACATAAGTAATTATGCTGCCTATTGATTTTCTGTTCATAACATTTTAGAGAAGGATGTGATTTCATGCGTCTTGATTACATAATGTTCCATGTGACCAAACTAACCATAAACTACGTCAGGTTCTGATCAGAATTTATGCACTGATTTAATTAACATACATTTTCAGCATCTTCTAATAGGCCACAAATGAAGGTTGAAACCACAGAATGTTTCTGTTACATTTGCATTAATACAACAAAATCCGCTGAGTACCACAAGTTATAAATGTTTTATTAAGAATAAATACATAGATTAAGTACATCAGCAAACGTGAGCAGTCCAGTTTAAAGTTACACTGAGAATGAAAACACTTTGGACCTAAACATAGTGTACGACCGTGTCTGATTACCTGGGCAGCTAGTCTGTCGCTGACTGAGCGTCTAGATATCAAACTAATCTCTCTCTCCGAACAGAACTAGGAGTCATTTTCACAGCGCTCACTCAGTTTCCACACGGAGCTGTGACCTAAGGTGAATTGAATCCTCTCGAGGCGGCATCACCTTCGGATGTGGTTCTTTTGAAACGAGTTGGGGTACGTTTTCTGTACACGGGAGCAGGAGGCGCAGCAGACCCCTCTGTAGTAATTGTAAATGCAGAGTCGGGCTTGAACCACCACCATACAGTTATGATACAGGTCACTGCATGATGGGCCTGTGGAGGGAGAGACAAACACAAGAGAGAAATGGATAACAATGGGGGGAGCATGACAAGTGTTATTCTTTTCTTGTGTGTCATTCACTCCACACTGCTGCTCAGAGCCAGAAGGAGGCTGGTTACATCATGTCAGAGCTGCTACAAGAGACAAGAGGATTTACTGTAGATATCATGTCACATTTTCCTGATGCTCTGTGTCACGAACATGTTGATGTTTACAACTTATTTCACCAGAACCCCTGAACATCAGAAGTGTTTTGAACATGACAACTTGATGTTCTTGTCCTTTTTTGTACATTAATAAGTCACTTACTGATCTTTGTTAATTGTTTTTAAACAAATGTACATTGGCCCGAGAGAGCTCAACGCAGAGCAAATTAAGAAAACCCATGCAAATATTAAAAACGCGCAAATTAAGAAAACAACTTCCTCAATTTGATGACACAAGAACCTGTGAAGTTCCATCACAGTGCTCCGATCACATGTGACACACACAAGGGCTTCATGCTACTGTAAGACCTGAAGAAATCATTTATCATTCCTTTTTTCAGTATTAATTAATATCACCAAGTGGTTTATGATAAATAAATACTTTGGGAGTTGTTCTTTACTTTGGCAGACTTCATTAACTTCACAAAGCGTTAAACTACAGCCAGGCTCATCACTTAAGTCTCCTGGAGACAATTCCACAGTCGTTTACGCAAATTGCAGCACATTTCTGTATTCACATGTGTTGTCAAATTGAGGTAGTTCTTTTCTTAATTTGGACTTGTATTTATCTATTTGCATCTGTTTTCTTAATTTGCAGTGCGTTGAGCTCTCTCGGCCACCGTACAAATGTTCATTAAAATAATTTTTCAATCAGCTAAACCTAATAATTAACAGTGGGAGGAAGCAGGAGTATGTGGAGGAGAAACCCTCGTAGGAGAACAGAAAGAAACTCCATACAGAAAGAGCCCGGCCAAGCTGGGATCTGAACTGGGAACCTTTGTGCTGTGAGCCGATGGTGCTGACCACAGAGACAGCAGGTGATGAACATCTTCACCATGGCAACATTCAATGACAGCATCACAGATTCATCCCACTCCAAACACGTCCTCCCTGACCCGGCTGTGACCTCAGCCTCACCGACGGTGGACACAGTGTCAAACTGCTCGTCACACTTACTTATCTCGGCTACACAAGGTTGTTTATTGCATTCTTCTCGACTCTCCGGGGTCAAACTGGGGTCACAGCGGTCGCTCGGGGCAACACTGTCAGCAAGACAGTGGGCCTCTCGGACACGGTAGCCCCCGTTACAGGACCGAGAACACTGAAGTGACAGAGACGGAGAAAAGAGGCACACAAAACATATAACACCTTATAAGGACAACATTTAGACACCGCAACTGATGCCTTATAAGAACCATTGTTGTCATATTGTACATGTGATATGAATACGCTAAACAAAGTTTGCACTGGGTTGCCATTCTAGGATGGCATCATTTAAAGGGGTTAACCAAATTTCTTAATAAAAGAGATATCGAGTCAAATGTCTCAGATACTTGATTGGTTGCTTGTTCTGTGGAAGGACAGAGAGACTTCTGGGACACTCACCGCGCTCCACTCTGTGAAATACCACTGGGCACCACATGGCTTCAGGCTGCAGGTCTGAGCTGTGATTGGCTGAGGCAGATCCGAACATTTCGGCCGGTCAGCGACCTCCATGTGACCGTTGTTGTTGAAAATACAAGCCACGCTCCGAGTCTGCGTGCCGTTCCCACACTCTGCAGAACACTTCCACACACAGAAAAAGCTGCAGTAAGTAAATGTTCCTTTAGCAGTTTCTGTGTGTACTCCAAGTGTGTGTGTGTGTGTGGGAATTACCTGACCCCATGGTCCTGTGTACCACTCCAGCCGGTTCTGACATGGGCCTGAGTCACAGGATGTCAACTCCGCTGGACGATCCCCTTCACAGCTGTCCAATGGAAGGTCAGTCACATGGTCCATCAGGCATATAGCTGTCCGGGTTCGATTACCTCGACCACACTCTGCAGAGCACTGAGGATTATCATGCACGTACATAGTAAATCAGTGTCGTTTTAAGAATTCAACATGATCTCACTTCTTTTTATGTCTCTAGAGGTGTGTCCTTTCGGAGAATAATATCAAATTTGGAATAAATGTCAAAGGTCAAGGTCACGGTGGCCTCACAAAATGATATTTTGGCCTCTTTAACATATCTCAAGTCTGCCTTTAGGAAATTTCTTCAAATATCGACCAGTTGTCACTTGGACTCAAATATAAGCTGATTGATTTCAGTGATCAAATGTCACAACGACCTCATATGAGGTATGTGGACTGAAACTGCACAGGTTGGTGGAGGGATACACCTGCACAGGGGTGGTTCTAGTTTTCTTTTGTCACACACACACACACACTCAGGAACATTCTGTGTGAACAGATTCTGTGTTACCCGTTGGCTCCAGAGGGAGGTGAACCAGCTGCGTGCACACGCCCCCATGTCACAGTTTTGCAGTGTGTCTGGCTTCAGGTTCATGTTGCACTCGTCATCCTCCTCCACATCGCCCTGGTTACTCAGACACACCACCTCCCTGCTGCGCTGGCCCACCCCACACGGCACTGAACACTGGGGACAGAGGGAGACGGGTGAGAGGGAAATGTTTTTTTGATGGTAAATGTTGTTGTTTGTGATGATGATGATGATGTGTGTGTGTGTGTATTTTCACCAAGCTCCACTCGGATCGAACATCCCATTGGCTGCATATTTTCAGTTGACAGGTAGACTTGGTCACCGGCCTATCAGACACCCCGCACAGCTCTGGTGCAACGGTAACCTGGGACTCTGTCCCGTTGGCATGGACGTGAGTGACCTGACGGCAGATGACCTGTCGGTGCTGAGTGCCGGGGCCACACCTCTTGGTGCAATCCGACCACTCCCCCACATCCCAGCTGTGGGCCAATCACAGAGAAGAAGAGAGAGGCTGATGGGGATTTAAGAGCAGTTTGCTATCATCACAAATTAAGTCAACTCTTGTCTTCTTTTTGACCTGTGAGGTCAGATGTTGCTGTTTTAGTCCCAGAAGAAACATGTGAGTTTCAGACTGACAGTTCTCATGGATCACTGCCACTGTGGACCAAATATCTAACATACCAAACATACAGTTGATACCCTAGCGCCTCGCAACATCCTGGTAAGACATAGTGGTTTGTGTGTGTGTGTGTGTGTGTGTCTGTGTGTGTGTATGTGAGTGAGTGAGTGTGTGTGTGGGGAGGGGGGGTTTACTCACTAAGCAGCGCAGGGCTGTGTGTTGCAGAATTCTGACTGGTTTACTGGTTGAAGTGCAGGGTCACAGAGGTCAGCAGGAACAGTCGCCTGTGAATCCTTCTCAACACACTCCAAGAGCACTTGACGCCTGCCTGGCAAGTGCACAAACACACACACACAGACACACACACACACAGAGGAAAAGGACTAAGCAAGTGAACGTGTGTTTTTCACTGTACACATTCACATTTTGACAGACAATGAAGTTGCTGTCATTCACAGTAATGATGTACAAGGCCTGTGTATTTTTTCAGCAGTTTCAGTATTGTGGGTTTTTGACAACCTCATCTAAAGCTTCCTGTTGAATGTGTTTATGTCATCTTTGATTCTGTAACATCTTATTATATATAATGTTTATTTATTTATGCTGCAATGTGAAGTTTGCAGATCCCTATATATTCTGTGAAAGGTGTTTTTGCATTGGCAAAAGTTTTAAAAAGCCACAGATATATATATATGTAAGTGCTAAATAACCATATTTTTTTTATTTTTACGTTTCTTGGTGTTCTGTGTGTTTCCTCACCAGTGCCACAGGTTGTGCTGCACTCTGTGTGGCCACTCCTCGTCCAGGTATACGTAGGCTGAAGGTCAGAGTTCACGCTGGGTTCAGTGGGAACCTGGTTGTGGGACGGTGTCTCCTCGGTGATGTCATTGTTGGTCATGTCACCTGGGTGTGTTTTCTCGCCTGAGAGGGATGGATCTACCGTCTCTACTGCAAGAAGGACAAAGTCGGAGGGAGGTGAAACAAAAATGTCTACAGACGTGTGAGAGAAGAAAGGCATTAGGTGTGTTTGAGGACAGTGTGGGTGTGTACAGGCTGACGTAAATCACAAATACTCAGTCAGCATGCAAAGTAAAAAAAAATCCGGACTATGCAGTGTGCTGTCGATGTGCAGCAGTCTCTGGCAATGCAGAAAGGAAGCAGAGACAGCTGGAAGAAATCTAAAATGATTGTGGATTTTGGCGTAACGAGCCCAGTAACACCTCACAAAACAAAGAAGATATTAAATATTTGGAAAAGCATTGAGGTTTCTCTTTGCAGCGTACAGTGGCAGTTCACAGTTGCAGTGGGTGACGTCCAGCACTGCACATATTGTTTCATTTCATGCTAATATAAAACATTTAGATAGGTTAATAACTAAAAGCGGAAGAGAATATTGCCTATAAATGTTACATTGTGAATATCAAGTGAGAGAATTAACACCTACGTCATTCTAACCAATACATGGAATCATCCTCTCACACAGTTCCACCCGCCTTTAAACTGAGCTAAGACAACAACTGACGACGCCTGTTTTCAGGAGAAATCCATTTTAATTAAGTAATTATTTGTCAGTGCCAGTGAATAGAAATCTTTTCTTTGATTAATGTTAAATATTAGGCAATGATATGAAATACGGCCCAAGTGACCGGTTATATCCTCAGTGTGCGCCAGAAGTAAGTTTGGCCGCCTGCTTGCTATATCGAATGTTATCAAAATCCTAATCAAATTTTCAAAAGGGATACATGTTGGTGTTACTATGACACTGAATGAGGACACAAACAGACGCATCTGTTCTGTGTTACGATCCCTGAGGGCAAAACCAGAATCTGTAGTATGAGAAAATGGCGCCGTGGTCCTTTAGGTTCACGGTAATACAGCTTTAGCAGAAGGTTTGTGTGTTTATACATGTTAGGGGTGTGCACTTACCCAGGGGAAGTATACCAGAAGGTGCATGTGGTTCAGGAGTGGGTTCTGTGGTTTGTAAAGGTACACTGTATTCATAGTATACACCAGGTCCTGGTTGCTGGTAGATCAACTATGGAAACGAGATGGAGATTAGGTATATCATGATATGTAGTAATGTCATTTGAAAGGTATTATTAACTATATCTACTTTTGCATTTGAATAAGAGACAGAAGGTATTTGCAGCTGTTTCAAAAGTGTTTGCAATTTTTGCATCTCACGTAGACGTGCAGGTCCTCAGTGAGCGGCCCAGGCGCCGTGATGGACTCTCCGAGGCGAGAGCGGATTTCATTGGGTCGTCGGTACGTCAGCTGTGTTCCCACGGCGACGAAGATCCCAGGCCTGTCAATCACCCACTTTCCGTTGATGACAGACACTCCAGTTTGGGTCTGCAGAGCTGGAGGAAAACCCCACGTTCATCCATCACTGTTTGTCAGGCTACACACATCTCTGTTGTCATTGTGTGTGTGTGTGTGTGTGTGTGTGTGTGTGTGTGTGTGTGTGTGTGTGTGTGTGTGTGTGTGTGTGTGTGTGTGTGTGTGTGTGTGTGTGTGTGTGTGTGTGTGTGTGTGTGTGTGTGTGTGTGTGTTTGTGTGTACCTAGGTAGTTTCTGCTCTTCACTGTCTCCTGTATGCTGATGTTTTGCGCTCCTGCTGGAATCTCTGCAACCTTGTGGTAGCCAACGCGCAGGAAAGTCCGAGAGAAATTCCCCTTCACCACCTCAAACCCCTGCCAACACACACAACACACACTTAAATGCACACAAAGCCCAGTCATGTACATGCAGGCACTCTTTGCATGCTCCCCGTGCCACAGTTGCACCGTCACAGGCATCAGTTTCAGCGGTATAATCATAAATTCCACTGGATCACATCGCTGCTCTTTTTTTGCCTCACTCATCCATCCTGCTCTCCAACTCTCTCTCTCTCCCTCTCTGCTCCTGGAAATCCCACCGCTTGTTCCATCCAGTCCAACAGTTGGTTTGAGTTGGGGAACATTTATTGTGTTTCTCTCCATTCCTCCTCTGAACATTTAGCACATTTTAACTTGATCTCTTCTATTCTTTCTATGAATAAGCCTTTTGTGCTCCTTTT
Source organism: Limanda limanda (assembly GCF_963576545.1). Taxonomy (NCBI): domain Eukaryota; kingdom Metazoa; phylum Chordata; class Actinopteri; order Pleuronectiformes; family Pleuronectidae; genus Limanda; species Limanda limanda. The sequence continues at coordinate 15,635,396 of NC_083637.1, read as the reverse complement.
TTCTTATTTTTTATTCATAATCGGATAAAGCTGGAGTTGTCAGGGATTAGTTAGCGAAAAAGACAGAGATAATCTACAACAACTGGTGGACTGTCATGCAACTATTGCTCACTACCAGATTTTAAATTGATTTGACTTGTGGATTGTAAATTCAAACGCAACTCTTAAATAGCTTTCATATACTTTCAAATTAAAGCATTTACACATTTACATGACAATGTGGATGTCTTACCTCCAGAGGGGATGCACTGGCTTTGTTATCCCAGGGAAGAGCACCTGAGGGAGGGCAGAGAAGACAAATGAAGAAGAGGCGAGCCAGAGCTCGAAGCTGCTGCGGGGAACCGAGCTGCTGCCACAATTCAGCCATGGAGAGACTGAGGGAGGACACTCACAAACACACGTACACACACATGTTTAATGGGAGTGTGTGTGTGTGCTTGTGAGGTGGGGTTGGCTTGAGGGTGGGAGGGAAAAGAAAGAGACAAAGAAGAGATGTTGAGAGAAAGTGTTTGAAAAGGGTAGGCACGGTTACTTCAAGTTGAGGTCACTCCCACTTGCACCTCAACTTTGGATGTTGTGACAACTGTGTGTGTGTGTGCGTGGGTGTGTGTGTGTGTGATTGTGTGTGTGTGTGTGTGTGTGTGTGCAGACTGGCTCCTGTATCCTACATCTCATCCAAAACCAATATCTCTGCCTGTGAATGGTCATGCAAGATTGTGAGGCTTTGGCGATCCTCAGTCTTGATCTCGCTCTCATTTCTCCACCCACTTCTTGTTTTTCACTTTATAAGGCTCGTCTTGTCCTCAGTTATTCCGCTTTACATTTCTGCAATGATGGAAAAAATGAAGGATATCAAAATTAAAAATACTGCAGAAAGAAAGAGCCTGGAACGAGGATAACCGAAAAAATATGCGTAATCTTTGCACAATTATATCGCATTTTCTCTGTTTCATGGACACAAAAACACTTCAGTTATACAGAAAAAGCACAAAACATGAAGAGAACTGTTATTCTCTAAATTGTTTCATTTTGCCTTCAACACACAAAGGATGCTGATTTTACAGTGACTTCATTTCTCCACCGTGCCATGTAGGGGGGAAAAAATCTGATTCCGAAAATTACTATAAATCCACTGGCCGGGAATCAAAACCCAACAGTGACACACAGCCGACGTCTTCATCTTGACGGGTTATGGTAATATTTTCATGGACATAAATGTTTTGGAGAAGTTCGTACACACATGGGTGCAATATATTCCCCTGGCTGAATGTTTTAGTTCTGGGCACAGGAGTGTTCTGAGCCCTGCAAGCACACCAATGCAGTGAAGCTCGCCTGGCGCCCCAACTTTCCACTGTTTTATGTTGGGGGAGTTAGGAGAGAGGGAGAGTTATAAATATCAGAAACGGCTTTTAAATGCAGCCTAATGTCGCTGTGTGGAGAAATGTAGTGGGATGGAGCAGAGACAATATATTTTCCTATCTGTTTTGTGCGTGTGTGTGAGCAGAAACCACCGTTAAAGTCTGAAAAAGAAGGTCTCCCCCAGCTGATCCACACCGCAGCTGCTCACAACATGGGTGTGAAATCGCCAGGAATGAGAATTCCGAAACTTCTATAAGAACCTGAAGTAGTTTTACGCGATTGTGTGTGTGTTGTGTACTTTGCGTGTGGAAGATCCTGTGTAGGAGTCACGTGCTGGCGAAGCACCATGATTCAAGCTGACTGTAAATCTGTAAAGCTGAGGATGAAGATGCTTGAGGCGGCAGAGAGAGCTGATGCCAGTGTGTTGTTTCCTCCGCCCCCATGTGTCTGCGTCTCCATGTAAGTGTCTGGCTCTGTGCCCTTTGACCTTTGACTAGTGCGCCGATGTGCACGCTGCAGCACACACATTAAAACCTAAAAGCTGCACATCCCATTGAAACCTCTCCTTTTTCTTCTTTCTCTCTCCCTCCTCTCTGGCACACATCCAGATCTCGGACGTCGCTCCCCGGGAGTGAATAGCTGGTCGTCACGGAGCTATGACACAGGCATTCTGGGAGCCTCCAGAAGTCTGTCAGGGAATACTGTGCACGACAGGCACTGCTCGGGATTCCACGTCTGTTTTGCACTGTGACAGCTTAATAGCTGCCACGTCTGATCACTCACACACGCTGTGAGTCCCTGGGAGCAGCTGGAAGTGGCACAGCAGCTCCTTAACACATGGATCTGCTCAAACTGTGACATGTACAAGCACAGGGCCATAAACACAGGCCTGTACTCCAAAAACATATTTAACCAATCTGAAAACATACATGTTAATAATATCGCCTTTTGGACAGATGATGGAGTTACAGCTATTAGAGGTTATATCTGGATTTAGCTGAGGAGAGTGCACTAAGGCTTGTATGTGATGTTTAACTGGCAAAAGCTCAGGCCTCCATGAGCAAACCGTCTGTTAAAACCATTGACTGTAACAGAGCTTGCCCTCCAAATCATTACAACCGCTATTATTTTTATTCTCGAACGAACACAAAGTTGTGATGCATCTTATAAAAGGACCCAGAGGGGGAACACCCACCGGCTGTATGTTCCAGTACATTGAAAATGAGTTTTAATATGCAGTAAAATTGTGAGATCATACTGATTTGGGAATGAAAAAGCTCTCACTGTTAGATTTGTAAAAAACAAAACAAAACATGAAGCCTATAACTGGTTTCGTGAGAATCGACCATGTGCGACTATTTAAAATGTGTTTTGTCAGTGTTTCTCTGTCTTGTTTATAATTCTTTGTGTATGTGTGTGTGCGCGCATATGTGTGTGAGTGTGTGCATGTGTGTGTGTGTGTCTGTGTGTGTGTGTGTGTGTGTGTGTGTGTGTGTGTGTGTGTGTGTGTGTGTGTGTGTGTGTGTGTGTGTGTGTGTGTGTCCTTGCTGGCCACACTAACCGCAGGGGAAAAGGAGACAAAATAGTAAAAGACACAAAGAATGAACAATATAGTCAACTGAAATTAATCTAACCACTGAAAAGGAAAGATTTGTTTCCCTCACAATCCCTTTAAATGTTACTCTCTTCTCCACTTCCTTCTCTTCGCCTTCTCCTTTCCATTTCTCTCCTCTCCTCTCACTCGCCTTCCCCTCTCTCCTCCTCCAGCTGTGGGCTGTTTGATGTCCCTCTGTCCCGTCCTGGCCAGATGCCCCAGAAACCAAATGAGGGGTTCTGTCATCCCGCTGACACCTGGTCATCCCCTAACCACCGGTTACTCCCCTAACGACCAGCTCCTTCCCTAACGACCATGAGAAACACCGGACAACCACTGATCAATCACCGAAATTCCTCTGCAGCTTTCTGTCCATGTTGGACTTGTGTCAAGTTGTGATATTTTCACTCCATAAACATTTTACGGGCTGATGCGTGACTGGCCTCAAAAGCATGATATCTTGCTGTGGGTGTCCTAACAGACCAGGTGCAGTGTGTTGTTCCTCGCCAATGCATCTAATGAAAGAACAGTGACCAAGACAGGATGAGTTAATGTGGCCTTTTCTGTACATCACGCAAACTTTGACAGTGAGAGTGTGTGCAGTCATTACTGGTGGCTGACAGGTAGGCAGGGGTCTGTTATAACCCAGTCAGGGGTCTCTGTCCTCACCTCTTCCTGTTTCCCTAATTACAGGCTCAAGACTGGTGCAGGTGAAGACACACACATACACACACACCTCTTGACACCATAAATGCACCTCTCTCTGTGGTCAGCTGCTGCGGCTGCATACCGACCGGGTCAAGCTAAGCAGTTTGCGCATTGCGACACACAGGAGGAGTTCCATCCCTCAGGTTGTGTGTACCTGCCCATAAATGCACATCAAAGTACTTAGGCAAGTAAATCTTTCCGCTAACCACTACCTTTCAGAGAAGTGTTGCTGTACTTATGCAATGTAGCACTGTTTGTTTGGTGTGTCATTTCATTTTGAGTAACCGCAGTGGAAGCCCTGGGTGGGGCTGAGGGTGAACACCAAGGTTTGTAAAGGGCAGGTACAAGGACATATTGGTTGGGTGAATTGGTGACTGCCTCTTGGGATGAACATCAGATCACTTTTCCTTATTTAATATAGAAGAACACTTGCAACATTTTCAGAATATTAAAAGATAATCATTTTACTGCTTTGATGACATATCCATTGTGTAAATCATTATACACGATGGGAACACCAAGTATTTAATGGTTCCTGCTTCTCGGTGCTGACTTTTGCTGCTTTGCCTTTCTTACTGTAACTTACATGTTCTTGTCTTTGCTCAGGGGTAAAATAAAAGGCCCCCCCACCCCCACCCCTCATATCGAACCAAGACACCCACACTGGGAAATGGGAAAACACAAAACAGTTTGTAGCTTGTCCTCCCATTGTCGTCATTTTGCATGTTTTTGTGATTGTTTTGTGCTTCTCTGTGATTGCATTGTCTCTTTCTCGTCACTTTGCGTGTCTTGGTGGTCGAGCTACATCTCTTTGTAGTACTGTCTCTTTTCCATCGCATTTTCTGTCTTCTTGTAGATGTTTTACATCTGTTGTTGCTTCATCGTTGTTTTAGGTGTCTTTGTGGTTGCCTTGTTTTCTTTGACCTTATATTGTTTCTCTTTTCCTTGTCGCTCTGTGAGTCTTTGTGGTCATTTTTGTAGATGAACCCATGGTGACCCCCATGATTTAAAACCCAGTGGAGGGATGTAACAAAGTTAATTTACTTTTTTACTGTTGTTAAATGCATTTGTCTGTCATTAACTCCATGACATATATATCAGAAAATATCGTATCATTGCGTTGCATTTCCACACTGTTTAAAGTAATCAATCCTTATAGGAATTGGGCCACTGATCCAACAATCCCTGCATTTAGTGTTTTCCCCTCTAATACTTTGTCTACATTTTCCTTATAATACATACATACTTTTATCTGGTAATTACCACAGTTTGGTACTTTTACTTGATGTTTCTAATATTCTTTCCACTTCATCTGCGTACAGACCTCTTGTTTAATGGCTGCAGTGACTATTCTTCACCACAAGGGCGCAAACGAAGCACCAAACGGAAACCGGAAGTGAAGTCAACGTCAACGTACGAAATTCAAACTTGTGAGAGAAACATTTGTGACAGAGCTGAGTTTTCTGCTCATGGTTGTTGTTCCGGACTTCACCTCCATCCTCTCAAGTTTTCCCTCTAACTCAGGTAACTTCACTCACTCAGCTTCTACTCACAGTTTGCTATGCTATAGACTTTTGTCTGAACTCGTCTGCTCTGCATTGGTGAAGCTAGTTAGCTAACCACAGCATGTTGCTTAGACTCGGTGCTAACTTGCTAATGTTAACGCCGAACGCAAAGATAGTTTTCCCGGTTCTGGCTGGTTTCGGTGTTTTCGGTGAGTTGAGTTTAACATCGCCGCTGCGAACCTTGTTCTCCGGCCGCAGGAAGTGTCTCACCGAGCGGCTGCGGAGGGGACGATGCCCGTGGAAAGGACCGAGCCCCGCGGAGCCGACGAGCTCCACAGATACTATGAGGTCTACGAGACCATCGGCTCAGGTAATGTCCATGTTGATGGTTCTTCTTGTTGCTCTGTCGGTGTATTGTCTCCACTGTGAGCTGTGAACCGTGTGTGTGTGTGTGTGTTTTCCAGGAGGCTTCGCTAAGGTCAAGCTGGGTCGACACCTCCTGAGTGGAGAGAAGGTTGCCATTAAAATCATGAACAAGAAAGATTTGGGGGTAAGTCAGAAAGAGGTCATTTTACATTACATTATTACATTTCATTTAGCTGACGCTTTTATCCAAAGCGACTTACAATAAGTGCATTCAACCCCGAGGGTACAAACCAAGAACAACAAGAATCAAGAAAGTAAAATTTCTTCAAAAATAAAGCAAAACTACAAAATGCTGTAAGTAAGTGCCATTTAAGTGCTACTAAATTGTTAGTTTAAAAAATTAATTTCATTAATTTCATTGTCAACAAATAATGTAAAATGTGCACTCTTAATTTGACTAAATGAAAGAGCTGAAGGAGGCTTACATTTCTGCTTTCTCCAACCAGCAGCTGCAAAAAAGTTTGCATTTTAAAGAAAATGATTTTGCTTTATTAATTTTCTTTTAAACAAAGTCAACCATTTTTTAGATTGACCTGCTTTCGCCACTTTATTCGTGTTTTTTTTATTATTGTTTTTGATCTTATCTCCTTTTTCTACCACAAAGTTTGGAAGGTTGCTCATCTTCAGGATGTCTTCATAACACAAAAGTACAAAAACACAAATAATTTAAAACTCACTCAGTAGACGACGAGCAGAATACACCAGACATAGACATCAATGTTTTGAAGATTTACAGCATTACAATCCGTTTTCAGACCTGAACTCTAGAAAATGTCTGGAAAATTTGGTGCACATTTGCCTTTCCCATATGTTTAACACAGCAGGAGACTTCCTGGGTATGCATTCACAAAAACAGGGAAATGTCCAGAGCATTCAGACGAGAGATGGCACCTGGGTAGAGCATGCAGCAGGAAAGAGATGATGTATAGATTCTGCTGTGGAAGTCACATGCCCAGACATTTGCGTTCTCACATGCTTCCCTGGAAAGATCCAGTGAAACATCCAGACTAGAGTGGATGTCTGAAAGCACCTGTAGGTACATGTAAAAAAATAAAGTGAAAACATTTGTCATTTCTCTCCCTTCCAGGATGATCTGCCGCGTGTGAAGGTGGAGATTGATGCCATGAAGAACCTGAGTCATCAGCATGTGTGTCGTCTTTACCAGGTCATAGAGACTTCCACACAGATCTTCATGGTGCTGGAGGTAAGCACACAAGATTACACCATACACACAGAAAATACGGTTGTGTGTATGTGTGTGTGATAGTGGCATGTTGAGTCATGTGGCTATTTTGTGTCCCTCTCTTCTCTCAGTACTGCCCAGGTGGGGAGTTGTTTGATTACATCATAGCAAAGGACCGTCTGTCAGAGGAGGAGACCAGAGTGTTTTTCAGACAGATAGTGTCAGCGATGGCTTACGTCCACAGTCAGGGATATGCACACCGAGATCTCAAGCCGGTAAAAACCTCCTCTGTCTGAGCGAACCTGCAGCAAATTGTGTCGAGGTTACCGCTGTTTCATATGATTTTAACGTCTGCTGTAATATTTGTCTCTTTGAACTCCAGGAAAACTTGTTGATTGATGAAAACCACAATTTGAAGCTCATAGACTTTGGCCTTTGTGCCAAACCTAAGGTAAAACATCACACTTCCTGTCCTCCTCTGTGCATATCAAACATATTTAGCCTGTAACCTATTTCCCCCTGTAATATGAAAGGAATGGAAGAAGTACAAAGTATTAAGGTTGGCCTGTTTCATTGGCAACTGATCGTTCAAACATTTCCACACCACAAACCTCATCAGACATTTTGAAAGATCAATGAAATATGACGAGTCTTCAAAGCCAGCTCACAGTAAGGCAGCAAGCGAGCGGAACTGTTTGGCAACACCAGTGCCACTCACTCCCTGAAACCCTGTATCAGTCCTATCACAGGCTGAAAGAGTGAAAGTGTAACAAAGCTACAAAGTTATGTCTGATATTCAGGAAGCAATATAACCTGATACCTGAATCCCAACACAGTTCTCTGAGTCAAACTAATATCAATCGCCTGATTTGTATTGGTCAGTATTGGCCTTTCCCCGTTAAATTGGTCTGCCTTCCAATGTGCACCAATGGGAAAATTGTTTAAGAAGCTTCTATACAGAGCAGGTTGCTTTGCTTGGGGTATTTTAGATATGGTGTCATCGCATAGTTTGTCCACCAGGCCGCGCTCTGATTCCCTTTATTTACCATACAAAGCAGCATCTGTAGCACATGTATATGTGTTTATATGACGAATATATTAATGGTTTTTTTTTTCATACCTAAACTCTGCATTGGCCCCAAAAATCCAGTATCAGTCTGGCTCCAATACTCATTACAGAATACTAACCCAGTATGCACATGCAATGTGTGTGATCTGACTCTCCTGTGGTGGTCTCTCTCTCTTAGGGGGGCCTGGGTTATGAGCTGATGACGTGTTGTGGCAGCCCGGCCTACGCCGCCCCTGAACTCATCCAGGGAAAATCATACATCGGCTCAGAGGTGAGAGAGGTCACACCCGGGCCATTTACAATTTTAAGAACCATTGGGGTGGCATTTCCAAGATTTGCCCTTCTTTAAACCCACAGAACTTAATTTTTTCACTTAGCCTGCTACCTGCCTGTTCCACAACCCTGCTTCTTCATGGTGTCTTGAGCATATTCACTGGCGCATGACTCTGTGCAACTGAGCTGTGAAATCCTGGCTGTATCACTTAAAGGAGAAATATTGCTGTGTGATGTGTAACCTCCAGGCGGATGTTTGGAGCATGGGGGTGCTGCTGTACGCTCTGCTCTGTGGATACCTGCCTTTCGATGACGAGAACTGCATGGTCCTCTACAGGAAGATAACAGTGAGTGAACTGCTGCTGATGACATTTTCCAATCTTTGTATAAAAATAGAAAATTATTTCATTGCTTCTAAATATTTGGAGGCCACCCCTACAGTGGTTGTTTGACCTTATACAATATTATATTACCACTTAAAGAAATCTTTAAATAAGGGAAACCTTTTATGTTTATGATTTATTTCTATTTCATAATGTGGTTGTTTATGTGTTTAACATCTTCAGAGAGGTAAATACGAAAACCCCCGGTGGCTCTCTCCGGGTAGTGTCCTCCTCCTCAATCAGATGATGCAGGTAAATCCTTTGATTATTCAGTTTCCCGTTTTTTATCTATTTGTATTTATTGTCCTCTCAGCCTCATGGTCACCACAGTTGTTCACATTTGACTGAACCTGTAAAAGCCAGAGAGAAAACTAAAGTCCGACCCCGGCGCGGTTACTGTAAGTTGCACTTAGTTTGGGTTATTCTGTCCCTAACACACATAGTGAATGCTTGTTTCCCTGATTACAGACGTGTGCAGTGTAAAAAACCAGCCTTGCAAATAACACCGACCCAAACCAAAATATAATTTCAAAATCTTTGTCTGAATCTGTGTACGGCTGCAGCACAGTATTGTCCTGATAACGCATCAGAGGCAGTAACGTTTGTTACATCACAACTTTTGTAAAGAGTTTGTAAATAATCAGCTAAAGGTGGGACAGCTTTTTGAATTATTTGCATTAAATTTCAAAGCTAACTTTACCTCCATTGCTGCAGGAAGGTTGCTGAAAAAGCCTGTTTGCTATGAAATGAGAGATTATTGGTATTATTTTCAGTTTTGCAGACCTTTGTATCACTTAATGTTATTCACTGGATTTTAACTGCTTGAATTTAAATACAACTTTTAAAATTGGGATTTTCTAAAACATTGGTTGTGTATTATGTTGCAAATTCAGTTGTAGTTTCTGTGTGTGTCCTGTAGGTGGACCCCAAACGGCGTGTTGCTGTTCGCCATCTACTGGACCATCCCTGGGTGCTGAAGGACTACAACAGCCCTGTGGAGTGGTTCAGCAGGCAGCCGGTACACTCACACAAACACACACCTATAAGCTGTATAATAAATATATATATTTATATAACAGAAATGCACAACACCAAACACGTCAGTATCTGATTCTGTTTGAGTTTCTATCTCTTCTATTTGCTCCAGTCACTGCAGAAGTACTTTTCCACAGAACAGGCCCAGAATCCTCAACAAAAAATATGATCAATTATTTTTTGAGAAATGTGGTATTAGTTTGCACACATACAGAAGGTGTCAGTCTTGTTTTTCCAGTAATCCTTTTTTGTTGTTTTTTGTGTAGCTTGGTCACATAGATGAGGACTGTATCACTGAGATGGCCGTCACCATGAAGCGGTCGAGAGAGAGCACCACAGCACTGGTGAAGGAGGTGTGTGCCACTTGGATCGCACTATTTAATGTTGACAATGATGTCTATTATGCTGATCAGATCTACTGATCAACTCATTTTGTGTTTATATGACGAAATTACAATATGTGGATGTTGTGTCAACATGATAGTTTACATAACTATGATTCCACAGTGGCTGTACGACCACACCACAGCTATCTACCTGCTGCTGCTGTCAAAGAAACAGAGGGGAAAACCTGTCCGTCTGCGCCCTGAACCAACTGTGTGTGAGGACTCCTACTCCCCCTCTCAACAGGGTCTACAGGTCAGACTCGGGACCACAATGCCCACCATGCTCTGCTGTCTGCACTGGGTTTTTCCCACTGTTTACCAGTACCAAATGTTGTTGTTCTTCATTTCTGATTTTCTCTCTTTCGTTAAGACAAGGGAAGCTCTTCATTATAGCGAGGATGAAGATGCTGTGGATTTTGGCTCAGACTACATTGATGACTGTCCCTGGATTGCAATCAAACAACACACCCCCAAGGGGGTCAGAGGGCAGCCAGACGGATGTGCAACCAACAAAGACAAGGTGTGTGAGAGTTGGGTTGAAAATAGGCTTTTTCTTTTTGTCCCTTTTAGAGAAGGTTCAGAAAAAGGAGCATGTTTGGATAAAAACCTTCTCTGTTGGGGCATGTTTTATGAGTCTTCCAGAGAAATATACTCATGCCACATTTCACGCTTCCTCCTAAAGAGACATCTGGCATCTCCATCAGTGGAGAGAAGATGTGCTTACAGCCCGACTCCAGAGAGGGGGCGGAAGACCCCGCAGCATCGCCAGGAGAGGAGGGACAGAGACCAACAGCAAACCCCTGATAACAAGGAGAATATTGCTGTTCAAGAGAAAGATGTAGACATTTTTGTTTTGCCTCCTCCTCGAACTCCGGCGTCCAGTAAGAAGAATGCACGCCACAAGAATGTGTTGACCACACCCAATCGAAATACTGACGGCAAGAACAACGCACTCACACCTAAAGGTACAAATAATCTCTTGGATTCTCAACAAATGGCTGTAGTCTCAGTTCAAACTGTAGTTTGTGTTTGTGCTGTAATTGTTTCTGGTCCAAACAAAAAAAAGCTTTATGCACAATGTCTATTAGATTATTTGAATTAGCCAATTGGCCCTCTGCACATTGCCCAGTCTCCTTTATCTGCCCCTCTCTCAGTCTCATGCAGCTCTCATAATCACAAGTGCCACGTTCACATGCCACACATTTGCAAGTAAATTGTCTTCTGGTAATAAACTCATTTATTGGCCCTGTTTTTATCCCGAAGCCACTCATATTTCTATGATTTAACTGTCATTACGCCACTGTGAATGGACACACACACTTATCACTGTCAACTCAAAGGTGAGGTTATTATCAGGAAAGCTAATTCTATTCACTTATCTGTAAATGAAGGACACTAATATGAATGGAGAATCATTAAAGTCTTGATTATTTGTCAAGGTGAATCCTCTGCTCAGATGTCCAGCCTCATTAGTTTCCACTATAAACTCAGTCAATGCTCCGCCACAGAGCCGGTTGGTGTTGAAGTGTCCGGGCTCGGTCCTGCTCTCTCTCTGTCCAGCCGCCTGTTCTAGCGCAGCATGTCTACAGCACAGACATGCTGCCTGTGACACACTTGTCCACACACACACGAGCACAGTGGTCTGTCCCCAGGCGTGTGCCGTGACAGGTGTAGCTGTCTCTTTCCTCTGCTCGCTGTCCCTCGTGGGCTGTAGTGACATGTGTTCTCTTGCCACCAAAGCCTACCTGTGAGTGTGTGTGTGCGTGTACTTGTGCTTATATATTTGTGCGGACCATTTTGAGAACAGACATTACGGAGTGAGGACATTCTGGCGGGTCCACACTTTTTCAAAGGCTTGTCTTAGGGTTAAGACTTGGTTTAAGGTTTAAGGTCAGGGATTTAGTTGTGATGGTTAAGGTAAGGGGCTGGTAAATGTATCATGTCAATGAGTAGCCTCAATAAGATAGAAGCGCAAGAATGTGGGTGTGTGTGTCAGACTACTTGTTTGTGTACACCAAAGAATTGGTGTTCAGTATGAAAGCCAGCTAGTGCTATGCAAACAATCAAAGAGCTGTATTCATGACTTTTTACATTCAATCTAAGCCTTCCCATTTTATATGCTCTCTCTGGAGATGCTGAGGTCCTTTAAACCATTTCTCTCCCTTTGCATCTTGTAGATGGAGGCAGTGGCTCTAAGGAACAAACCAAGAAGAGAACAGTTGAGAACAAGGAACCTGCAAACACGGACATATTGGCCTTCAGTCCTGAGAGAAGGTGAGTAACCTGAGGGACGGGCGAGGCTAGGAGGTGAAAGAAAGGGGGGGGTGTAGGAAGTGTTTGAGCAGCGTAACGCCTAAATCTTAGGGAAGACTGAAGTTCACCCATCTAAGGTAACAGGAGATGTTCGGGTGGGCAGCACAGACCGAACCGAAACTGTTATTCCAAACCTAAATGCATGACCATCAGCAGCCTGACTCCCTGATAAGACAGTTTGAATCTCAATGAATGATGTCAAGAATCAGAAATGCTACAGGGCACAATAATGGACAGGTGACAGCAACTTGGATCAAATGTCAACCCAGAGTTATTACACGCTTTTCCCATTTGCTCTGCAGGTCTCGGTCTTTGGACATGGCCGTTACAGGAGACAGCGGCAAGAAGAAGAGAGGAGGGAAGGTGTTTGGTTCTCTGGAGAGAGGTCTGGATAAGGTGATCACCATGCTCACTCCCAGCAAGAGACGAGGCCTGAGGGACGGCCCGCGCAAGATCAAGGTACATGCAGGGAGACGGAATCACATGTGCTATGTCTCATCTAAAACACAGTGCTGCTAGTTCTGATCTCCTTAGATTCATTGATTAGATGAGTCGAAGGAACATAGTTTGAAACCGCGTATGACAATATAACATCTTGAAATTGAGCAATATTTCTTCCTAACTGGAGCCAGAAAATGTTTAGTTGTTTTCTTTAGTAAATTACCTAAATAGAAATGAATTGTCAAATATTTAAAACATTTTTGCACATTACTAGGCAGCGTTGTTGATCTGTGTGTGTTTTCCTTCAGGCACAATACAACGTGACTTTGACGAGTCAGACGAATCCGGACCAGATACTCAACCAGATCCTCGCAATCCTGCCGCAGAAAAATGTCGACTTCATACAGAAAGGGTAAGAGCACAAACCTTTTGTCGGTTAACTTGTATTTTTCTCTTATTTTTCTTAGCAGTTTCAAATCCTAATGTTTCTCTATGTTTTATTGCCTTCCATTCAGATACACCCTCAAGTGTCAGACCTGGGGCGACTTCGGGAAGGTGACGATGGCGTTTGAGTTGGAGGTGTGCCTGCTGCAGAGGCCTGAGGTGGTCGGTGTCCGGCGCCAGCGGCTGAAGGGAGACGCTTGGGTCTACAAGCACCTGGTGGAGGACATCCTCTCCACATCCAGGATTTAAAAGCACTTTTCAGCTCCTCTCAAAGTCAATAGACTGGCCCCTTCTCTGTCAGCTGTGACCCCCTCTGTCGGATGTAGAGAGTCTAAGCATTAAAGATTAGGGCTTCATTATTTTGTATGAATATTAAAAATTCTCCTTAGGCCAGTCTTCAATCTCTAGAGTATGTGTTACATTGAATTTATGAGAATTACAAGTCAAGATCCTTTATACTGTATCTTGTTTTATGTAGAGTATTGTTGTTTAATTCCCTTTTTCATAACTAGCAGGCTAAATAGGGTCCATGTCAATCCTCTTGAGGTGTGTATGATGCGAGTGTGTGTGCGCATGTTTGTGTAATGTATTTACAGTTTACCTTCTGGCTGCTTATTACCATATTTATGTCATGATGTTGTTATTCTCCCCTGTAGGTGCAAAACTTGATTTAATAACATAAATAAGCAGAGCGTTACTAATTTACTTTCATTGTTTTATGTCTGTGTACATTTCTTCCATCATGATGTTTTTACTTGGTTCTATGAAGTGACTGTTTATATTTCCTGTCGGTGCTTTTCATGTTTTTCCATGTGTGTCACGTCGTGTCTGTAAGATTTTTTACTGACAATGTAAAGGGAGCAAAATAAATGATTTCTGCTGAGCGAGAGGCTTGATCCTTTACTTTTTGTTCAGCAGTTTTATGGAGTAGTTGTGTGTTTTCACTGTCATCCTTATGTTCATCTTCTCGTCCTCTCGGGTGCAGAGATTGATGGTGATCGTTTGGCTCAGTGACAGAGTCTCTTAGCATTTACCACCAATAAGATTAGAGGTTAAAGGTGTCAGATATCTACAGCGTTTCTCACTTCAGATACTTACAGACGCCAAGTTCATATTCTGCACTCAAATGTTGATACCCATCGTTTACTCCATCACAGATGTTATGTTTCTGTCTGTTAAAATCTGGATCAGTGGGCATATCCAGGAATATGGCAAGATAGGGTGTTTTTTAAAATTTCGAATGATTTCTCAAAGAATGAATTGATCTTAATGAAAAGTAATCTGGTGTGTTTTAGGGACTGATATATACGAATGTGTGCAACTTGGTGCGGATCCAAATACAAATCTGGATGTAGTTCATTTAAATGTGGTTTCAAAAGGACTGTTGGGCCTTGGCAGAGCGTTTAATGGAAGTGAAAACTTATTTGTAAGTTCTGTAGTGAGTTGATAACGACAGTAAAGGACAATAGCTCAGCCTTTATGGTAAAATGGTGGATGATGATTATTATGGCAGAAGCTGCTGTAGGAGCATGATTGTTATGACTGAATACTGATGATCATCGCCTAAAACATCCGAAGTCTCCTCTCCGTCATGACAGAGTTGCAGCTGATGGACATTTATTTGTGGCCACTTCTCCTTTGTGTCTCAGCAGGGAGGGGAAGGGTAATAGTAATGGTGGGTGGAGGTGGTGATAAGGAGAGTTTAACCTTAATGAATTCTGAGAGAGGGTGGGGGGGGTGATTTAAGACAGAGGTGAAGGTTGGAGTTAAGTTGGAGGGGGTAAAAAGAAAAATCCTCCCATAGGCCTGTTCCCGTCCTTATCATTCCAGTGGTGGTGAAGACTCCTGCTGGGCTGAGGTTGGAGGATCGGAGAGTGTGTGTGTGTGTGTGTGTGTGTGTGTGTGTGTGTGTGTGTGTGTGTGTGTGTGTGTGTGTGTGTGTGTGTGTGTGTGTGTGTGTGTGTGTGTGTGTGTGTGTGTGCGTGCGTGCGTGCGTGTGTGTGTGCACGTGTGTGTGTGCGCGTGTGTGTGCGTGCGTGCGTGCGTGCGTGCGTGCGTGCGTGCGTGCGTGAGTGAGTGAGTGTGTGTGTGTGTGTGTGTGACAACAGCTGCTCTAAAAAACAGCTGTCACCAGCCTCACATTAAAGACTTCTTCATCATTACCTCCACCACAGAGGTTATGCTTTCCCCCCCTCTCCGGTGTTTGTTTGTTTCTGGGCAGATCCAGGAATCTTTTTATCATTTTGTTTAATATGAAGAGATAGGATTTATTTTTATTTCAATTTCCCAGGCAGAAATTCATGGATCTTGATGGAAAAAATGGTCATGTTAAGGGAACTGATATTTATGAGTGTGTGACATTTTATTGCTGATAGATAAAAATCTGGATCCAGTGAATTTAAATATGGTTTCATGAAGGGACTGTTGGGCCTTGACGGAGGTTACGCTTCACATTGGAGTTCCCTCTTTCCTCCCGTCTAGCAATCCCAAGCACCTCCATGCTTTCCCGTGACCTTTTTAATTAAAAGTTATGGTTTCAAAGCCGAAAATTACTGCCATATATTCTTTTAAATCACTCGGACCTCTTAATGAAGGCAAAATGAACCCAGTCAGTGACTCATTCAAGAATTTCACCTTTTCTAAATAAGGTATTGAAAGCAATTGCTGCCATTGTTCCTCCATTCAAACAGGGGGCACTGTGTAGATCTCAGTCCATGCCTGCTGGAGGACTGGAGTAAATATCATGCAAACTGGTTTAATGAGGATTAATGAACTGAGGCAGCAGAGGTGAGGCCTCCACTCTGTGAGGAGCAGGGAGCTGACTGTGCTGCCTCAGGGTTTGGTGCGTTCAGACGTGATTTCTCTGATAAAACTGCTCTCATCAAGTTAGTAAAATGTTCAGACACTGGCCTGAACCCTGGAGCAGATTTGTGCCCCCCCCCCCCCCCCCCCCCCACTTTGTTTGTTTTCTGCTCTGTGAGTGTGGAGGCGTGTGGGAGAGATGAGGCCTCTGCTTCGATCGCTCTCATCCTCCTTTTCCAATGTGAGTTTATGTTTCTTGAGGAGTGCTATTACTCTGATACGCTCCAACAGTTTTGCTTGCTGTGTGTGTTTGTTTCTATTTTTTATTTGTGAGGCAGCTGCATGACACGTCCATTTCCTGTGTTCTTCTGTCTGCATGTCTGCTTCAGGGCTTCTCGAGGCTCAGACGTCCAGTAGTCCTCTGCATGGTGACCCCTGTGAGCTGATGAGAAATAGAGGGTGAAACTAATTAGGCCCACAGACAGTGGAGTGGTTCCCAACCTGTGGGTCAGGGGCCCCGGGGGGTCCCCATATAAATCTGTGTTGTATTTATGCGTGTATGTGTTAAGAGCATTTAAACTACACCTTGACACGTCTTTCCAATATTTGCATTATAACTTAATGCAAAGAAACATACTTTCCGAATTGAGATAGCGTGAACGCCACCACATGAACACACAAGTTTGATATATGAGCTTAAAACTCAATGTCATTTTGTATCCACGGCTTTTTTTCCCACTGTTGTCAAGTGTCCTGAAGAACTTGTGTTGGTGCAATGTACATCAATCGCTTATGATCATTGATAACATTGAAGAGGCGGTGGACTAGTGGCAGAAACTTGGACTATGGGCAGAAAAGGTCTCTGGTTCGTCTCTAGTTCGACTCAACGGAGAAACAAAAAAAAAAGAAGAACCTGGATTGATCTGTCCAAAAATCCAAGAGGATTCTCCCTACCCTGTCTAGTGCCCCTGAGCAAGGCACCTTACTCCCCTAACATCTGCTCCGCGGTCGCCGTACATGGCTGCCCACTGCTCTGTGTGTCCTGCACCAGATGGGTTAAAAGCAGAGGTTAAATTTCCCTCCTTGCACGAGTGTGCATGTGTTTGGGACAAATAAATGTATCTTAATCTTAATTTCCCATCACCACTTTGCTGTGTTCCTGAGCAAGGCAGTGATGTCTCTCCTCTGTCTCTGTTCTTCTGCTTGTCCTCCACACTGCTCAGACGGCTCCTGTCTGTCCCGTCTCATGTCTCCAGCTCCTTCCAGAACACCGTGCTGCTGACCCTGGTCTGGCCTTGGTGCTTTGCCTCCGTCTGCATCTCGGTGCAGCTGATGTGACTCCACCCTGTACCTGCTTCACCTGGCCCTGATGGTTTGGGGTTGGGGCCATTTTGACCCTCACGCGGCACAAAATGGCTGACGGTGACACCGCTAACGAGAGAGTGTTGTACCAGCAGAAGAACCAGGAGAGGGGTCACGCCAGAACCAGACTGAGGACGCTCGCTCAGTGAGTTCTTCTGTGAAATGATTTTCTGTTTCTCTGAGTAGAAATTCATCAGCAGTTTGTTTGGACCTGCTTCCACCTTCATTTATCTAATGAACCTACGCCTGTAGTTGATTTTCACACAGCTACTGTTTTTAAATTGGCTTTGCGATGGAAAGAGAAAAAACACTGATTAGCCCGTGTCCTTGTGACCTAAATGAGGTTGAAAATACTTCTGCTAGTTGCCTCTTTCACAAGCAGCCTGCTGCCGTCCACTCATCTATCTCTCGCATTCTCCCTCTCTCCCCGTCTTTAAACGTGGCTCCCAATTATCAGCGGATTGTTGTGCTGTTTGCTTCACATCTGCAGATGTTATCATTAGACATGTCTGTCAAATGGAGACGAGCGGATAAGAGAAAAGAAGAGGAATAAGAGAAAAATAGTATGCATTCATTGTGTAGGCACGCGTGTGTGTGTGTGTGTGTGTGTGTGTGTGTGTGTGTGTGTGTGTGTGTAGAGTCGAGTCCAGCAGTGCAAGGCATGCAAACCACATTCCTGAAAAACACTAATAAAGGGAGTTAACAGGGAGAGAAACTAGATGTGGTGTCGGCGTTGAGCCAAGGCGGCGGCTGCTCAGCCAACCAGTAAACGGTGTGTGCTGACACGCTGTGGCTCTCAGATCTGAGGGATGCTTTCAAAAACGGCGAGAAGAAACTATTTTATCAAAACTGTTAACACTCCCGCCGAAGGGTGTAGCTATAAAAAGTAATGGATGAAGTTTCTGTGTGTGTGTGTGCGTGTGTGTGTGTGTGTGTGTGTGTGTGTGCGTGTGTGTTAAAGAGACAGACAAAAGAGACAGAGGGGAAATGAGGCTGGATCATAGAGATTTATTATATGGCCGTGGCATCCTAATTAGCATAAAGAATGGACCGGCCCACTCAAGCAGAGAATTAAAAACCTTAATTGTGCTGTCAGCCTTCCTCTCTCTTTCTCACTGTTGACTCTACTTCATTCCGCTCGCATTCGTCTCCTCCCGCTCCCCTCGCCCGCTCGCTGCTTATGAAGTAGCCTGCGTCCATGCTGTTTAATTGTTGGTGATAAATGGGAAGAGGGATGTTTGTAATTGTCTCGGAGATGGGGGAGAGGCCGACGGAGATCGACTGGAGGAACGAGAAGAGAGAGGTTTTTTTTTCCTATTTTGAAAGTGGCTGGTGAGGAGGCCATTCATCACATGTTGGTGTGAAGCAGGAAAATGAGCTTGGCAGAAACGCAAGCAAGGAATCCCAGACCAGAGTGAAGGTACACGTGACGCCAACAAACCATGAAGCCGATCATTCCTGTCATCGGATAATTTAACACCGTTGTATATTTGTAGCGTTGGGCAATAACTTCAGATATTTCTGACCCAGGAGGTGACATGAGCTTGATATGTTTTAGCTTTCAAAATATTACAACTTTATTTATTGTGATAAGAACTAGAAAAAAATCGAATAAACATAATCTTATAATTTACTGTAAAAAGTGACAGTAATAACTTGGATTTGACGTAAACACAGCAGAAGTTACTGAGAAGATCCGGGGAGTTTAACAAAAGAAAATAATGGATGGATGATGGTTTATCAATTTGCGGACAGCTTTTCCCAGAGTGCACCTGTGATTTACAGTGTAATGGCATCACTGCAAATCTTATTCTCTCTCTTAGTTATATTCTTTTTAATTTCCTGGTTCATCCGTGCAGTTTGGTTTGGCCGTTGCTGCTAATGCTAACTTAGCCACTTCTTCTTCTTCTGCTGACAAACCTTTAAAGCATCACTTTCTGGCGAGAGGGATTTCTGACTACAACACTGTGTGTGAAATCACTCACTTGTTCTCTATTTGTACATGATAAAGTTAAAATAGAATGAACGGTTCATTCTGTTGTGAGGAGCAAAAGGAGATTTCAGACAAATATGAATCATTATTTTCAAATCACTTAGGTTTATTTAAGAACTGCACAGTAGAAAAAGCAGTTGTGCTATTTGTGTCCCAGTGTGGCAGGTTTTGCAGGCATCATACATCACGTCAAAGAAAATATAAAAGCACTTGGTAGCAAAAGAGTAATTTCAGATACAGGAAATATACATTTTTTTAGTTGTACAAAATTTGAAAACAGATACACATATACAAAACATGCCAAACTTTAAAAAAAATCACCCCCCAGGGGAATCAGAATCATAGGACATCATCGCAAAAGTCCCTTGAAAGTGTCAACAGCAAATGTTGACAAAAAATGTTAATCAAAGGAAACGTGTACTACGCCCTTTGATTTGAATGGTATCAGAGTAATGCAGACCAAAACCACCAGATATGAACAATAGCAACAATCACTCACTGATATAAAATAGTCGTTGACTCCTGTGAATGTGTATGTTTAACTTGGGATGTAAAAAGAATGCTAGGCTGCTTAGCTTACGTACCAACCAACAGAATAAGCAGCACAAGAGAAGGAGGGAGGAGGAGGGAGGAGGAGGGAGGAGGAACGAGAGGAACGAGAGGAACGAGGAGTGCAGCAGTGGAAGGTTTTTCAGCAGGAGGAAGAGGAGGAGTGAGCGTTTGGTTGTGAGGGTCAGTCCTGTTTGTGCGTCTCTGCTGTCAAAGCCTCTCCTGCAGCAGCAGATGAGGTTAAGACTTGGGAGGCCGGGCCCTCTCACACTGCCTCTCCCTCAGCTCTGACAGCTCCTTCACACACACACACACACACACACACACACACGCACACACACACACACACACACACACACACACACACACACACACACACACACACACACACACACACACATGCATCGCTTTCACTACCCAGTTTACCTCAGTCCTCTGCCCTTCCTCTCTATGTCCCTCTGTCTCTTCCTCTTCCTTTGCTTCACTGTCTGTCTTTGTTTTCTGTTTATCTTCCTCCTCCTCTTCTCTCTCTCCCTCTCTCCCTCTCTCTCTCTCTCTCTCTCTCTCTCTCTCTCTTTCTCTCTCTCTCTTTCTCTCTCTCTCTCTCCCCCTCTCTCTCTAATTGGTCTCCACTAGGTTAGCTCAGACAGGTCTATTCATCATAGCACCATCCTCATAGACAAACCCCTCAGGGAGCGAGGGGCGAGATAGACAGTCAGACGGGAGGGTGAGAGGGTCTGCCGCTTGTCAACCCACTCTTCTTCTTCTCTTTTTTCCCCTCCTCTTTTCGCCTTCCTCCCTCCCTTCGCTTCTCCGCTCAGTTTATAGATGTCAGTTTTTGCAGAGGGAAGGGGTGGGTGAGGGAGGTAAGGGGGTGGGGGGGGGGAGGAGAATGTAGACACATTAGTTAGGCTATTAGTTCAACAAGCTGCTTCCACGCCTGTCAGTGGTCCGAGCCTCACACGCACACATACGTCTGACATTTGTTACATGTAGTATCTGTATTGGGAGAGGGATTGTAAGTGACGGGCCGAGGGGGGGGGGGCTCTAAGTGACACTAACGCACCTCGTCAGTTGTTGGTTTTTATGAGTTAAACACAAGCACAGAAGCTTAAAGCTGTCACTTGTAGTGTGTGTGTGTGTGC
The DNA here is from genome assembly GCF_963576545.1 of Limanda limanda. Taxonomy (NCBI): domain Eukaryota; kingdom Metazoa; phylum Chordata; class Actinopteri; order Pleuronectiformes; family Pleuronectidae; genus Limanda; species Limanda limanda. The sequence goes on along the minus strand of NC_083637.1, from coordinate 15,614,426 downwards.
GTGTGTGTGTGTGTGTGTGTGTGTGTGTGTGTGCGTGTGCGTGCGTGTGTGTGTGTGTGTGTGTGTGTGTGTGTGTGTGAACATGGACGTTGCTGCAAAGGGCAATGGGAAGCATGTAAAAGCTCATTCTGTGGAGTCTCCAAATGTCTCCTGTGATAAGGTCAAACCACTTCTTTCTAGTGTTGAGATTTTGTCTTCATTTGATTGGCCGACAGTCGGACCAGCAGAGGACCGTCTCTCTCTCTCTCTCTCTCTCTAACTAAGAGATGGCAAAAACGGGAGTAAAGGTTTTTGCACGTCATCGGTGATGCGAATAAACGGCACAAAATGGCGAATGACTTTTCAGATTATGTGTGACACGATTCAGCAAATAAATTATAACCTATATAATTGCGCCTCTGGAAAAGACAGATGGAATCAACACGGAGCGATGATGACAAAGTTCTCCTCTCTTTTGACGGAGGGAGTTTCACTGATTGGTAGCACAGCTGCTTCAGGACGTCGGTTTATTCATTGTGGAGTTTGGTCGCCTGGGGCTTGATCGTAACTTGAATTCTGCTTCATCAAATCTTTATTAAGACAAAGAATTACTGTGAGCAATGGCTAAAGACAAATATATTAAATCAAACGACAAGTAAACTTGATATCAGACAGGATAGAGGAGGACGTTCTTCTTCTTCTATACTCGATGTGAAGCTGTCAACAACAAGCATTCTGAAAATGTTTCAAAAAATAAAAGCTGTGCTATCGCTCCAAATATCAAACATCACTTGAAAGGTTGCACTTGACTTTTGACAGGTTCGAAAAATACTGATAGAATATGAATCAGCACAAAAACAAAACCCATAGTTTGCAAATTTTGCTATTGAACATTTTTCCTCGTGACCTCTGGACTTAAAGATGTCAAATCATTTAGTAATGGAGGTGGAGATGGATGTGTCGCAAATCTGACTTTTATTTACAAAACAGGAGTTTGTACATAAAAGTCAATCACTGCTCAACTTCTAAAAACCATGAAGTATATTCTGGTCAGCCGAGATGTTGATGTTTGTTGTAGAAGTTGATGGTGAAGGAAAGGAACGCGGACCCAGTACTTACAAGCATAATAATGTTTATTACACAGAAGTTTCACAGGTCTGGACGAGCTCTAGAACTTGGAGAAATCACCCAGGCCAAATGGTGAAGTCTGACCAGCCGTGGTCTCATACACATTATATAGAGAGGTTAGTTCCGCCCATGACTTCGGGTAACATGCCATCCCACCTAGGCCCTTTGCCTAATAAGGACGTGTTTTGTACATGAAGATGAAAACACAGTGGTCAAGGATCTTCCCTTTACCCCCATCCATTTGCTGGTCAGAGGTCATTCCCTAGGTCAAAGGTCCTTCCAAAGAGGGCTGAAGGACTCTCTGGGAATGTCTGAGAGTCACAAAAATAAGCATCATATATATCAGCCTTTCATTACATTTAAACACAGGCTAAAATCATTTACTCTAGTGAATACACGACAACCATAACCACAATCTCCCTCTGGTCATACTGTTGTTGATATGAGCAGTTATTGTAAATGAGCAAAACGGTCTGAAAACAGTTGTCATAAAGCAGAGGAATACTTTAAATCCTTTAATACGAACTTGAATTTCAGATGCACTGTCCTAAAGTTTCCTCACCTCAAACTCACAACTTATGAAAACAGGACAAATGCACCTGTAGAGAAACAGCAGACATGATGTGCAGCACACGTATTAACGCTCTCCCTCCTCTTCTTCTTCTTCTTCTTCTTCTGCATGTTTTGTCAGTTTCTCTCTTCCTTCTCCTCCTGTTAGATTCAAAGGCCCTGCTCTTTCACTCCTCACGTCTCTCTAGCGTCTCTTCCTCTCACCCCCCCTCCTCACTCCTGTATGAGCCCCTCTTCACTAATCAGCTGAGGCCCAATTATACTCATTTGGCCCCGCACATCCCTCTACAGGGGCTCTGGAGGGCCAAAATATACCAATGCTGACTGACATTAATTTGCATGACTTCTTGGCCCCTTTAAGTACCACTGTTGTCTGTCTCCTGCTCCTGTGTGGGAAGCCGGAGGAGGAGGGAGAGGAGGAGGGAGAGGGGGGGATGAGGAGGTAGAACGTGTCAGTACCTAGTCATGTTATGTAATCTGCAGCAGGAGGAGAGTTAGGAGGACAGTGGGGGGTCACACTGCTTTCTAACTGTCAAACCTTCTCTTCTTCAGGCAGACGTTGGTCTGACGGATCACATGAGACTGACACGCAATGTTTGGCCAATCCTGACTTTTAGTCCCAAGTATGAGTTAAGTTGTAAAAAACACTAGATTCTGCCATTCCCACAATGCAGCAAAAGATTGGCCAAAGTCTGCTGGTAAAATATATACACCATAGACGAGCAAAGACAAACTTCCAATATGTCCAGTTTCCCTGCAATGGGACTCAAGTGGTAAGCCAAACTTTCAGTGGTATCCCACATCAAATAGAGAAATATGGTCATTTCTGAAATATTCCTGTATATTCTTTGTAGGCTTTGTGATCATGAACATTCATGTCTAAATCTCACATCCCTTTCCGATCCTGTGTGACATTCCTGGTGTCTGAGTCCCTGCACTCCTCAAGTTGTTTCTTTGAAAAATAGTTTTTTAAGCAGTTTCATTCAATTCAAATTTCACAACAAAAGTGAATATCTTCGATTGACATAATTATGACCTGAGTGTTTGAGTTCTGGGGTCTTGTTTATAACCGTTGCACACACGTCTTTTAGACCTGTTTTTTCTGCGTAAGCAAACTTCAAGATCTATAAAAATCAACTTGACGGGAGAATGTGCACACTCATTCAAACTCTGACCCATAAGTACAAACATTTTGGAGACAGAAAAAGTGGCGATGCAGATGTGGGATAGTGAATTTAACAGTGTCTTCTATAACACTGCGCCTGTTTTATCAAAAGCGACTTTAGTTTTCATTGTGAGTGTAAAATTAGTGCAGTGAACAGGACTGTGCTGTGAGGCGCACAGAACGCACTGGAGACCACTTACACAAATATAAAATAAAATAAACTGGGCTCACCTTCAAACTTCCATTTCCAAATGATGTCCCAGAGTGGAGGTTAGGGAAGTCATTGGGCCGATTGCTGTAGATAAAAGTATTGCGTGATGGATGCACTAGCACTGAATTGACAGAATTGGGAGGAATCCAGTGTTGAGCGACTATCCTGGCCCATCAGCTGATTTATATTCTATAGAGCTGTGGTCTTTGAGCCATTCCAATACAAACACAAGTACTCAGCACTCTTAGTGAATTAGCCAGCAGGTATGTGTGTGATATAAAATGTATAATATTAAACTTTCCCCTCAAAGCCCCTTTTGGGAATTTAATATTTCAGTTGGATTTTTATAGATTGGGGATATCGCAGCTGTCTCTGAATGTAGTACCTCCTGCAGTTGAGGATGAGATTATTACAAGTCCCCTCTCATTCTGATGGTGGGAAACAATTGTCTTATTGCCTCCAGCTTTAAATCTGACCACTGTTTTATTTCAGACACTGTCCTCTCTGTCATTCACTGCATTAATGCAGCAGCAACAACATGTTACTACTCAATGTATTTTATTTTATTGATGACATCACTGTGATGGTCTGTCCTCCTTCACCTCCTCCTCCTCCTCACTCAGAAACTCCTCGATTTCGGTGTCTGAAAAGTTCTTCTTCTCTTTATCACTTGATGCCATTATTCTGCATAGAAGCCCATTGTTCCCCCGGGTCATTCAATATTCATTAGTTGCTTTGCATTGACCATTTATGGTTAAATGTGGGCGTGTGGAGGGCGGAATACGAGGCAGATCCACGGACGCACGTTTCCAGCTGGACTGTGATTTGTAAAGAGAAGACCGCATTCAGGTGTGCGCACGGTTTTATAAATCTGAGGCCCAATTCGGTTTTTGTGCATACGTGCACTTTTAGTATGAATCCTACACACTGTTTTATAAATGAGGCCCCTGATCCTTTCTTTTGGCTCAAACCGGCGGGGGATGAATTTACAGGCTGTGTTTAACTGAGCACCTTTGCTGCTTCATTAACTGACTTCGCAGACCCTCAAGCAACTTTTCTAATTAAAAAAGCACAGAGGAACAATCAAATCATTTCTATAGAAGAAAGTCATCAGTATTACCTCAGGAGTGCAGGGTTGGGCTTTTCTCTGTGCACCTTTAAACTGACTCAGCTTGGAAGTGTCTGCTGCCTAATATCTTAATGAGCCACATTACAGCCACTGGAACCGTTTTATTGTCAGTGCAGCTGTATTCAAATACAGAAGGTGAGAAGCAAACAAATAAAATCCATCTAATACATGAGGAGGATTCCCTGGTTTTCAGGCAGGATGTAGCAACTTGGTCGTAGTGGTCATTTACATCAGTTCCATAACAGACTTTTCAACCATCCCCACTCAAGTCCTTTTGCATGTTATGATCAAGTCTTCATTACCTTTATCGTTGTGTGAAAATTAGGTTTTAGTACCTTCAATATTTGAATTGATAATTAAAGAGACAGATTAATAAAGGGCACTAAAAAAACTAAGTAGAAGAGGCGGAACAATCCTGTCTTTTAGTCCCTATGAGTCTAAAAAATTCCCCCAATTCAATTCAAAATCCTCTAAAAAAATGTTTGCATTGATTTCATTTTATTCACCTGTTTATCCTTTACTATATGATGTCTTCTTACACAACCTGACACGCTTGCCTTTTGTTGGCAAAGAACCAAAATGAGCCTGGACCCGCACACGGAAAAGGTGGCAGGCGACCAAGCCCGGACAGCACGGCCTGCTTCTCAAGCTGGCTATGTGCTGTTTTCTGTGTGTGTGGCGTGTTGTCGCCATGTCATGGCTTGTGTCCTATTATCACCCCACACCTCCGCCTCCTTCCCTCACACACACACACACACACACACACACACACACACACACACACACAGATAGACACACACACACCTCTGTCCCCTCCTGGACTCGGCCAGCTGCCAAGACTGCAGCACTGGGACACTCCATTCACTCAGATCGGGTGAAGTGTGTGTGTGTGTGGGGGGGGGTTAGCTGTGTCCCTCCCCTCACTTCGAGACGGACACCGTAAAATGAGATTTGTACCTCGAGCACTGGGAGTCTCCGACTGTCCAGACTGAGGTCAGATGTTGAGGAATGTGACGTTTACTCCGGCATAATTTTGTGTTTGTATGTTTTTGATGTCACTGTAACATTCAGCCAAATATATCGACACAGAACCTTTAACTTCCAAAAAATTATTTTTATTCTGAAGGACCAATAAAATTATGGCAAATATTTACAAATAATTACTTCTTAGCTTCACATTACAGGTACATAAATGATATAATTCACCAACAACAGTCACTCAGGTGGACGGATGGACAGGTACACAGACCAGAGTATGAAGAGATGCGTCAAGCAAACTGCAATTTAATATTTCACAGTAAACTAAAAACCAGGAAATAAAATAACAATATTATTAACAATAGAAATATAAAAAAATAAGCATAATATCAAATTCACCATTTATTTCCAGTTTTCTGAACAAAATTGGTCACAATTCAGGAACAAAAAACAAAAAAACAACTGAAGAAGAAAAATCAATTGATATGATATCTTTGGCAAATTTGCACTGCAGTAAATTACATTCAAATATTAAGACAACACACAACACACAAAGAGAAAAAACACCAAGTTTTTTGTTTGCAACTACTAGAAAATCGAATAAAAAACATACACATTTTCTTAAAGAAGCATTTCTTTTACTTTTTTTTTTTTTTTAAATCCTCCCCTCCAGAATATTTGAAGGCATTTGTTATCTTCATTTTGTGTTTGTATCTCTAAGTCTTTTCTGATATTTTATATGTTTTTTTGTACAAGAATCTATCATTTAAAACAGGCATCACAGGCTTTGGTGAATGTAACAGATATGTTTTTCTTTTTGTCGCGTTTGATTTTGTAGACTAGACACAGATGAAGTGTTTAAAACCTAATTTTACGTCTGCTTTTGTACGCTGATGTTTTTCTTTCTGTCATTTGTTTGTTTGTAAATGTTTTTTTTCCCCGAAACGTCACAGATATAAATATCCCTTGAACACCCCAGATAGGAAGCCATGGACACAAAAAACTCCAGATTGTTACACGAAAGGCCACAGTAAGGTGAAAAATCATGTTTATTATTTTTTTGTCTTTTTTTTTTGATTGAAACATCTGCTTAAAAAGCACAGTCGATTTTTGTAGGCTGAGTCGTGTGTGTTTCTCCTCTTCCACAGTTGAATAATATTAAGATGTACAGAACATTGTAACACTTCAGTATGAGATCTGTCCAGAGCCTAGTTATATCAGCAAGCATGAAACAGATTGTGCCACTAATTGCTGTCAAGATGTGATGCTGAAATCCCCTCAGGTTTTACAAAGGCAGTAGCCATCTTCATGGATTCATATTGAGATACAGTCAGGCGGTGCACACTCGGTGAGAAATCATAATAAAGAAAAAAAAAACTAATTTGCATTTATTTCAGTTTCCTATTTGACTTGGAACTGGGATAAAAGAAATTCAGGATGCAACTGTATTTTCATGGACAGTAAACTGTGGCAGTGCTGGAAAGAAAACATCTGACCTGAAACTCGTGTTTCCTGGTGTTTTAAACTCTCTGCAGCTACATGGAGAGAAAACAGAAGGTGAGATGGGATCTCACGGAATATTCTCGGCCAAATAAAGATCCAGGCAACAATATTGCCATTGAAATGACCTCGCTTTGGCACAAAACACCCTGTTTCATTCCTATGCAGAATATCTGACAGGACAGTGAGCATCATGTCTGAATGGACGGAGAGAAAAGTCAGAGAGGGGGAAAAGGGATTAATACGGCTGTCTGAAGAAAGAGGGAGGACTTTTAGGAGGAAGGTCACAGGCCTGGAATCAACAGAATAGTTTTAATATTCCTAATCTTGGTGGTGTGGCAGTGCTACAGGAGGGGAGAGGACGAGAGAGGGGGAAGACGATTGCAGATATGATGAGATTAGGGCTGAGGGAGGGGGAGAAAAAAGCTGGGATGAGCTTCTGATGGCACAGCAGGTTTGGCCTCCCCTGGGGAACAGGGGGGCATGAGAGGAGGGGCGATCACCACTCTGCAAAGGACAAAGGGAGGGAGAGTGTGTCTGTACTTATTTGTGCGCTAGTGTGTGTGTGTGTCGGTGTGTCGGTGTGTGGCCTCTGCCTGCCATGCGTCTTACTGTACCACCCACAATGACAGTCCCCCCCCCCCTCGTCGCTGCAGTCAATGTCACAGCTGCCAATCGAAAAACGACTGCGGGCCGACAGGAACTCATTCTCTCCCCACGTGAACCAGTCAGGTCAAAGCAATGGCAAGGCAAGCTGTGTCACTATAGCGATGCATAGTTAACAATTAATCCCGTTAATGTATCTCTGAGCTCTCGGCTGCACCGGGGAACGAGCGCCGGGTTTTGTCTCGTTTGGTGGGGGGACGACCGGATTCACCTCCTCAAGGAGAATCGATATCTCTTCACATTTACAGTAGTGTGTATGGTGTGTGTGTGTGTGTGTGTGTGTGTGTATGGTGTGTGTTTGTGTGTGTGTGTGTGTGTGTGTGTGTGTGTGTGTGTGTGTGTGTGTTTGTGAGGGGTTTAATTCATTTTGCTCTGTTTACTAAAAAAAGAATATTAACGAAAAGACTTGTAGTATGTCTGTTGCTTACTTGGCCGTTTTTTTTTATTTTGTGCCTTTTTGTTCCCTAGCTGCACACCACAGGTCACAGTCCTGCACGGATCTTACCAAATATGGACATTGCAGTCTCAGACGTACACTTTATTATTAAATGAAGAATATTCAAAATACAACCTCAGGTATTAGTAGGAAATATCCTCTGCACCATTAAAACTGGAGATAATAATGCTGGGTATCTGTAAGACTGAGTTCAGCTGTGCAGCTCTGTGAGGCAGCAATGCTTTGAGCTAAATGCTAAATACATTAGCATGCTATGCCCACAGTGACAATACTAAGACGCAATTAACAGCTGTTATGTTTACCATGTTCACAGTTTGTTTTCAACAAATTAGATGAAAATCAGGGGATCGTCAAAGTGACAACAATTGACCCTGAGGCGAACATCTGTACATGTCAATACACCAGCAATCACGAGTCAATCTCTATATATCAGTCTATATAGTGAGTAATTCAACTAACTTACTGGGAACATGAGCACTTGATCATACATTAATTTGATTAGAATGACCTCAAATGTCAGAAACCATCTCTGAGAATAATTCATCGACTGTTAACTTTTTTGCACCACTGGATCACTGTGGCCAAGGGAAGGGGTCTGTTATTGACAGAAATTAATTTGAAAACATTCAAATGTTTTGTTGTTTTATAGCAGACGAGTAAAAAAAATTTTAAATCTGACGACTTTGTATTTTCAACATTATCACGATTGCAGACTTTGAGATGCTGATGTCCACGTGATGGGAGATGTGCAGGACTGTGATGCACGATGCACAGTGATAGGTCAAGGGAAGGTTTGTGTATAACAGCTCAGATGTTATTTATACAATGACATTTATTGTCTGATGTTGGTATTGAAATAACACATATGGAAGGGTTTAGTCTACAACCCCGTGGCAGATAGAGATTTGTTGAAGGAATCGCAGGGAGGGCTGTGAATCATCTTTTAGTGACTCGTGGTTAGTCAGGGGAGGTTGTTGACATATAAAACTAAAGGCACTGTCCTTGTTTTCAGCTGGTGTGGTTCAGGTTCAATAATGCCTCAGAAAGATCAAGAGAGAAAGACAGAAATAAGGAGCGGCTCCGGCTGCGGTGCGTGCTGGCAGCACAGCGGACGAGCCGTTAGAAGAATCTTCTTTAGAGTTGTGCTTGCACAACTTTTAAGGTCTACAAATGTAAAAGGATCCCTCCTACCACTATTTCAAAATCCAGAAACAACAAAAATTGAGAAACTAACAGTTTTGTTCCGTGTTCATAGGTATAAGTTTATAGAGCTATATTTCATGTCTCGCGCTGCAGATTTGGTGCTTCCAATCTGTTGACTCGTAAAATGACACAGTAGCAATCAAGTGCTACTTGCAGCCACACATACCCAAAACAAACAAACAAACAAAAGATATGTAAACACTTGCATACGATGGCTAAAACAACACCACAAACCTCTTAATCTTTTTTCGTAAAGAAAGTCCCATCACTAAAATCTAAAGTCAAATGTGAATAATTAAAATTGCTATCGACATTGTGACGTCTCTTCTCTTTCGCTAAGTACTGTACAAATCTTGTATTGACAGAAGTGAGACAGGAAGCTACGTACAGGTATAGGAGGATATGGCCCTCACACAAGATCAACATGGTGGGCTCTTAAACATTTGGGAGGGATCACGGCACTGATTTCAAATCAGTGCAACAGGGCAAATCTCTCCTGCTCTGTCTGTACATTGAGCGGGTAAGGCCTCAACCCTGGTGTCATGCATTGTCACAGCGCAAAACTGTTGTAGGAGAGAAACCAAAAAAAAAAGGAAAACAGTTTCACTTGTTTTTTCACGAAAGCAAAGTTTTTATAGAAACAATTTCAGGATGTCAAACAGCACAAGGACAAGCACTCAAGAAGGGGAGGAGAGGAAATACTTCATGGTTCTAAAAGGAAGTCATAAAATGGCGCCATTAAAAGATGATTGAGTCTTTGTGCTTTTGTAGTTAGTCAGCCGATCCACTAGGGGGGGCCCATCTTTGGGGAGTTTAAAGAGAGAAAGAGAGCGAGAGAAAGAGAGAAAGAGAGGGTGACACTGATTCCTGGCTTTTTCTTTTGAATATTCAGGAAGCAGTTAAAAATGGCGTCTTATTAAGTGTCACCGGCGTCAACTGATATCAGGCAACAAACTATAAACAAGAAAATCGCAGTCAGATCACATTTATAAACAAAGACTTCTTTTCATATTGAAAGTTCTTAAGATTTCATATTTCACTGCTTCGTCGTCATCATCATCATCATCATCATCACTATTCTAGCACAACAGCGTGACACATATTATAAATCATTACAGGCATTCACTCTCATGGAGTGCAGCGCGGAAAAGCTTCTTAATATATTACTCTGTCTCTCCTCCATTATAAATAGCTCTTGATCAGGACTCAATCGTGGCTGGGGAGGTCGGATAGCACCTTCCTGTACAGTAGGACTCCCTGGTTGATTTGATTTTGGTCTGATGTGAACATGTTCACCTTTTTACAGTCGAGGGCTCAGATTTGATGCTGTGCTTGAGTAAAAGGCCTGTCCGTCGGTCAGTGGGTTTTAAAATCACTTTGAATGCAAGTGTGGTTGTGAGGATAGTTTTCCGATTTATGAAACTGCAAACGCATCAGGATCTGTGTACAACGACTGAAATGGACCGGATTGCTATACCCCACCTCCAACTTAGCAACCATCATAGCTTAGCAACCGTTACTACGCACAGCAGACCTGTCGAACTCTGGATTTCTCCACATGCCGAAGCAACATGCACGGGGGGGGGGGAAACTGCGGTTAGAGCAGTCTTCTAGTCCCTTCCCAAACCCTTGTATTAAATTGGATGTGTTTATTTACTCGTATGTAATCTGCAAATGTTAGCATGTGTGGTTAACGCTTGATGGTGTGTGTGCCCAAAGCTTGGTGCTGGAGCGATCATCATAACGACAAACATTCACAGTTTTATTCTTGGGAACACAACATAGCCGGCTATTGTGTTAATGTACCATGTTAGCTGTCAGTGTGATGCTAAAGAGAAGTGCACAGGAAATAAAATCCACAACCAGAAGAACACGTGCAGGTTAGCCAGCTGCCTCTGCCGCTTCGTTCACATTTGATTGGCCGCATGTGCTTA